>NW_021604657.1:3518566-3672622 GCF_004785775.1 Grammomys surdaster
TTCCTTCCTTCCTTCCTTCTTTTTTCCTCTCTTTCTTTTTATTTCTTTCTTTCTCTTTCTTCCTCCCTCTCTCCCTCCCTCCCTCCCTCCCCCCCTCCCTTCTTCCTTCCTTCTTTCTTTCCTTCTTTTCTTTCTGGAATCTTTTAGAATATAGTTTTAGATTTTTACTTTTAATTGTGTGTCTATGCATGGGTATGCACACGTGAGTGTAGGCGCTGATGGAGGCCAGAGACATTGGGTCCCCTGGAGTCGCAGTTATATGAGGTTGTATACTGTCTGATAAAGGTACTGGAAATCAAACTTAGGTCATCTACAAGAGCAGTATACACTCTTAACTGCTGAAACATCTCTCCAGCCCAGATCTCAATTTTTTTTTCCTTCTTTGGGCTCTAGAAATTTAATATGCCCTCTCAAAATTAATTGCTGGATGTGGTGACGGAGCTTTATTCCCAGAAACTGGGAGTCAGAAGCAGGTGGATTTCTGAGTTTGAGGCCAATCTGATCTACATTGTATGTTCCAGGACAGCCAAAGCTATAAGATGAGACCTTGTCTCAAAAACAAAAAAATTAAATTTAAATTTAAAAAAGAAATGGAGAAAAATCTTTGAAGCTAATGATATACACAGTAAGACTGTCTCAAAGAAAAATAGAAAAATAAGACAAAAAATTGCTTCCTTGGCAAGTTTGTTCATTTCTCTAGCAAATTTACTAATATTCAAGAATAGAAAAAAAGTGTTTCAACACACTTGGAGGCTGTAGGTCAGACATTGTCATCCTGGAAGAATATAGGTAAATTGGGAATAATGAATAAGAGCTTGGAAAGAGCTGACTCTCTGGTTATAGTTATAAGCAGTTGTATTCTACGGAAAGGAGGTGCCATGAACAAGGAAGGGATCTCCTCACAGGTATAAAAGTCCATGTTAAATGGACGTCAGATTCCCTTACACTCCCGTTAAGTGGAGATTGGATCCCCTTCCATTTCCAGTGATGGTTTGGAATATGAGATAAAAGAAAAAGTTTAGGAAAAGAAGTAGTTCTTTTTCATGAGAGCAGTAGGTTCAGGGGCTGGAGAGAGCGTTTAGAGTACTTGTCTCACAAGCATCCAACCCACAGACTGCCCAGAACACATGTGTAAAAGTTGGGCATGGTAGCACATGCGTGTAATCCCAGTGCTGGGAGGCAGAAATGTGTGGGTCTCTGTGACTCCCTGGCCAGTCAGCATAACCTGCCTGTCAGTTGTAGGCTAGTGAGAGGCCCTGCCTGAAGAGAAGGTAGACAATGTCTGAAGAGCACTTATAGAAGGAATAACGTGTGGTCAGGAGTCCCTGACTTCCTGCGTCTGCCAGTCTGCAGAGCTATAGGGCAGAAGCTTTCAGGAACTTTGCTGTTCTGAGAGGACAAGTTGAAAAGAGCTGGAGGTGGCAGAAAATGGAAGATGGAAGCTCTTGGTCCAATGTAGGACCTCAACACTGGCCAACTCTGGAGCTCACCCGTCACTAGATCTCTCCTTCCATGTTTCATCTACATTGAATGATTTGTCCTGCTTGGTGAGAAGGCATTCTAATTAATGCACCATGAGATTAGGGGAGGTGACAAGACAAAGATTAGAGACAAATGAGAGGCGAATAGGAAACTTTCTCACAGCTACTGAGTTGGCTAATAATTAAGCCTGACCTCAGTTGACCCCTAATGAGGGTGTGGAGCTCCAGGATCCTCTCCTATACTACCTCCTGTCACTCAGTGAATCAGCTCAGGGAACGAACGGCTACACTAGAGAATGAGACGGACATAGACACAGCAGTTCTTTCTTGAGCACATGACTAGGATCTCCAGTGCATGTGAAATCATGGAAATGACAGCATATAAGTTGTGCTGGCTAGTTTTTATGTCAACTTGACACAAGCTAGAGTCATCAGAAAGGAGGGAACCTCAATTGAAGAAATGCCTCCAGAAGATGGGGAAGTAGGCAAGACTGCGGGACATTTTCTTAATTAGTGATTGATGGGGGAGGGTGAAATGGACCCAGGGCTGGTGATCCTGAGTGCTGTAGGATAGAAGTCCGAGCAAACCACGAGGAGCGAGACAATAAGCAGCATTCCTTCCTGGTGTCTCCTCCAGTTTCTTACGTTGAATTCCTGTCTCCACTTTCCTCAGAGATAGAAGGAGACCTGAGAGTTATAAATTGAAATAAACTGATTTCTTTCCAAAGAAAGAATTTCTTCTGGTCATAGAGTTTTATTAATAGAAACAGCAATAGAAACCCTATCCAAGACACAAGTCTTTATAATTCTCAAGTAGAAAACAAGTAAGTCACATATCTAGACAGATTTGGGGCTATTATAGAATGGATACAATGAATAATTTATAGCTATATGTATCAATATAGAAACACAGTTTTAAGTGAAATAAAAGCCTCAAAGGAAAATGCAGGATCTGAAATTATTCAAATGAAGTTTAAAACCATACACATGATTTGTATGCTGGTTAGGTTTCTTTTTTAAAATAATTAAGTTATATTCACATAATTTCCCCCTTTCTCTTTCCTCTCCATTTCCCCAGCTCCTTACCCCTTCTCAAAATGATGGCCTCTTTTGCCTTGATTGTTATTATTACACACACACGAACACACACATATTTAAATGTGTAAATACAACCTACAATGTTCATTTTATGCTGTTTGTGTGTCTATGATTTCAAGCTGAGCAAGTTTTGTTGGGTAACAAATTAGGAGGCTCATTCCTTGGAGAGACTAATTCTCCGTCTCTCAGAAGTCATCATTTGCCTATTGTTCTTGTCTCAGGGTGGGACACTGAGTCCCGTCCTCCCCGTGTCAGCATGCCTAGTGCTCCTTGTTCGGGTCTTGTTTGGGTAACCCTATTGTTGGGGTATCATCACTGAAGTTTCCAGGCCATTCTTAGGAGACAGAATCTCACAGCAGGCTTCCTGGTCCTCTGGCCCTTAAAATCTTTCTGGCCTCTTTTCTCTGAGCCTCAAGTGCAGATTTTAAATTGTAAATGTATGGTTTGGAGCTGGGCTTCCCTACTGGTTAGTTTTGGTCAACTTGATACAATTCTGGAATCAATCCCATCAGATTGGCCTGCGAGCATATCTGTAGGGCATTTTTTTCGTTTTCTTCCTTTCTTTTTGTTTTGTTTTCTAAAAACTAGATTTCTCTGTGTAGTCAGGGCTGTTCTAGAACTCACATTTGTAGACCAGGCTGGACTCCAACTCAAGGGATCTGCCTAGACTCTACCTCTGAGATTAAAGGCATGAGCCACCATGCCCTATATTTGTAGGGCAATTTCTTTGTTGTTCATTCAAGTAGGAGGACCATTTTGGGCTATTATCTTAGGGCAGCTGGGCCTGGTGTATAAGAAAGTTAGCTGAGCAAGTTAGAGAGCGAGCAAGCCAGCAAGCAGTGTTCCTTCATGGTCTCCATTTCAATTCCTGTCTCTAGGTTCCATCTTGAGTTCCCGCTTTGACTTCTCCTGATGATGGACTATAATCTATACGCTAAATAAACCCTTTTCTCCCAAAGTTGATTTTGATCAGTGTTTTATCAATGTAATGGAAAGTAAATTAAAACAACATAATATGGGAAGAGGGTAGTAAAGAAATTTGCTGGGATTATAAGCATGTTTCAAACATGGCTTCCTTTTAGGACAGAGACAGGCTACAGAGGAGGCCATCTACAATTCCCCAGTGAGAACCCAAGTGTATTCTTTCAGAACAGAGGCTGCAACGAGACGGGCAGTTACGATATCATCATTTATCATCATTTATATTGTTATATATGTCTGAAATAGTTCATTAAAAATTGATAGAGTCTAAAGTATTGGGCCAGAATAGATGGAGTGAAATTTATCATCTACATTTTGGGGGGCATGTCTGAAAGATTCCACTAAAAAGATCTGGAGAGACTGTGATGGCTCTAAAGGCAAAGAGTGAATTTTGACACAGCTGATGATCCACATGTCTGTGGGAAAGTCACACAGAGATTGAAGTAAAACCCAGGGGGCAATCAGATCCAATGGAGAACAATGTTCAAGAGAAGAAATGAGGAATTAGTGGATTTTGACACTTGAGAAGACGTGGGAATAGCTTCATTTGCATTTGAATCTGCTGTTGGGGCTCCTTGTTTCCTAGCTTTTAGTGTGCTATACTGAAAGCTACCAGAGAAACTGAGGTGTTTGTTTTTCCTTTTGTTTTTCCAACAGGATTTTCCTGTGTAACCCTGGCTATCCTGGAACTCTCTTTGTAGACCAGTCTGGCCTCAAACTCACAGAGATCCACCTGCCTCTGCCTAGGGCTGGGATCAAAGGTATGTGCCACCATGGCTATCTCTCATCTTTATGACCACCCATAAAATTGTATTTTAAGTACATTTTAAATTATTTTAAATGTAGGTGTCTATTATTACATATGTATAAAGATATTTTTTGTTCAATTATAAAACTATTATCCCAAGTGACTGAGACATGGAGACATCTCTCCAAGAGTATTTGTGGTTATTTTGTTTTGTTTTTTTGTTTTTTGAGTTGTGTGGTGTTACTTGTATTAATAGTAGTTTATTGATTTTATTTGTTTTCAATCATATGATTACAGTGACCTGACAGGGTGATGCAATTTATAAGCAGGTTAGTGCAGACCTATGCTGTATTTATAGAATTATGGTAAAAACATCAGAGGCAGTGAAAACCGAGCTTCATTTCGTATTGTCTAGATCTCATTAGAGGATAAGGTTTAATGCCAATCTTTTATGCAACAAGGAGCATACGTAGACTAGCAGAGGAGGAATGTGAATTTAATGAAAGCCCTTCAAGTATGTCATATAAAGAGTGGTTGATGAAGAGATGATCTTGGGGCAAAACAACTGCTGCTACCTCCTTATTTCTGATGGGCTGTCACAGAGCAGAAGTACAAGATAATGTTGTATCAGGCCAGAGCACTGAGGTGGCCCCCAAATTGGAAGGCAAGGTGCATGTTTTGGGTGGAATGATGGCAGAGCTCTTAGGAGACATAGCTGTCTAATGCAAGAAGTCCTACATTGGGACCAGTGGTCTATGAAGATAATATCTGGTCATTTAACTTATCCAAGAATATTCTGCAGTGGGGGTTTTAGCATCATATATATAGTTTGGTCTCCATCCTAAGGCTTCATAAGCATAGGACAGAACATGCAATATACTTCTTATTGTAAGTTCCAGCTAGAGGCAAGCAAGAGTCTTGCATTTCTTCAGGAGACATTTTAGAGGTGTTTACAGACTTGACTTGTCCCTCAGTTTTGTGATCATGAGTATCAGTTTGTCTTTGACCTTCCTGTTGGCTGAAATGAGGAGAAAGTTGGAGATAGTGGAGCGTTTCCCCTCCCCCACCCCACCCCCGGTTGACTGGCAGGTTGTAGGGAAAATGATCCCTTCTCACTGTTTCCATAGGGCTATAGCACTCCTAAGTGTGCACTGTGATTTGAACAGAAAATATTTCCCTATTTGGACATTTGGTCTTCAGCTAATGATGCTATTTGGGAAAGTTCTGGAATCTTTAAAAGGTGGAGTCTCTATAGAAGAATTGGGTCATTGAGATTGGGCCTTGAAGCTTTATATGAAGGACCAAGCTGGGTTGCTGCTTGCCATTTGTCACACCTTCCTTTCTTCTTTCCATTGTGGTCTTCACAACCACAGTGAAATGATCCCGTCAGAATGCAAGCCCTTCCTCACTTAAGTTACTTCTTAGCAACAAGGAATGTACAGAGGAGAGCATGTGAATATGACAGGCTGGTATCTGCAGGTGCTGACCTTTAGCTGGGACCCATTAGAGGCAAAACTTGCCTTCGAACCTCCCATTCCCAGCAATGATGAAGAAGTGCCTGGTAGACCTTAGGCGGCAGTAGGTACTGAAAGTGGATAGAGTTAGGACTAAAATTGCTCTCTTCTGAGCTGTAAGTTCAGGAGCTGAGGTTACTGCATGGGTATTCTAGGGTTGAGTTAAATTTTCTCAACAAGTATTAGCCAGTCTTCATTGGTGTTTCCCTCAAAGCTTTCGTAAGGTTTAGTCACTCTGTCCTGGACCAGTCTCACTGTGTGTGTTAGTGTGAAAAGCTAGGTGTGGAATGACAAAAAGCATTAGAGACTATGGCATATCTACAGTCAAGAAAAGAGCCATGACCAGAAAGTATCCCCCTCCAGGGTCACAGGAGAAGGCTGTCAGTAGCATTTGCTAAGAAAACAGATCAGTCCTCTTCCAGGCAAGGGTACATGTACCAAGTCTCTCAGCTGCTTTTTTTACCTGTTACCTGCACATCAAGTAAGGATGGAGTCCTCCTTCCCACTAGCCAAGACCTCAGAAACCATCATAGGGCTATAGCAGTTCTTCGGTAGCTGTGGAAAACTTGTGAGCTGATGTGTGTGCTGGTTGATCTTGGTCTTCAGCTTGATTGGCTCTGGAATCAATTAAGAGACAAGTAACGGGGCATCCCCATGGAGGATACTCTTGATAGGGTTAACTGAAGTGGGCAGACCCATCCTAAATATGGACCTTTTGGTGGCATCTAAGACAAAAGGAAGTCTAAGGGGAAAGCTTTGGCTTTTTGCCTATTTGACCTTCTGTCTCACCAGTGAGCTCACCTACTCTGCTTGTGAGTTGATTTACCCAGTTGCTGTTGTATTTCTTTTCTCATTCAAGAATTCAGATTCTTCTGGCCTCCAGAATGCAACTCTTCTGATCTTCAGTACCATATCAGGATTTGAGGTTCTTAGACTCATGGAATGAAGAATGCTGGATTCTCAGACTCTCAGTGTGGGCTCAGCTTTTTTTTGACTACCCAGCCTACACTGGCGAAGCCAATCCAACAAACCTCCTTCTAATATTCACTACGTTGCTTTTGTTCCTCTCACAAACCCCAATGCAATCAACCTTAAGCCCAGCAGTTTAAATAGCCAGTGAGCATTTTTGCCCACAGTTTTGAGTGTCAGGAATTGGCTGTGGCTTGGATTCAGGATCTGAATGAAGTGCCAGCTTAGATGGCTCTTGGGAGGCTCACTTCCAAGCTCACTTGCAGGTTGTTGAAAGGAGACCCCAGATCTTCAGTAGGAGGCTGTTTCTTTGGAGCTACTCATGCCCTGGCTTTCCTCAGAGTAAGTGACCACGAGTAAGACAGGAACAGTGTAACAGAAGTGAACAGAAACCGCAGCCTCCAGCTTCCGCTTCAGCCATCGTCCGTTGTCCGCACAAATCAACCCTGCATCAGAGAGTGAGGTGTAAATAGTAAGAGATGGGGATCACTGGGGATTGTAACTCTAATTGAAAACATAAAAGTTTAAATTAGCTCCAGAAAGATCCATATCTGGTGTAGGAATGTTAATATTTACACATTCATTCAACAGACTCTTACTAAGCACTTCCTTTGTGTCAGTCACTGGGTACTGAAAATGGTGGGGGAGCAAGGCATTCATACTCCCACTGTCAGAGGCTTCATGGTTTATTGGGGACTGTGGCTCAGTGGTTAAGAGCTTACTTAGCAAGTGTGAGGCCCTGGGTTCAATTCCATGCATCACTATGTAGATGCTAACATATCTACTGTAGCATAGTACATAGCATATATGTAGTAAATAATGCATATTTAGCATATGATAAAGAATATATAGTATATATAAATAAATAATGCATATATAGCTATAGCTAGTTCAAAGTCAACCTGGGATATATGAGACCTTGTCTTAAAACAAAAATTAAAGAAGTGTCATCATAAAAAATTGGTACTCGGATCTAAAATGCTTTTCATTTTCTTGCTCCTTATCCCACAGAATGGAGCAGTACTATAGGAAGACACAGACAGAGAGAGTCTTGTAGCTTTGGCTATACACGTTGTGGGGATTTTGCTCCCAAGACATAGCTGTCTCTGCTTCCTTCTGTCTAGGCCACATTCTGAAACAAAATCTTATATGTTTAAGCCTAGTCTATGTTTGGTCTAGCCTGGAGTGTGCAAGTCACCTGAACTGTTCTCTTTGTTGTAAATCTCTGTCCTTCAGGTCTGGATGGAATCTGTGTCTGTATCTGTGACCAGCTTCAGGTTAAGACTGCTGCTTTGTGGAACATCTTTTGCCCCTTTTCAATGTTAGAGCCCTGATCATCCTGAAACATGCAGAGCCAGGATTTCTGAGCCCAACAAATCCTTCTCATAATACCTGTGGGTATCATACTTCCTCCTTCAGTGTCCTGCTCAGGTCTGACTCTCCTCTGAGGGTACTCACTCCATAGCACTGCACTAAAGTGATTTGGGTTTCAGATACTTGTCGATAGTCAGCCTTCCCTGGACTGGGCTCAGAACAGATCTGAAGTCATGACACATCATTACTCTTATGCTGGAACATTTTAATTTTAGTGTGTAGGTGTTTTGCTTCCATATGTGTATGTGCACCACATGTCTGTTGTCCCTGAGTCTATGAGAGGATGTGAGGACCTCTGATTCTGAAGCTACAAATGACTGAACTGCTATGTGGGTGCTGGAAACAGAACCTGGGTACTCTGCACAGTAGCAAGTACTTTTAGCTACTGACCCACCTCTCCAGTTCCGCTATTTTAAAAATAAGTGTGTGTGTGTGTGTGTGTGTGTGTGTGTGTGTGTGTCGCGCGCGCGCATGCGTGTGCACGTGCGATCGGGTATATGTATTTATAGAGGTCAGAGACAAACGTGTAGGAGTCACTTCTCTCCTCCTACCATGCAGGTTCCAGGCTTCTAACTCAAGTCATCCAGCTTGGTGGCAAGTGCCCTTGTCTGCTGAGCCATCTTGCCTGCTCATTGTTTATTACTTATTTTTAGATTGTCAACCAGTTGCACACTTAGGCTACTTCTGTTGTGTGACAGGGGATCATGGGTCACCCTATTGAACTGTGTTCTTTTCCCAATTTTTTTTCTCTGCTGAGATGGTTCATTCCTAGATCCCGTCTTTGAGCAATGTTACAGTGGCAAGAGCACTTGTGGGCTGCTGGGCCAGTCTGCAAGTCACCTGATAAGACAGCTTTACACCTTTGTCTAATCTTTGCAACTGGCAAATTCCCAGTCCACAGCTGACCTTTCCTTTGGGGAAGAAAATCTCTTTTCGGTAAACCTAGGCATATGTTGGGATTCTTGGCTGTATCAGGCAGTGGTGGGCCAGAGTTACCAACTTCTTTCAGGGAGGGCCCAGTGGATTCTCCTATTTAAATCTCAGTATCCACACATGTAGCCGTGCTCAATAAATTAACAAATACCAACTGGGCTGGGCCATGTGCATGTGTTATTAGTTTAAAAAAAAAAAAAAGCAATCTTCGAGAATTTCCGTTTTCCTAAGTCTCCCTTTAAAAGTTCAGTATTAAGAAATCCTTGAGGTAAGAACACTGATTCCTTTTCCTGGACAGATGGACACACAGACGCTCTGCAGCTGATTAACCCCACCCTGACATTTTTGCAGTCTTGGCTTTGTCTTACAGTGGGTTTTGGAACGCTTCCAAAATCTACTTAGACATACTTCTCAGGGAGAAAGGCTTTTACACTTCAGAAATTCTCTCTCCCTCTCTCTCTCTCTCTCTCTCTCTCTCTCTCTCTCTCTCTCTCTCTTAATTTGAGGTTGAATTTTTCTGCCCTAATTAGCTGTGTCTTTGAGCTTCAAGAGCAAGTTTTACTGTGGTTATTAACGAGGCCAATCTCTGATCGCTGGCCTTTTTCAAAAGCATTCCAGCCTGCTAAACAGTGGCCTTTCATGATTTACAAGTTTGGAATCTTTGAGGGTTTTCAACAATTAAGGTGATTACTTTTCACACTCTGAACGTCTTAATCACAAAACCTTGAGAGGGGGCCATGGTGAGTAGAGCCTGGCACCCCTGGCACCCCTAGAGCTTGCCTCTTGGGTGTAGGGGGTTCCCTGGAGCTGGTCTAGCCCAGTGGCACTGTTCTGAGAGGGTGTTGGCAAGAAGTCACAGGTGTTCTGCTTCATCTCCAAGCCTGTACTAACAGTACAAAACCACGTCCCAGGGCGAGTACTGTCAGATACTGACTGCGAGCTAGGTAAACAATCCCTTTCTTAAGTTCAACATGACCATGTTTTCAAAATACTTTGTAGACTTGAAAGCTCAGGTGATCTTTAGGCAGTGGGCTTGCACAGATGAAATGCTGTAGTATTAGTGAATGAGGAGAGTGAGGACCAGATGTAAGAGCACACAGTCAGTGGTAGAGAAGGATATCCAAGTTTTCTGATTCCTGGCCTGGAGCTTTGCCCAACAGAGATGTCACTCCTTCTGTGTAGAAATGGTACCCTTCTCTGGAGGAAAGAAAGATTCTGGTTTAACATTTCATCTCTATTTAATGAAAAGGTGACCTGTTCTCTACTTTTCACAAGACATAGATTCTGTAGACACCCTATGTTCCTATGTGATCTAGCAGTGAATCTGGATGTATGACACCAAACAGAAAGTTAAGAGGATCAGTCAATATGCAGAGAAAATGGATTGCTAGGTAGTGTTGGAAGTGAATACAGAAGTAGCAGATTATAGAACTGTAAAAATTTAAAACACAAGATTCTCATGAGGTGCACGAGGAATATGTGAGCTGACATGCTTATCACCATAGAAGCATCCAGAATTCTTCTTGTGTGGATTTTTTTTCTCTCCTACAAGGTTTAACTCTATAGCCCAGACTAGCCTGGAGCCCAGGCTAACCTCACAGCTATGGCAGTTCTCCTGCCTCAGCCTCCCAAGGGCTAGAATTGCAGGACCATGCATGTCCCTGTGCCTGATTCTTCTGTATGGCTTGCATTAATGTGAAAGAAACCTTGTGAAGGCAACTTGCATTTTGTAAAGCTCAATGTATGTCTAAATTATCTGATTGGTTATTAGGTCCCATCAATGTCAAAATACACTTGATAAAGTCTTTATTGTTATTGTTATTACCGTTACTATGATTTTCAGACAAAGTCTTGCTATGTAGTCCAGGCTAGCTTCAAACTCATGATTTTTCACCCTCTGTACCCAAATGGTAGGATCACAGGTGTGTGCTATCACTCCCAGCTTTATGAAGTCTCTTTAGGTGGTTGATGAGTATTGTTCTTGAAAGTGTGAAAGACCATGCCCCAGGCTCTAACCTGAACTTCTACTCCTCCGTAATCTCCATCCCCATGACATCTTTGCGTCTGCCCTCTTCTCAGGCCATCTTAATGGTGTGCCTGCCTCTCTTAGACAAGGTTTAATGTTTGAATGAGTATATTCATTCTCCATGATACATTGAATCCTAACTCCGAAGGGTATGCTCTTAGCAGCAGGCACATCCAGGACATGATTAGACTGTGAAGATGAGACCTCACATGAGCCATTCAGGCCTTTACCAGAGAGATCAGAGACCACTTTGCCTACCAACCCGAGGTGAGATGTCGAGAAGGCAGAACCAGGAAATTGGTTCTGATTGGACACAGAATCAACCAATGTGATGTTGATCTTAGACTCTCCTGCCTTTCAGAACTATGAGAAATAAATGTATATAAGATTCCTGGCCTTACGGAACCTTGTTATAGATGTGTGAGTAAATGGAGGTACCAGGAGATAATGCAGCCTTGTAGCATCCCCCTACTCTTTGACCCCAACCCCTTGTCCTGACTCCAGACAATCCAGAACAATCTGACATTCACATCCTTGTTTAAGACCCACCACAGCTAAAAAAAGATCTACTCACAATGGCGGCTGTGAAGTCCAACATGGCCATGCCTCTGTTCATCTTATTACCCTTTCCACCTCTTTCAACTGGGAACTTGCCATGCTGTAGCCCCATTGGTCCACTTGGTGTATGCCCACCTTATTCCTGGCCCTAGACTGCACTGGCCTTGCACAGGATTGTGTCTTCCTGGTCCTTCAGAACCATGTGAGCCTCTCAGAGTGGCTCCCTGACTGCCTAAGTAAAGAGTCCGCTGGATATTTTGTCTCACAAACCCTGAGGAGATTATATCTTTTCCTTTCTTTCTAGCCAGTACATATCACTGCTTCTTCAGAGTCTATTTTCTCCCCAGAAGAATGTAAACTCCAAAAAAAGCAAGAAAATGGCTGGTTCTTTTCACTTTAGTATTTAGTTGAAAATAGTCCAGTGTGCAGTAGGTATTCAATAAATGATAGTGACAGACCCAGGGAATAAAGGAATGAAGACCAGGTCCATTTCTTTGGCGTTTGCCATAAGTGAGATACTTTTAATCATTTCTTTTCTTTAGCCTTCTAACAATTCTAGGTTCTTTTAGTTCATGGCATATGGAGGAATGAATGAAGTCCTGTAAAGGCTTACTAAAGTGTAAAGATTGCCATTTTCAATCTACTCACAGGATGTGTGGATGAATGACTTGGAGGCTGTGGGCTGTAGTGTGCAGAGTGTAGATACCAGACCCTTCAGCTGTATCCTAGCCCACGTAGTAATGAGAACTCATGAGTAGAGGACACATGCAAAGGGAAAAGGGGGCTTTGTTCTCTGAGGAGACTATCAGAAGCTGTTATACAAGTGATGAACTAGCAAACTGTAGGAAGAAACATTTAGGGGAAGGGGAGTGGTTAAGAGAAAGTATTGCTCTAGCAGAGGACTTAAGTGTGCTTTCCAGCATCCATGTGTAGCAGTTTACAACAGCCTATAGCTCCAGGTCCTGGGGATCTAATGCCTTCTTCTGGCGTCCACTGGCCCCTGTACTCATGAGCATAAATTTTCCCATAGACACACATGCCTTCACATAATTAAAAACAAAATAAAACTCTTTAAATAATAATTAAAGAAAAGAACATTTTCAAAAGGAGCAGGTAGAAACTGTCCTGGATGGCTCAGAAGGTAAAGACCACTTGGGATATTTTCAGGTTGGATGTGAAATATCCCCTCCCACAGGCTCATCATGTATTTGAGCATTTAGTTGTCAGCTGATGGAGTTTGTATTGATGTTGTCGAGCCTTGAGGTGACAGAGCTCTGCTGTAGGAAGTAGGTCACAGGAACATGAAGCTTATGGCCTTGTCTTGCTTCCTTCCCGGCCTCTGTTTCCAGTTCTGACAGGATGTATGGCTGTGAGGTTTTCCAACTATACTTCCCTGCTGCCATGGTATAACCTATGACTGTATCCCCGCCAATGGGGAGTGAAAACTCTTAAGATGCTTGGTAACATCCATGGGGAATTGGGTTGGGCTCACACCTGTGAATGGGTGGAAATAGAACAAATGTTCTTTCTTATAATACGGCTTTTCTGTTTCTACCTGCTTAGCATACATTTGGTTCTTATGGTAGTCATCTGGGTTCTCTTAGTACGTATATTAGTTTGCTTTTTATTTCTGTAACAAAATATCTCAGGCAACCTAGTTTATAAAGGAAAGGAGTTTATTGACTTCAAGGTTTTTTTTTTTCTTTCTTCCTTCCTTCTTTTATTTTTTTTTGTTTTAGACAATGTCTCACTATGTAGCCCTGGCTGGCCTGGAACTCATTAACTATGACTTTGGTCTTAAAATCCAAGTTCAGCAAGACATATCAAATTCAAATTAAAGCATTGGTTAAGAAGCTCTGAGTGCGCCGGGCGGTGGTGGCGCACGCCTTTAATCCCAGCACTTGGGAGGCAGAGGCAGGAGGATTTCTGAGTTCGAGGCCAGCCTGGTCTACAGAGTGAGTTCCAGGACAGCCAGGGCTACACAGAGAAACCCTGTCTCGAAAAACCAAAAAAAAAAAAAAAAAAAAAAAAAGAACCGCTGAGAGCGAAGTCTGCTGTGTATCCGGGCTCTTCTGTAGAAGAGTCTTTAGGGTTAACTCGGGTAAGATCAGACTGGCCTCATAAGCACAGAAATCCACCTGTCTCTGCCTCCTAAGTGCTGGATCAAAGGTATAGGCCACCACGTCCAGCTGACTTCACAGCTCTGAAGGCAAGAAGACCTAGTAACATGGTTCAGGCTCCAGAGAAGACTGTCCTAGCTACAACATATCATGCCAGGCAACCTGTGTGTCTCTGCGTGCACCTCTCTGCTTATGGAGCTATTAGGATTAATTTATGGGAGAGATGGTGGGTGGGTTCCACCCTAGTGGCTTAATCTAATAATCTAATCACTTTCCAAAGGCCCCACCTTTAAATACAATAGGCGGATTAAGTTTCTACCTTCTTAATAGCATTAACTATGACTTTAGGGCTTAAACTCCAGCATGAGTTCAGCTGGACAAATCACACTTAAATCAAAGCACTGAGCATGGAGCTCTTGGGGCTTGTATTCTGACATGGATCCAGGCTCATTCCTAGATCCCACCTATCCCTAAAGTAGATGTGTGTAAGTATGTAGTAGGTGTTTGAGAAATGGCTTCATAACATCTAGTCTCATCTCTAACATTTAAAAAATTAGGAAACAGTTTATAGTTTATTTTTTTCCATTCTTTCTCTCCCTCTGTCTCTGTCTGTCTGTCTGTCTGTCTGTCTGTCTGTCTTTCTCTCTCTGTCTCTCTGTGGGTGGTGTGTGTGTGTGTGTGTGTGTGTGTATGGGTGGGTGTGGGTGTAAAACTAACTCTCCCTATGTAGCCCAGGCTGGCCTACATTTGTCATGTAGCCTAGGCTGGCCTAGAACTCACAATCCTACCTATAGCTTAGAATAAAATTATCTACCATTATAGCCAGCAGACTTGTGCTTCTTATCCTCTTTTCAAAAATGGGCTGGAATTAAACTTGGGAAAGAGGACCAGTGTAGCTAAGATGACTATGTGAGGACAGTCCTTAAATAAGCAACTTTATCTTCTCTGTTGGTAGCACAGCCAGAACCAAAAGTAATCTTTTCATTGTGGAACTACACATGCACCAAGGGTGACTCTGAACAGAAGCATAGATGCGAAAACTGGTCCCAAGCTTTATGATTCTATTGCATGCTTTCAAATCCTATAGTGAACATTGTTACTCAGTGTTACGAGGTTATAACACTGCTCTTTCCCCTGAAAAAGGTATCTTAAAGCCCCAGCTCTTACTGTCTCTAAATAGGTATGACCCTATTGAAAATAAAGTTTTTACTTTATTAATAACATCAGGCCATGTTTTAGTAGGGCAATTCCTAAATTTAAATGGAGAGAAACTTGAAGCAAGCTCACTAAGATCAGGGACTAAACAAGGCTGCCCACTCTCTCCCTACCTATTCAATATAGTACTGGAAGTC
The DNA here is from genome assembly GCF_004785775.1 of Grammomys surdaster. NCBI lineage: Eukaryota > Metazoa > Chordata > Mammalia > Rodentia > Muridae > Grammomys > Grammomys surdaster. The sequence goes on from NW_021604657.1 coordinate 3,533,721, forward strand.
CTAGTTAGAGCAACTAGACCAACAAAAAGAAGTCAAAGGGATACAAATAGGAAAAGAAGAAGTGAAAATATCACTATTTGCAGATGATATGATAGTATACTTAAGTGACCGAAAAACTTCCACCAGAGAACTCCTAAACCTGATAAACAACTTCAGCAAAGGGGCTGGTTATAAAATCAACTCAAACAAATCAGTAATCTTCATCTACATGAAAGATAAACAGGCTGAGAAAGAAATTAGGGAAATGACATCCTTCACAATAGTCACAAATAATATAAAATACCTTGGTGTGAATCTAATGAAGCAAGTGAAAGACCTGTATGACAAGAACTTCAAGTCTTTGAAGAAAGAAATTGAAGAAGATCTCAGAAGATGTTAAGATCTCCCATGCTCATGGACTGGCAGGATTAATATAGTAAAAATGGCCATCTTGTTGAAAGCAATCTACAGATTCAATGCAATCCCCATTAAAATCCCAACTTAATTCTTCACAGAGTTAGAAAGAGAAATTCTCAAATTCATTTGGAATAACAAAAAACCCAGGATAGCAAAAACTATTCTCAACAATAAAAGAACTTCTGGAGGATTCACCATTCCTGACCTCAAGCTGTACTACAGAGCAATAGTGATAAAAACTACCTGGTATTGGTACAGAGACAGGCAGGAAGATCAATGGAATAGAATTGAAGACCCGGAATGAACCCACACACCTATGGTCACTTGATCTTTGACAAAGGAGCTAAAACTATCCAGTGGAAAAAAGACAGCATTTTCAACAAATGGTGCTGGTTCAACTGGAGGACAACTTGTAGAAGAATGCAAATCGGTCCATTCTTATCTCTGTGTACAAAGCTCAAGTCTAAGTGGATAAAGGACCTTCACATAAAACCAGATACACTGAAGCTAATAGAAGAGAAGGTAGGGAAGAACTTGAATACTTGAGCACAGAGGAAAAGTTCCTGAACAGACCACCAATGGCTTATTCTCTAAGATCAAGAATTGACAAATAGGACCTCATAAAATTGCAAGGTTTCTGTAAGGCAAAGGACACTGTCAATAGGACAAAACGGCAACCAACAGATTGGGAAAAGATCTTTATCAATCCCACATCCTATAGAGGGCTAATATCCAATATATACAAAGAACTCAAGAAATTAGGATAAGGGTCTTAAAGCCACAGTGACATACCTACTCCAACAGGGCCACACCTACTGCATCAAGGCCACACCTACTCCAACAAGTCCATACCTACTCCAACAAGGCGACAGCTACTCCAACAGGGCCACACCCTCTAATAGTGCCACTCCCTGAGCCCAGCATATACAAACCTTCACAGGTATAAACCAAGGAATGCCTGGAATTTCCCACATTAGAACAGGCAAGGAAAGATCATACACCAATGAACTGGAATGAGCAAAATGTTTGATTTTGCATTTCTAGATTTCAGAATAAATTTCTTTTGTTTTACTTTACCTAGTTTGTGATGCTTTGCTACACGACCATACGATAGGGGGCATACCTAGAAATAAAAGCAAAGAGAATACTCCCTCCTCTAGCTGGTTGAATTCATCTAGGTGGTCTAGGTAGTGAACATAGCATCAACTGTTATATAAGAAGAAATAGAAACAAAGATCCATTTGTTTGCAAATCTTTGCATCCAGAACACTTAGAGAAACCAGTACACCAGATGCTACCTACCTGAGAACTAATGACTTGGCAAGTTTCAAAACCCCTGAGTTCAGACAGCAGCTCACAGGACATCACCACAGGAGTGGCACCATCATAGTGCTAGGTGTATCAGATACAGAACTGAACAGCGTTCCCTTCCTGATGATTGTACTTGGGGTTTCCATCACATCGTGCATTCCCCCATTTCCAGCCCCCTGGAAGTCTTAAATCTTGGAGAGGTTGTCTTTTTCACCTTGTTTCACTTCCTTCTCCCTCCCATTTTCATTGATCATTGTTCTGCAGACTTCCCTCTGTATCTATGAAATTGACTTGAGGAACCCCAAGACTCCCAAGTCCTCAGATATTTGGAACACAGCCCTATATTTGCATGTAAGATACCTTTTCTCATGCTTTCACTCATAGAAGTGGAGCTTGCAGGTCCAGTGAAGCCGTCTGTAGTTTGATTTTTTTTCTCATCTCTGAATTCCTCTCCTTAGATTGGCCTTTCCTAACGTTACTTTCAATTATGTTATCATCTTTCCAGCTCCCAGTGTCTTTTTGAACAGGATCATCCATCTGCCTTTTAAGAGGGTGAAACTCACTGAGCCACATTTCTGCCTAGCCTCCTCCAATTATGACTCGGTTTATAGGCATGCACTAGTGCATTCTCATGCACACAAGCACATACGCGAGTACTCATGCAAGTTCACAGTCTCCATCCATCTCTCTGCCTTGCATCCCTACATTGATTTTCTTCATGATGCCAATATGGATGCAGAGATCCTTTTAGGATTCATACTTACCTTCTTATCTGCCCAGAGGGAGAATGATAGCTGGTCGTTTGGGAAACAATAGTATCTATTCTTAGACTCTCTCCCCTTCCTCTTCCCTTTTTGAAATAAGTCTCACTGTGCAGCCATGGCTGGCATGAAACTTGCTATATAGACCTGGCTGACCTTGAACTCACAGAGATCTGCCTGCCTCTGCCTCCTGAGTGCTGCTGTTGAAGGTGTGTGCCACTCTGCCATGTTCAGGGCTCTCCTTAAGAACTAACACTGCGGGCTGGAGAGATGGCTCAGCTGTTGAAGGCTAGGCTCACAACCAAAAATATAAGAACTAACCCTGAGCCTCCCTTAGATGCTACTCTCATACTGCCAACTCCTGAGCTAAGAACCCAACTGAGGGAGCAATGCATGTGCATCATAAGGGCCTGGACCTCAGGATAGATGAATGTCACAGACAAGTTAACATCTGTCAGGGTGGGCTGCTGCTTTTGTTTGGGTCTGGAATGTCCCCTGAAGGCCCATAGGTTAAAACAATGGTTCTCAGCTTGGTGGCCGTGACCCCCTTTTGGGGGCAGTCGAATGACCTTTTCACAGGGGTCACATATCAGATAACCTGTATATCAGATGTTTACATTGCAATTCATAGCGGTAGCAAAATTACAGTTGTGACGTAGCAACAAAAATAATGTTATGGTGGGAGTCACCACCACATGAGAACTGTACTAAAATGTCACAGCACTAGGAAGGCTGAAAACCGTTGGGTTAGAGGCTTAGTTCTCAGCTTCTGGTGCCTCTAGTCGTCTTCATGCCATTAGAGGCATGGCCTTCCTGGAGATTGTAGGGCGTTGGGGTTCTTTCCCTCCTTTCCCTTAGCTTCTTGGCTATGAGGCAAGTAGATTTTCTTGACATATACACTATATGTCAACATATACACTATAATAGGCCCAAACAACTGAGTGAAACCCTCAAAACCCATACTACATGTAACCCTTTCTCTTTATAAAGTGATGAACTTGGTTATTCATTACAATGTCAGAAAGCAGATTAAAGGAGTGTACTGAATAGGTTTGTGTCAACTTGACATAGGCTAGGTCATCTGAGAGGAGGGGAACCTCAATTAAAAAAATGCCCCCACAACATCTGGTTGTATGCAAGCTTGGGAGGGCAATTTCTTAATTAGTGATTGATGGGGAAGGGACCAGGCCACTGTGCCATCCCTTGACTGGTGGTACTGGCTTCTACAAGAAGGCACACTGGGCACACCATGGGTTAGAAATCTCTCCTCTATGGCTTCTGCATCAGCTCTTGCCTTCGTGTTCCTGCCCTACTTGAGTTCCTCAGTGATAGACTATGATATGGAAGTGTAAACTAAAATAAACCCCTTTCTCCCTGAGTTGCCTTGGTCTTGGTCTTTCAGTAGAGCCTAACGAAGACAAGGCTTTCCATATAGCCAGGATCAACTTCTGGATCCAGGACTAAGGTAGACCTCTCTTCTCCCATCATAATCTTTCATGTAAAGTCAGCCCCCTGGCCTTTCCAGCTTTGTGGTGGCATGCAAGAAGGCTGAAGAAGTTACATCATTACATCCTGTGGGATGGTGACCTCTTACTCCCTACATAGTCTTTAACATAAGCATCATGTACTCATGGAACGTTCCGGACCCTTCTCAATCCTCCTTATACATCCTACCACTCTGTGACGTTCAACTAGAGTTTACTTACTTCTTCTGTCCTGCTACATCCACTGTCATGTCTGTGAGCAACTGATTCTATCCATCTCCTGTACCACTGCCTGAGGAGTGTAAACTTCAGGAGAGCAGAGCCAGGGCCAGGGCTGCCTTTCTCATGGCAGGCCCTTTAGTGATGTGTAGTATCTTGTGCATCATAGGTGCTCATTAAAATTGTGATGAGCAAACTAATGTAATAAGTACAATGGTAAAGGATAGAATCACAATAGACAGTCACTCAACTGCCCCCCAAAAGGAGGTCATGACCCCTAGGTTGAGAACCATTGTTCTAACCCATGGGCCTTCAGGGGACATTCCAGACCCAAACAAGAATAGCAGCCCACCCTGACAGAAGGTCATCGATATCAATGACAACTTTTCTATGAATGTATACGTGCTCATGAGTGTGTTTATATTTTTTAAAGATTTATTTTATTTAATGTGTATGAGTATTTTTCCGCATGTATGTATGTATACCATATGTGTATCCAATACTCTCAGATGTCATATGTGGGCATTGGATCCCCTGAGACTGGAGTTTCTGATGTTTGTGAGTTGCCATTGGGTGCTAGGAACAAAACTCAGTTCTTTTGCAAGAGCAACAACTGCTCTCTTTTAATTCTGAGTCCCATATCAAGCCCTAATACTTTTTTTTTTGTGATGGATTTATGTACTCTGGGTTTTTTTAAAAAATTGACATAAAACTACTGATATATATATATATGTATATGTATATGTATATGTATAAAACTTGCATATGTATCTTTTTAAAGATATATATATTGTGTGTGTGTGTGTATTTTTAAAATTCTTTAAAAACAAGGTTATGTAATCTAATCCTAGAAGCTTCTCTGCAGGAGGCTGATGGGAGAGAAAAATTATTAGAGATCTATAGTCTGACTTTTCTGGGAATTCTGGGAGCTAGAACACCAACTTACTAGGCAAGATATGCCCATCGTTACAACAGTGACATCCCTGTTCTGGGGCTAGCCAATTGCTCTCAGAATGAATTTGATGCCTGCTCCACAGGGGAGAATTCATATCTGGTACTATAAAACCTGATCAAAAGCCTGTGTCTGGGGTGGTCATATTGTTTCGCTATGTGGACACATTAGTAAACTACCTACCTTCTAAATATTTATGCTAATATCTATAGGTTAGTGTTACTCTTAGTTTTAGTCAAGAGAGCTTATGTTTGCAGTGAAAATAGTAAATGAGGAGACTCATAGCTATTCAAAGTGCTGAGAATAAGCGACTGTTGGTACATTTATTGGGACAGCTGCTGAGCCCTGAATGGGACATCAATATTTCCTTATTCCAGAAGTTAGGTTACATGGAGGGAGAGGATGTAAAAAAAAAAAGTAAGATCTGGAAGATTAGAAGGAATGATGACAACACTGTCTTCTGGACATGACATGTCCATTGTACCCATGGGCCCACAGTAATAGAGGCTATGTGTACATTACCTTCACAAGTCTGGGTCTATTAACATTTCATCACTGATTTGGGAGGAGCTGACATGGCTCCGCTCCTGAGAGAAGAACTCTAGTTAATGGTTGGTTGCGGGAGGAGGGTCATAGACTCTAGTACGGAGCCACTAGTAAGTGGCTCTCGCTTAAGTAAATAGCTCACTACTCACTCTCAAGTAGGCAGCCCTAATTAAAGGCAGTGGGTCACAGAAGGAAGCAAAACAAAAATAAAATCTGAAGTAGGAGGAGGACTTGTTGGAAAGAAAAGGGGTTCAAGTCGAGGGACGGGGTGAGATAGGAAAGGTAACGGAGAAGGTACAATCAAAGAACCTTTCATATGTATTTGAAATTGTGAAAGAATCAATTCTTTTTTTCTTTAAAAGTGGGATACGGAGGCCAACAGTGGGCAGTGTGCATCCTGATCTATCACCCTCCACATCATTTCTTTGATACAGGGTCTTTCCTGAACTTGGAGCTAGGCTGGTGGCCAGCAAGCTCCCCTGACCCACCTGTCTTTACCCCTTCTGCAATACTGAGGTTGCAGCATATGTGAAGCCAATCCCAGCATTTTACATAAATACTGGGGTTTGAACTCATACCTTTATGCTGGTGCACTGAGCACCCTTACCTACTGAACGATCTTCTCAGTCAACCTTCTTTTGCATAGAACTGTGCCTATACTTCAGGTTCAGCATATTCTTGAAAGTGGATGCATTTTCTATGTACTGTAAAACACTGTCATTCATTGTTTTAGGCCAGAATGTAGACCCCACAGGGATCTCTGAAGCAAAGTGAGAATACCCTTTAAGAATAGCAGGCACACTTAACCTTTGTCCAGAAACAATAACGGGATCCTAAAAATGTCCTTTGCATCTAGTTAGCATTGAATACATTACTCCATTGTGCAATCTCACAACAGTATTACTCATTTTCAAATTCTCTGGGACTTGGAAGATACAGCAGTTCTTGGGCCAGAAGGAAGGCTCAGTACATAAAAGCACTTGTCCAGAAAGCCTGCTGGCTTGAATTCATTCCTCAGAATTCATGTAAAACGCAGAATGCTATAGTACATGTCTGTATTCCCAGCAACCCTAAGGCAAGATGGGAAGCAGAGACAGAATTGTCTGGAAGCTTATGAGCCAGTTAGGCTAGAATACACTGTGCAGTGGCAAATAACAGAAACCCTGCCTCAGGGAGAAAGATGAGAACTTAGAGACCCCTGAGAAGTTCTCCTCTGATCTTCACATGTTCACACACTCACTTACACACACACACACACACACACACAGCACAGCACAGCACATATACCCACAACACATACACTACATATATAAGTACTACAAACACACATACTATGCACACTACAAACATTATACACACACCACATACACATTATATATACACTACAGGTCATACACACATACTACATGCACTCCCACCCACATATACCACATATACACAGACCACATACACATAACACATACTGCACACACACTATATACACACTACATATACACAGTACATACACACTCCATGTATACACTCTATATACACATTATGCATACATATATACAACATACCATACACATACTACTTATATACCCCAATACCACATATACATATACCACATACACACATACAAATAGTAATACATATACTACATACACAAACACTACACACACATACTATACACACATACTATACACACATATTTCATACACTTACACTATACACGTTACACAAACATACTGCACACATATGACACAAACATACTACATACATACTACACATACACTCTACATATGCTACCTCTGCACACTACCTCATATATATCACACACACTATACAGCCACACTAAACACACTACTCATACACATCACACACAAATTACATAAATACACTATATACACAATACATTGCCAGACATACCATACACTACACATATACTCTATACATACTATTCCCACATACTGCATACATATATATTACACATACTGTACACACACTACACATACACTATACATATATACATACTACCCATACATACTACATACAAACACACTGCATAACACTTTATAAACACTACATACAACTGTACATGCACTATCCACACACACTACATACCTACACACCATACACACACTACACAAAACATTACAAACACAAACACTATATATAAAACAGTACAAGCATTTTATATACATACTATCTCCACACACTATATACACTACATACACACTATACACATACTTACTACATATACACTCTACACATACTATCCACACTACATCCACACACACTACATACAGACTACACACTCACTATCTACACACACTACACACCTTTACATTACACATACGTACCACATACACTACCCACATATACTACTACATGTATACTACACATATATACATACTACTCCAGATACTCTGTACGCACATACTATATACATACTAGACACACACTACAGACTCACACCCTTTAAAAAATATAGCAATTCTCTATCACAGTGTCACATAAAGTTTCTATGGTTCAGTTTAAAAAAAATGACATCTTGCCCTTTGTGTTTTCCAGTTCCAACCCCCACACTCCCTCACTTCACCTTTTACACTTTAGTTCCTTTCCTTTCAGTCACTGTTATGAAGTAGAGATACCTATGTGGTCCAGGCTGCACTGTGGGTAAGGCAAAATTTGGGATAGTTTCACAAAGAAGGTAAAAGCAACTTTACTGTAAGTCAGATTAGCACTTCCTGAGGCTCTGGGTAAATATGCATACATCTATATACATATGTGTGTGTGTGTGTGTGTGTGTGTGTATATATATATATATATATGTATATTCAATTTTTGTTTTCCCCTTCCACCTTTTAAAATTAAGCCCACAGACTCAAACAACAGTCTGGACCTCTTACTTTGCTCCCATCTTTTCCAGCAGAGCTGTACAATTTGTGGCCACCCATGCCCAATATTATTTTTCTCTGTGAGAGTTCCAGGAGATGTAGCCCTCATATTGAACAAAAGCCATTCACCCATTCATCTCCAATGTGCGTTCACCATGTGTATCTGATCCGGGGTTGAAGCTGTCCACTGGAAACCCAGAGAGAGAAGATCAAGCCTATCCTCAGGGGGCCTACACTCTAGGGGGGAAGCAGACAGAGCTTGTAATTAGGAGTCACCACAAAGGGGACAGGATGCCTTTCCAGAGCTCTCTCAGGCAGTGAAAATGGAGTGAGATCCCAGAGGAGGAGGAGGCTCCTGAGGGAGGTCCTGGAGCTGCGGGAGTCACAGAGACAATAGCACGCTTATGTTCTCTGCAATCTGGCCACACGCATCTCCTGGTTGCATTGTTTCTGGTTCAAATCCTACTGCTTTATTTAGAAGTCCTGGATCCTCCGATGGAAAACTTAAGAAATAGCAGGGGACAATCTGAGCTCCCAGATTGGAATCAGAAAGCCCTAGACTGGAAGTTCTACTCTGTCTCTTTCTTGTGTGACCTCCAATTCTCAAAGACTCAGTTTCCTTCTCTGAAAAAGAAAAAGAAAAAGAAAAAGAAAAAGACTAGTAAGATTAATCTAAAATCAGGAAGCCTGAGAAGGCTGGAGCAGAGAGCCTGCAGCACAAAGTGCTCACTCCTGGGCATAGTCATGATGCTCTTCTATATGGCTTGCCACATTTAACTCTGTGCTTTTTCCAAAGGCTCTTGATAGAAGGGGTAGGGGCAACACCTAAATCCTGCCCTCTGTGAACTGGTGACCCCCCCTCCCCAGCCAAGGAAGCAGACAGGTCATTTAAAAAATGTAATTTTTGAAATGACATTCTTCATGCTAAGTCCAGGGCAGGCATGTCCATTCTGCTCAGAGAGAGCTGGGGCAGTAACCCAGAAAGGAGAGGTAGCCCTCGCTTCGCCATTCTGCGGCCCGGGCTGCTGACAAAAGAATTGTGCAAATGAACCTTTAAATCCGTAAATAGTGCCCCCACAATGCCGGGAAGAATGCAGCGGCGACAAAGGGCAATATTCACAGTTTATCTCAGGGTGATGGATCTGAATGGACGCATGAACACGGGTTTGTTAGAGAAAGAGCTGGCCACAGCCCCCCGCCGGGAACCCAGTGGCCGCAGTCTGCAGTGCAAACAGTCAGTCTAAATCCTGAACAATTAGGGGAAACCAAGCTGCCTTTATCTGAACTTCAACTTGTTCTCATGATTGATATGGGAAATGAAAAGTTGTACACTGCTCGGGAAGGGTCTGCTGGCCCTGGCTGCATGCGGGGCCTCGGAGAAGGTGTGTGATGTGTATTTCATATATGGCGTGTAAGCAGCCCACCACCCAGGTTAGTGCAAGATGGGGGCAGTCCTCAGACTGGCCTGGGGGCATTTACCTAGGTAGGTATTGTTCCCAAGCAATAAAATACTATTTCAGTAACATCAAAGTCTCCTTATTACATTTTGGGTAAGAAATTGCTTCGAAGGTGGGAAATGCATTAGATTCTTGTTGTATGGCTTGGGCTCATCTGTCTGGCTCTCAGTTTTGACACCTGAATAATGGGAACAGGGCCTGCTTCCTACAAAAGCATGTGTCATGCAATTGCTAAGCACATGGTAGATAGGATGTGTTTTATTCTGCGGTTCAGTATCTTAGAGTTTGAATATGTCTTCACAGCTAGGGCACCAGGATTTCTGGATGTGAGCAGGCACCTCAGACTGCTTCAGGGAGTTATGTGGAGCCATCTATAAGCAAGAAGAGGAGTGTAGACACTCAATAGATGATGTCCAGTTCAAGAACAGGAACAGTGGCATTTTGGCCTCAGAGGCTTAAGTCTCTTCCTCAGAGAGCAGCGAGGAAGCTGTTTGTTGAGTGAATCAAGTCACAGAGGGAAAGGATGTGGTACAAAGACCTTGACAATGAGGTAAAGATCTGCTTTTCACCCTGTTGGGAATGGGAAGCAGCGTATCCTGGAGCAGCAGGCTACCTCCTCATATGTTCATGGAGGAGATCTGAGCCTCTAGAGTCTGTCTGACTGGTATAGTGCAGTGGTACATGGGCTTGTCCCATGCAAAACCAACAAGGCTCAGTGACACATTCGATGTGGGAGAGAGGTCAAAGGTCCCAAAGGTTGTGAGCCTTTGACTCCTACACTCATTCATTCATTAATGAAACTTTGCACTCTTCTCCAAAATTCCACAGGCTAGCCCACTCGTTGCCAGGAACTTACATAATCAATCACTCAATTACACCATAGACTTCCAGGGAGGGAAGTAGAGGAAGGGTGTATCTTCCAATAAGCATTCTGTTTTTCCAAAGCTCACGTGGGAATTGTTCACCCTTGTGCTTTACACAGAAAGAGGGATGCCATCATTCCCTTCTTCAGAGAGGGGGAAACTGAGGCTCAGGACAATTAAGTGATTGATTTGCCCAAGCCTGAGCTGGGATTTGAACTGGGTTCTGACGACAAAGCCCTTCACTGTCCTTTATGCTAAATGCCTCTGGTGAGGCTGGCTGGGAGACACGCAGGCCACAGCACAAAAAGATCGCTGCTCAGGCCACTCTCTGAAACAGACTTCCAAGAACCCTCTTCAAAGCAGCCTGAGGCATTCAGCTCTGCCCGGCATTCACTGTGGAAGTATTTCCTTTGTCCCCACCATCAGAGGTAAGTGACATCTTGAACAGCTCAGGAAGATTAAATAGCCCGGCTCCCTCGGAAAGCTTAAGAAAAGAGTGAGAGAAAGAGAGAGGGAGAGAGAGAAGAAAGGGGCCACGCCGGCCATTATGGAGCTGCCTCCCCCCACCCCTTTTCTGTGAAAGAGCTCCCAAGAAGCGCCATTGGAAGAAGCAGGCGCAGATAAGACTACAATGACAGAGAGCCCGAGAACTCCGGAGAACCCGGGGCTGGGCGAGGTGAATACGGATTACTGCAGCTTGGAGCAGCTGAAGAAAAGGAGAATCCCAGTCAGGATGGAAGTGAGGAATTCCTTTTTTCCCCCTTCCCCTCGGAGACTCCAGTTCACTGCGCAGCAACAATGCGAGGTGGGGGGCACTTGACATGCCCCTCTTCCAGGCCATGTTGGCGCCCCATGTGGGGCTCCCGGGGAACAAGGGCGGTGCAAACCCAAACAAAGCCGATTTTAACCCAATAAACTCACCCCACATTCTCAAATAGAAATGCCAAAAGCTTGAGCTTGCTGAGTACCCATCCACTGCCCAAACACACGGGACAAACAAGGCCTTGGGCTGGATGTGTTTGAACAGCAAAATTCACCTTCTGTGATACTTGCTTCCTTTTTTGTTTTGCTTCAATGAAAGGAAGACTTTGGGTCCTGCTAGCAGTTGGCAAGACTTAGGAAAGAACTGTCCTTTCTGTGGTTGTGATTATTCTTATTGTTGATGATATTGGCGGTGTTGAGGATGGAACTTGGGGCCTTGTGCACCCCTCAACAAGCACTGCACCAATGTCTCTTCCTTAAACATATACTATCCTATTTATCCAAAACCATACCCTTGGACACTCAATACTCATTTAGGAAATGTGCATAAAGGCCTTTAGACTGTAAGTTACTGAGTTCAAGTCCCATACAGCCTACTGATATTTTGGGAACAATTCCTTTTCTGCTTCAAATTCTCTCTCTCTCTCTCTCTCTCTCTCTCTCTCTCTCTCTCTCAAAGCCAATGATTCTCAACCTATAGCTTGCAACCTCTCTGGAGGTTGAATACCAGATTTTTTGCATATCATATATATTTACATTACAATTCATAACTAGCAAATCTACAATTATGAAGAAGCAATAAAAACAAAAACATTTTTTGAGATAGATGTCTCTGTGTAACAAACCTGGCTGTCCTGAAACTCTGTAGACCAGGCTGCCTTTGAACTCAGAGATCTGCTTGCTTTCTACCTCTTGAGTGCTGGGGGATTAAAGGTGTGTACCACCACTGACTGGCTAACGAAGAAATAATTTTATGGTTGGGGTCACCACAGCACAAGAAGTTGCAGTCATAGTACACAACCCTAGCAAGAATTTCATGTGAATGAAGCATACAAGTCTGGCTTCTCATGGGGTGGGGGTTGGGAGGGGACGTAGAGTAAGGCAATAATTGGCACAGTGTTCAAACTGTAAATGCGTTTTTTCAAACATGAAATATTTTCATTATTTTCCATTTTTTTGGATCAGTACCTTAAAATCCACCTAGTAATGACTACTTACATTAACTCTAGTCCTCTTTTGAAATTTACCCCTAAATTCAAGGTTCTGTTTCGCTACATAAAACAGTTTGCCAATCTCTTACCTTCTTAAAAGTAAGCAGGAAAGGTACTGAATCCAGAAATAGGATTCAGAGGAAGAACGAATGTGACAAACTTCAAAGTCATCATTCCCTCTCAACTAGTACCCAGAGGGAATAATATGCTTACCCAAATAATACCAGCCATTCTGGGGCAGGGGGAGAACGTGAGGGGCGAGAATTGAACTCAGGGTCTTACACATGCCAGGCTGGCACTCTGTCACTATGTTAATAACCTAATTGTTTAAACTTTTGTTTTGAGTCAGTCCTGCTATGTTACCCAGGTGGGCCTTAAACTTGTGACGTGTCTCCCTCAGCTTCCTGGGTAGCAAGCAGTGATTACAGGTGTGAGCTGCTGGGTCACACCTCTCGAGTTTGAACAGATTTTCTTTCTCTGCCTTACTTTTCATAACTCCTTCCCCCTTCCCTGCTTCCTCGCTACTTCACTTTGCTTCCCCTTCTTGCTCTTCAACTCTGCTTGCCTCTCTGAGCTTAAGTCCACAGTGGAAAGAACTCTGAGCAACCTGAAGTGGAGGAGCTTTCTGTCACTCCCGAGTCCTTAGACCTTGGAGCATGAGCCTAGTGCATGACATACTAAGTTTCGCTCTGAAGGGACCCTTGCCCAGCATGTCTCTCTCTTATACACTGAGGAGAGGAGCCTTCCAGAAGCTGTTTCATTTGTCCCTTCTTCCCCTTGCAGGAATTCGGGTCAGAATCCCTTGAGACCTTGAACGCTTTCACTGGGGGAAAAACAGTGAGCTATGAATAGTACACCATGGTGACCAATGTCCCTCCCATTGCACTCGTTTAGCAGGGCAGTCGAAGAACTTCTCTGGGCTTAGCTCCTAGAATGAGGGTATGACTTTCTAGAAACTCTGGTGGGAATAGAGAAAGATGGATAGAAAGCTCCATGAAGAGGAAAGTGCAAACAGGAAGGAGGATGTGCTTAGCAGACCGCCTTCATGGACCTTGAAGCCTAAGCCTGCAAACACTGCATACGGAACATCAGGGGGCTGTACCTTGGATGTTTCCTGGGACCTCTTCACCAATGCTTGGAAGTTATATCCATGGGCTCTTAGAACAGTGCCCAGCAGTGGTTACTGCTCATATCAGCTCAGCTATCTCCCTAGTCCTTAGAATTCTCGTTTTGACATTGCCTTCATTTGGTACTTGGCATGCCACATGAACTGGCTTTCTTTCATGTGTGTTGGAGAGACTGACAGTTCCCCATCCCCAGCAGTTCAGGCCACTCAGGACTTACTGTTCACTCACCTTGGCCATTGGCAACAGGTTTCCAAAACTTCTGCCCTGCCCTACATGCTGTCAGGCCTTTTTGTGTTGGCCAGATTTTCTAATGGGGAAAAGTTTTAGTCTCCTCAGCAGCAGATACTGAGTTCTTGCTCTATAGCTATCAACTTGGACTTTCGTATGCTTCCACAAATGAAGCATCTTATGTCAAAAGCACATTCCAGTCGGTGTTATGGGAGATATGAGAAATAGTAAGAGCCTACACTGTGTTCCTGAATTCTTTAAGCTAACAGTAACAAACCTATGTAGAATATACTGTTTACGACTGAATGATGCGGAAGCACTTAGCTGATGAGATAAGCCAGCATTCCTTCCACTGCATCGACTCATATACAGCCTGTCTTGTTGTTTTCAATTGAGCCATTGTATACTCCCTTGACAGGAAAAAAAAAAAATCTGCTGAAAGAGACCAAATTTAAAGGTATTTTTCTTGTAGAGAAACATAGAAACATCTTGTATTTGTTCTGAATCTTCAAAGTAGACACAGTGGGAAAAGAATTGATCGTGAGGTGAGCCAGGCTCATAGCCAGGCCAGGTTTTTTGTTTCGATTTATTTATTTATTTATTTATTTATTTATTTATTTATTTATTTTTATTTTTAATACAATCTCTCATCCTTTCCTCGCTCCATCTCTCAGGTCCTGGTGAAAGCAGATTTATGCTCCTCTGCAGATGGGAGGGTTCCTTCAAAGCTTCTCAGGGTGCCCCTCAAACTGTTCTCCACATTCCCTGCAGGTATGGAAGGAAACACCTATGGCAGCCACAGGATTGACTTAGCTCAGCCTTCTGAAGATCGTGACTGGCTTGTCATTGAGGACACCAGCTCATCTTCATGTGCACTGTGAGATCTCTCTCTTCTTCTTGCTTATTGTAGGGAGAGAGAGAGAGAGAGAGAGAGAGAGAGAGAGAGAGAGAGAGAGAGATTGCTAGATTGCTAGATAGGTAAAGTGCTTGCAGTTCAAACAGGAAGACCTGAGTGTGTTCCCCAGAAATGCCCGAAGATTAAACGGGCATGGCAGTTGCTTGTGCTCTTAATCCCTGTACTGTGAAGGCAGAGCCAGATGGATCCCAGAGATCGATCAGGAACTGAGGTAAAAAGTAGGAGATGGTCTCAAAACAGACTAAGGTGGATGGATAGTGGTCCTGAGACATGACACCTGAGAATGAGCTACCCGTATGAACATGCACACACTCACAAAATCTATTTTAAGGTCAAGGAAGGAGCTGTTGATTTTCCAGTTATCTGTTTCTGACTTTCTTGTTTCGTTTTCTGATTCCTTTATCCTTAAGTCTGACTTCTAGGATAGTTCATTTCAGGTCGTCAAACACCAAATTCCCCTTTGTGGCCAACTCTGTTAACAAATCTGATGTCTTTCTCCTGGAAAGATGTAGGCTCCAATGGCCAGTTCTTTGTCCTTGAATAGTAATACAAAGTTTTAAGCACAAAGAGTCCCCACTGTATCCACAGACTCATCCTCTCCCACATGGTCTTTGGCACTTCTGTCTGGGCTGGGCTCTCCAGCCATACGATCATCTTCTGGCATGGTGTCTCCAGTGTCAGCATTACTCAGAACTTCAGGGACGTTAGAGACTCTCTGCTGTTCCCAAGGCCACTGCTGCTGTATCTCCTCAGCATTACAAGACCCTAGTGACCACAGCAGATACCAGAGCCAGCTGTGTGGCAAAGAAGCTGCCCAGGACCTTCTCAGTACTCGACAATTAGCACCTACCTCTGTGGAACTGGTAGATGGGTCATGAAAACTGACCTCGTGCCTCATAGGACGATAATCAGATCACCTGACCTTAGACTTGTGGTCTAGGTTTACAAGATAGAGGAGATGGCTAGACTTTCCACTCGCCTTTTGTCCTTCCTGGCTGCCCATGACCATTCTTGGTCACTTGTAGGGTATAGTGAGGTCTCAGAACTGGTGAATCTTTATTTTTCTCCATCTCCCTTTTAAAATGAAAGAGACATGGGTGTGATGTGATATTAATTGTAGAAAAGCAAACACATCTGTGACTTTTGTGCAGGGCAGTGTTGTAGAACCACGATCACCATTTAGTTGGAACTAAATGTCTTCATCACCACGAAGGGAGGCCTCACCCCTGCTAAGCAACTGGTCTCTGTTTCCCTCTTTTACCCTATAGCATTTCTGATCTGAGATCCATCTCTTTGGATTTCTCTAGCTTTAAGGTTTCATTTAATGGAATCATGAATCGTGAGTGAGTTTCATGTCTGACTTCCTTTACTCAGCATTGGTTTTCAAGATGTATTTATGCTTTGTATCTATCAATACTCCATTCTTCTTCATAGCTGGTTAATATTCTCTTGTATTATAAGATTTGACTACTCATTTTCTCCACTGATGGACTTAAGGGCTGTTCTACATTTTACCTGCAGTAGATACTTCTAATACTATTACTGTGAGCATGGGTCCATACATAGTTTATGATATTACCTTTGTTGGTTTGTTGCATGCCTCTGTGTATGTATGTGTGTCTGTCTGTCTTCTCTCCCTCTCTCTCTGTATCTGTCTGTCTGTTGAGGCATAGAATGGTTCTGAACCTTAGAGCTGTGTCTGTCTGGTATGTTGGCTATGTAGTGTTACAGGCTCATGGGCCAAAGGCATTTCAGCAGAATCTAGAAGCTTTAGGAGCTGGGGGAAACAGTTCACTGGGATATATCTTGTTGCAGGCCTCTCTTGTAGGTCTCTGTGTCTGACCCACCATGAACTGTCAGCTCTTTACACTCTCTTCGAGATAGACTAAATGCTCTAAAACCATGAGCCAAAATGCATCTCTTCCCTGAAGCAGCTTTGCTCAGACATTTTTTCACAGTGATGAAAAACTGGCAGATTCTACCTATGCTTGGCCAATGGAGCAGAGAATATCCTTCAGGAAGCTACTCAAAACCCACTGGAAAGGATAGGGATATATATTCTTCTACAGAGAGACAGAATGAAAGAACTGTGGGAAATCCCTTCTATGAGAGAGAGAAAAAGGGGGGATGGGGAGGGGATGGGGAAGAGATAGGAAAAGGAGAGGGAGAGGGAGTGGGAGGGGAGGGGAGAGGAAGGGGAGAGAGCTAGAGAGAGAAAGAGAGACAGAGAGAGAGAGATACAGAGAGACACACACACACAGAGAGAGAGAGAGAGAGAGAGAGAGAGACAGAGAGAGAGACAGAGAGACAGAGACAGAGACACACACAGAGAGAGAGAATTCAGAATACAACCCTTCACCTACAGGGACTTTTGACACCTCGGGCACATTATAGGCACATTGCTATAATCCCTTATGTAAAGCCACTCCAGCCAGATGGCTTCAGAATTTAGAAGCGTTTGCATTTTAGAAAAAGAAGTATTCACTTACTGCGCATTGATTATGTAACACCCCCAGCAGGATCCTGGGAGCATCTTATAATTAATACCTTAATTTTTTTGCAGCCAAACATACAACTCTGCAAAGTGAAACCTAATGTTTGCACAGATTAAGTGCTGCCAGTGTTTTAGAAGTGACTGCAGCTTGAATTGGGTCTTGTTGCCAAATGCGTTTCACTTTTTTGCTCCTGCCTCCAACCTTGAGGTTTTTTAGATTCTGAAACTGTAGCTAAGGAATCATTAACTTGTATTTTTGGAGAGTAATATATACACATACATACATACATACATACATACATACATACATACATACATATGTATATATACATTTTAATATACATATACATACACATATGTATATATATACATATATATTAAAAAATGAGTTGGTAGGTATAGTCGTGGTATAGCATCTATCCTGGTTTTTCTTTCTTTGTTTATGGTGTGCGTGCTTGTGCAGGTGTACATGTTTACATGTGTGTTTGATGGCCAGAGGACAACTTTAGCTATCTTTCCACAGATGATGTGCAGTTTGGTTTTGCTTGAGAGAGGATCTCTCACTGGCTTGGATCTTGCCCAGTAGGCAAGGCTGGCTGGCCAGTGAGTTCTAGGGATCCATCTGCCTGTCTCTGTCTCCTAAGTGCCGGGATTACAGATTTGTACCACCATGCTTGGCTTGTTTTGTGTGGTTTTCAGGGATTGAAGGCAAGCACTTCACAGCCTGAATCATCCCCTTCAGCTCCCTGTTCAGAGTCTTCTAGGCTGTAGTCAGACAAGACCTTTCCTAGAAAGCTGAGTGACTTGTTGGATGCTACTTCTCAGCAACTGGAGATGTCTGTTGACAGTCTATCCCTGTGAGAGGAAGACAGGGTGCTATGGCCTGGCTCCTGCTCCCCATGGCACTTACAGCCTGGCTGGTGACAACAGATGGGAATGAGTAGGGTTGTTTTGTGGCATGTGGCTGTGCATCCGAAGCTGCCAGAAGAGCTCAAATGGGCTAGCTGGATGAGGATTAGTCTGGGGAGCTGACTAGAGATTGACAGAGAGACTTAGCTCAGGAAAGGAATGTTACAGGTGAAGAGGCAAATTGCTCAGGCAGCTGTGGGGAGGAAGTACTCTAATATCACTGACCTGGTTCGAGGGCTCATTTGTCTATTTTCATCGCTTATGGCTGGAATGGCTCATTTGTAATGAAAGAGACGCTGGCTGGAACAGTTTAATGAAAATGTGCTTCCTTGGAAGTCATGGATGTGGAGCTAGAGAGTTTAAGCAGGGCCCTTGGCACATAGAGACAGGGGAAGGATCTCATTCCTGACTCCAGGGAGGGCTGAGGGAGGATCCTGGGGAGGCTGAAAAGGAAGTGGGTGGTAGAGGGAGGGAAGCATATTTGCAGGCTCCTGCAGGAACCTGTCTGAGGCAGACTTTCCGGGGCGTGGGTGGGCAAGTGTTCCGATTGTCTGGGAGCCACCCCCTTCCAGGCCTTCAAACTGCAGCAGACACCTGTTTCTACCGTCTCTGAGGGAATCTTCCAGACAGATGATCCCTGTCTGCTTGATTGGAAGTCAGGCTCTTCCTTTCTCATTAGCTGTGGTCCTTTCTTAAGCCCTTTCGAAGCCTTGGAAATTTGAAAATTGCCCGAGCTCCAGAGGGAAGCGAGACAGTCCCAGGAACCAAAGCATCCCTGTGGCCTTGCTGAACATTTGTGCCCTTGAGACAGAGTTTACCTGGTGTTCTCTCTTGCTGGGGACATAAATGGATCTAGAAATGCTTGCTGTGATCTGAGCTCTCCTTGACATGCTGGTGGAAGTCCAAGAGCAGCTAGCAGCATCTGCTGGTCATTGGTAGAGGATCTGAAAAAGTGCTATGACATGGACCTGAAAGGACCCTTGCTTCTCTACTGTGCATCTGTGTCATGGCCCTCACCAAGAGTCCCTCAATGGGAGGGAAGCACAGAGTCACACTTCCTCAGGCACCAGGTTGCTGGCCATGGGGTGGGAACACTCCAATACCATTGTCCTGGTTCAGGGGCTCAATTAGTTTCATGATTTATGATTGGAACGGCTAATGGGCATTTCAGGTGACCAACAACAGGTGATTGGTGGGGGGTGATACATTTCAGGCTAAGGGTGTCACATATAAACATGGAAAGATTCAGCAGCAAACAGGGAGGAGGCACGGCTGGAAGGATGTTAGGAGTTGAAGCTGCTGGTGGAGAGGAGGAAGTGTGGAAGCCGTGCCAGGGGTGGATTCCAAAGGGCCGCACACAATAACACAAGCGCAGACATCACAGACAAGCCTGGGGGCTCTTGAATTTCTGTTATGATGTTGAGAAGAAACTACAAATTGAAAAAGTAAAAACAAAATTAGAGTCTTTGTATCTGGTTTCTAGCCTGCTCTTCTATTACTTCAGTGTAGACATTTTCACCCGTGGAAATCCTCCGTGGTTGTTTCTGAGGCTGTATAATAAATGTGCCATCAAGAGACATATCACATCTGTTGACAGTTCCCCAAGGTTTTGATATTTAATGTCTCTTCCTTTTTTTTTTTTAAATATGCTAACCTTGATGTGGTAATAAGCTCTCTGTGCATGTGTTTTTGCTCTGTATCTTTAATTATTCCCTAAAATTGATACTTAGTTCCTGACTGAAGAGCCATCAGCATTATGTGTGTGTGTGTGTGTGTGTGTGTGTGTGTGTGTGTGTGTGTGTGTAGGGAGGCCAGAGGACCAGAGAACACAACCTCAGCTGTCATTCCTCAAGAATCATCCTGCCACCTTGACAGGCACTGTGGCAAACATCTTTAATCCTAGCACTTTAGAGGCAGAGGCAGGCAAATCTCTTGAGTTTGAGGCCAGTCCGGTTTACATAACAGAGTTCCAGGATGACCTTGGACACACACACACACACACACACACACTTATCTTGAATTTAGGAGAATTGAACTCAAATCCTCATGCTTGCAAGGCCAACTGACCAAATGAGACCAGCATGGACATTTTTAAGGCTTTTGATGCCTTTTGTTATTTTGGTTTCCTAAAGTGTCAGTACATTTCTAGTCTCTGCCCTCTAGGCCAGCATATTGGACTCAGGGATGAGTCCTCTCATAGGCAACAAGAACGGTCACTTGAGGGA
This sequence comes from Grammomys surdaster, assembly GCF_004785775.1. Classification (NCBI taxonomy): domain Eukaryota; kingdom Metazoa; phylum Chordata; class Mammalia; order Rodentia; family Muridae; genus Grammomys; species Grammomys surdaster. Next base: position 3,554,461 of record NW_021604657.1, read on the forward strand.
GGGAAAAGAGAAAGCATTTTGAGAGGAAAAACATGTTTGGCTACATTAACTGGATTTTACTTAATTTACAGAATATTTCAACATATTCATTTACTTTATGTACATCTTTTGCAAATCATTCTCTCCTTTGTCCAGTTTCACAGAATGACTTTTGTTATTTAAAAAGGTCTTTGTGTATGAAGCATCTCTTTATGGCCTTTGAATTTTTTTGGCTCTGTGTTTCTTTTGTAATCTCATGCATACTGTAACTTGGATACATAGATGGTAATCTCAATCAGACTTAATAATCTTAATGATGGATGTAGGGGTAGGGCAGGAAGAACTGAAGGTTTCTGCTTGGACCTGGGGAGGTACTGGGGCACTATGGTGACCAGAAAGCTCAGAACCAAAGCATAATGTATTATACTGAACGAATGTGTGGCAAACTCAGTTCCAGTTGCTTAGAGTCAGGGGTAATGACTGAACCTCTTTTCTTACTTTTTTGTTTTTGTTTTTGTTTTTTCGAGACAGGGTTTTTCTGTGTAGCCCTGGCTGTCCTGGAACTCACTCTGTAGACCAGGCTGGCCTCGAACTCAGAAATCCACCTATCTCTGCCTCCCAAGTGCTGGAATTAAAGGCATGTGCCACCACCGCCCGGCTTGAACCTCTTTTCTTATATGCAGTCAACAAGGCTTTGTTAAAAGACAAAGTGGGCAAGGGAGGGGGTGGGGAAGAGCTGGAGAGATGGTTCAGTGGTTAAGAGCACTAGCTGGTCTTTCGGAGGACCCAAGTTTTAGACCCAGCACTCACATGGCAGCTCACAACTGTCTGTAACTTTAGTTTCAGGGTATCTGACATGCTCACACAGATATATGTGCAGGCAAAACATCAACACACGCGGAATAAGAATAAATAAATTTAGAGAGAAAGGAAAGCCAGGGATGGTGGTTTACACTTAATCCCAGCATTTGGGAGCTCTCTGAGTTTGTAGCTAGCCCGGTCTACAGATCAAGTTCTAGGACATCCAGGGCTACACAGAGAAACCCACCCCCTACCTCCCCCACCCTCCCTAAAAAAGAAAGAAAGAATAAGTATCTCAATTAGACCCTAGCAATCAGCGACATAAATTGTGAATCTCTCAAAGACAGAGGTAAAGCCTGTTACCCTATCCAGATGGATTGGAGGGGAGAGATTTTTAATTTTGTTACACTTTTTTTTTTTAATTCAAATCTTATTTTCCCACTCCTTTCCAGTCTGTAGTCAGCATCTCTTTTCCTGTGGGGAGCTAAGCCATGTTTTGGATACCTCAAGCCAAATTAATCTTGGAGAGCAGCTGAGGAACTTATCAAACGTTTATCATAATGAATCTGTTGTCCATCTGCATTAATTAATTTAGCCATTTCTATAACAAGTGGCATTAATATAGCATAATGGACTTCTCCATTACACTGGATTAATTACTAGGAACCAATATGGCAGGAACATTAACGAGCTGCCCAGCAATTGAAACCTTTGGTATATTCCCATTGTCACTGCATCTCCAGCTCTTAGAAAAGTCACCGTCAAAAAACGACTATGGCATGCTCAAAATCTTTGTTCGTGAGCAGCAGGGATTTTTTCTTTTTGCTTCTGTTTTATGACTTGGCAAAAATCTGACAAAACCATAGCATTTTCTTTTCCAGGGTGCCTCCAAGCCGTCATCTCTCTGTAGCCCGCAAATACACTTCTAACTGGATAAGCCATGAAAGCATGCTTTTCTTCAGTGCTGGAGTGGTTTTAAAGGTATTTGCAATGAAGGATTTGTGGTACTTTGTGGTGTCGGCTTGTCAAGTGAACGTCAATCTCTCACTCTCCCACTCTTTCCCCTCCACCAGCAGCAGCAGCCTTGGCCTCTCCTGCGCGGAAGCAAAGAACTTTCCATCTGCCTGAGGAGCCTCACTCCACATTCCACTCAATGACACAGGAAGGATGTGAATTGGTATTGAATTCCCATGACCTGGAGCAGAGTTTTCCATCCGTAGACTAGAACCGGGCATCACTGGTCTGCAAAAGCGTCCTGTGGAGTCTTAGTCTTGAATTCCCTTCACTGCTCTTGAGCAGCGGGGCAGTGAGGGATACAGTGGAACTGACTGGCCAAGTACCTCAGCAACTACATAGCGCGAGACGATCCTTTGGTGCTGGGGAAATAGTTGGTAAAGTGCCTGCTGTGTAAATGTGAAACCTGAGTTCAATCCACAGAGCCCACATAAAAAAACCTGAGCAAGATGGCGTATACTTGTAATACCAGTGCGTGGGAGGCAGTCAGCCACGTCCCAGAAGTTCCCTGGCCAGCCAGCTTTGCCAGGTTTCAGGTAAAAGTGAAAGATAATCTGAAAATGACAAAAACAAAAGCCAGGTGGACAGCAGCCTAAGGAGTCGCAAATGCGCACACTTACGCATGCACGCACGCACGCACGCACGCACGCACACGCTATCCATTGAAAATCAAGTTGAGAAAGTACATTCAAATCCTACTCTTTTGGGTAGAAATATCTTTTCTAGATACACAAAATGTGATTTCACACTTGCAAATAACTGTCGTTAATTTTCTATGGGAGGTGTCTGATTGGAGGAAATCCGTGTGTCTGGTTGTTCTGTACTCATTTTCATAGTACTCTAAAATGAGGGGTTACATTTCAGGACTTGAAGACACGCAAATTTGAAGACAGCCATTAGAAAAGCCCATGTGCTTCTAGGTCTAGATAGCCAGGCCTGATCTGGATGTGTCGGGACTATGGGGTGAGGCCCAGCCGTCTGGCTGCTTCGGGGACCACCACCAGCCCCTCTTGGGGCCTCTTTGGCGTTGCCTGGAAACCCTGCAACAATGCCTCCCAAGCAGCCCCGTGATGATCTTTTCTGAAGTGGCAGCCCCTTCAATTATTTTATTTCCATTATATTATGTTAATTAAATCAGCGAGAAGAACAGAGCACATGCATGCCCAGAGTGGAGTGGCTCTGAAGGGTTAATCGGAATGGCCCTGGCTGAGACTGCTAATAGAGAGACAGCAGCAGAGGGGACAACTTATTCCAATGGGCCCAATGTAGACAAACTGCCAGGAAGCCCCACGGGCCTGGTCTGCCTGCATCTGGGTCTCCTGCAGCATTCGGAGCTGTTTGCTGCACCAGTGGACACAACAGCTGGACAACTGGATGGGGCTATTGTAACAGTGCCCTGTTACCCCAGGGACCGGTTAGCACTGTGGCCAGACTTGCAGAAGCATCCATGGAGAGCTAGCTTCAGATACCTGCAGGGCCGAGGCTGCCGTAACAACAGGGTCGGAGTACTCCACGTTTTGTTTAATAGTCGTTTCTTTAAACTTCTACAATTAAATTTTTAGGTTGACCTGACAAAATGGAAAGCTAGAGCTCTTTGGTTGGCATTAGAGCTGGGCTGGGGGTTAGCCTCCTTGGATGTGGAGCGCAAGCAGAGAAGTCGAGTTTAAGGGACATTGTGGGAATCAGAGTGGTGTTTTCTGGGGTGCTACATTAGACATCCTGAGTGAGAGCCCTTAGTCATGAAAACAGGCCTCAAGGCCCTCTTGGAATTTAGATGCTTTTGGCCTCAACTTACTTGTCTGGTCAGTGGACATATATTTCATATCTGGCTTCCTAGGCTCAGGAATTTTTGTAGTGGGCACTTTTTGGGCAATGTAGACGTTGCTGAGAAATTGCCCCCTCACCTTACCCCAGCATTGCCCTGGAGGGTGCCTTTGTGTCTAGCAAGATCACTGCTCTGATCATTATTCTACTAGGCGCTCCCCAGCATTCTGCAGCATGTGACAGGAGCTGGGGAAATCTCACTCTTCCCCCGGCCTCCAGTTTGCTGGAGTTTGGGAGACAGACTCACTTTGGCCCACGATTTCCTCCCAGTCTGCAGGCGGTGCCATCCCTGATCCCATAGACACCCCGCAGCTGTGGCATCCTCTCATTTGAATACATCAGCAAAAATAGCAGTGCACCGCCTTATGTTTAAAAGACGACGGAGCAATTACTCCGAAGTTGATTTCCTGCTCCCTGCCTTTCCAACATTGCAAATCTCCTCAGTTTCAAAATTAAGTTGTAAATGAGATTTGAGTTCCACACCACCCGCTTTGTTCTCTCTCCAAGAGAGAGAGAGAGTCCAATCGCCAGTTCAAAGAAAACGTACACATAACTGGAATTCAAAGGCGGTTGGAGGGATTTTCTTTCTCTTAATCTTGGTGACTGGGCTCACCATCTGATTAACCTTCCACAGCCTTTACTGGGAAGAAGCAGGTCTTCAGCCACCACTCCCAGAGATTTCCCCTCGTTTGCAGGACAAAGCCCTGGATCAGCACCACCATAACCATAGAAACAATAGTCAGCCTTCTGTATGTATTAATTTTCCAAAGTTGCTTCAGCTCTATCTTGAGCTCTGCATTCTTCCACATACAGTGCTGATTGAGAAACTGAAGGATGAGGTGGAGACCTTTTCTTTGTAACTTTACACAGGCTACAGGTTAATTTGTTCATCTCACTGGCTGACTCAAGTTATTGACTGCTCTGTCGTTTGCTCTTTAATCTTGTTCTTTGTTGTGTATGTGGTTTTGGTTTCTGTATTGCTTTGCTCTGAGGTCTCATTATGTAGTCAAATGTGACCTGGAAGTTGCTATGTTGCCTAAGCTGGCCTCAAGCCAATGGTGGTCCTGTTTCAGCCTTCTGGGCCCTGAATTCATAGACATGTACCAGCAGGTCCTTCCTTCCTTCCTTCCTTCCTTCCTTCCTTCCTTCCTTCCTTCCTCCCTCCCTCCCTCCCTCCCTCCCTCCCTTCCTTCCTTCCTTTCTTTTTAAATCTCTTTTTCTCCATGATCCTCCCTCTTCCCCTCTGTTTCTTATATGCTGACACTGTTTTAAAACTCACCATGGAGCTGAGGCTAGTTTTCGCTTCCCAAATCTTCTACCTCTACCAGGATCACAGGCTCAGATCTGTTTTTTTTTTTTTTTTTTTTAACTTGACCTGCATGTAGCATTCCTGAAAGATCTCACAGTTTAACTTCTCGTGGGGTGCTCAAATCCCCTGTGAGGCTTCGGATACCAGGGATTGTCTTTCCTTTGACATTCAAAGTCATCTACTGACTTATGTGGGCCTCTCTACTCTGATCCCAACTCTTCAACTTTCCTGGGAGCCTGTCCTGAGAGAATATCTGAATTCTCCATGGACTTGCTGGGCCTCCTCTGTTCTGATCCACTCTAGCTTGGAAGGTATGAGAGTTGAGAGCCCTTTATTCTGTGGCTACAAGTGGATATTCCTCACGTGTAGGCCACACATCTTGCTTAGTGCTATGGATAAATACAGTATTGCTCCTTGAACAGAGAGCTCTGATGGATGCAAAATCCTGTCTTGAGGCTGGATAGATGGCTTAATGCACAAGGCTTTTGAACCACAAATGTGAAGTTGGATCTCCAGTACCCAGATAAATGCTGGGTGGGCATGACAGCCCACCTGTAATCCCATCATTTGGGAGGGAGCGAGCTCTTGATCCCTGGAGCAAGCTGACTATGCGGACTAGCCAAATCAGCAATCAAGATCTGGATTGATAGAGAGAGAGAAGAGAGAGAGAGAGAGGGGGGAGAGAGAGAGAGAGAGAGAGAGAGAGAGAAAGAGAGAGAGAGAGAGAGAGAGAGAAGGGGGAAAGTAAGAGGAACATAGGAACATAGCATAGGAACATAGTTGAGGAAGATATTAATACAATCTCTGGCCTCCACTTGTGTACACACACACACACACATGCACACATACACACACACACACACACACTCACACACGATCAAGTACATGCATATCACCTTATGTCCATTCTCAGACAAAAAGAGACAGAAAGTTGTCCTTACCAAAACCAGACAATTGTCCCTACAATTAGACTGATCAGGTGATTACATCAAAGCCAGGATACTGCCAGGAAGAATGATTTGTGACTCACAGTAGCCATGCCAGGTATGAATTCGGCCATTCCCCATCATGTGAGGATGCAGGTTCCCAGTCTACACTGCATTGTCTGGGGTTAGGTTGGCTGTTGTATGTGCATATTAGTACTGATGCTCAGAGCCCATCTATTGACATGTCTTATGGAGCTCTCCTTTGGTCCTCTTCACCTGGTTGGAATCTTGTCCTGGGTGACATATCTGAGTTCTCCATGGGCTCTTTAGGACTCCTTTGTCCTGGAATGGTCTAGCCTAGAAGGAATGAGAGTTAAATTCTTGGCGGGGGTAGAAGGCTAAATGTCCTAAATGTCTCCTAAGGACACTGAACCCTAATTTAGTTGAGATTCTATTAAATGTGAAGAACGGAAGATACCCATGTCAGGGTGGCTCGGTAGTGGAAGGGTGTGTTTTGGAAGACAAGAGGAAGCAGTTTGGAAACAAGATTAGAAACACATGCTTCTGAGGCTGAAGAGATGGCTCGGTGGTTACAAGCACCAGTTACTCTTGCAGAGGACCTGGATTCAGTTCCCAGCACCCAACTTGATGACTCATAACTCCACTTCTAGGAGTTACAGTGCCCCCTTTGGGCCTCTGCAAGCATTTCATGAACACAGCACATAGACATGCACACAGGCAAAATACATACACAGAAAAGGGAAGTATTTATTTCTTTATTTTTTTTTTTAAGTATGCCTTCCTCTCTTTCTTGAGCTTGGAAAGCTTTGGAAAACAAATTTTTGTTGTCCCCCCCCCCAGAGATTCTTCTTTAATTATAAAACATTATTTATCCACTTAATTGGTCAACAGAAGTTTATTGACCAGTGGATATTTGCAGGCTTCAAAGGTCATACATTCTGTGCTCTCGGGGACTTCAGGATGGGAGTCAGAGCAACAGGGCATTCTGATAACAAGGCATGCCAGCTTCATAGATTGGTCAGAGCAGAGATTTTACCAGCAGAGGATGGGATGGAGACACTCCAGGTAGAAGCGACAGAAGTGTGTCAGGTGGTGTGTGTTCAGGTGATATTGGAGCCTTTAGCTCTGCGCTGAGAGACCTGTATAAACATAGACCCCTTTGCAGCACTGAAAACTGGTGGGTGGACACAGACGCAATTAATGTGGGCGAGAGCCAGCAGGAAGCACACGCGAGGAAATGCGTTTAATTGAGAGACGCGCTTTTCAAATGCTGTTCAGCTGCCAGCTGACTGCGCGCTCTGGCAGGAACGAAGAGGGATACTTAGCTTTCTTCAAGCTCCATTAATCTGCCCATTTCTTTTTGCTTCAAATCCCACTTCAAACACACAGCAGCTCCTCAAATTCATAATGAAATAAATGATTTATAATCCTGTCGGGAGCCAGTGAGACAGGCTCCCTGTCAGGTGGCTGGGTGGTTTGACCAATTCAGTGGACCATGTTAGAAGAATATGGTGGTTCATATCATCAACATATCTACATCTACATTTATATATCATCACCTGTATCATCGAAATCTACCTCCCATATCTGCCGGGAGCCAAACCCAGGAAACTACCTGCTGTCCTAAGAGAATCTCAGGAAGTTACCTGCTGTTCTAGAAAGCCTAGTCAGTGCAAGGTTAAGAAAGGACGTTCGCGGATCTCAGGTCCCAGGAACTTAAAGAACATCTGGCATTTCCTGGGAGCCGGTTATGACAATGGGATGGTCTAGGGCAATAAGGGTATGACTGTGGACTGGTCTTAGACAATGAGGATTCAATAGTAGGATAGCCCTCAGCAATGAGCCTCGTCCAAACTTCCCGTTTTGCTGTGTCTTTATAACCTGCCTCCAAAATTTACTTTCAGAGCTTGAGCAGAACTCCAGACTTGCTCGAATTCTTTGTATCTCTTGTCCGTTCATTCTTTCGCCCCCTTCCCTAGGGTCTCGTTGAATCCCCGAGGGCTGGGGCACATATCAATAACTACACTCACACTGTTCTCACATAAAAACACATGCATATATCTGGCTGCATGGTTCTTACCCTGTCTTTAGTTCCTTTTGGTGACATGAGTCTTTTTAGGAGAGCCCAGTGACTTGGTGAAAGGTTAGTGCCCAGAATCCTTGGAGAAGGATGCTCTATCACATTGTATTCTGGGTACCATGTTAAATACATTGTTTGTTTCTTTCATTTTCCTAGATAGGGTGGTAGATATCATCAAATTTCCCATGTAGCTGAGGACAACCTTCAACTCCTGCTCCATTTGCTTCTACCTCCAAGTGCCGGGAACTGGACCCAGTACTCCATGCATGCCGGGCAAGCATTCTATTAACCGGATTCTATCCGTACTTTCCAAGTCATGTACATTCTATGTGTTCTATCTGAGACCCTAATCTTCAAGAATGTATTGTCTCCTTTCATGTTGAGGGGAAACCTGAGGTATAGAGAGGTCAAATTGATAGACATCTGTTTAAAGTAATCCACTAACAAGAATGGGATTTGAACCTATGACAATGTAACTCTTTCACCTAGCTCAGTTTCTTCCCTCCAAGCTTGAAGTTGATTTAGAAAAACACAATGCCCACTGTTGCCTATGGAAAAGGTTTTGGAAGTCATGGTCAGAGACAGCGTTCATTGTTTGCTGGCTCCACTTGCTGGGATGTGGAGAAAACTTGGCATATCCTCTCAGGGTGTGCATCTCGGGTGAGTGACTCAGCGAGAGTCTGTATTGACAGCCAGCGGTGCTATGTGTATGAGGGCAGCAGGCCTTGGGTCCACAGGGATTGCAGAAGAGATGTGACTGCAGCAGTATCCATGGTTAGATAAGACATGGAGGGGTGTGCCGGGCAATGAGAGGAGTGTCTGTGCGAGGACAGAGACCCCAGAAAGAGCAGGATGCTGGCAAAGGGTGGCCTCATGGTTTGTGATTCAAATGGGGACTTCTTCCACATTTCAGTCTGAAAATTTTCACACTATGTAAGAATTGAAAGAAGCATACAATGATCCTTGTGTATTCTTTATCTAGCGGCATCAATTGACTTCTTAGCTTGCTGTTTGCCACCACCAGTGTGTGTATGTGTGTTTTGTTTGTATACATTCTTTCTTTTAACTCTTTGAAGATATATTGCAAATAATAAACTTCTCCCCTAGTATTTATTATCTACCTAAAAGTAACAACTTTCTTTACATGCTTTGAAAATGGTTTCTGAGCTGGGCATATTGGCATATGCCTTTAATCCCACCACTTGGGAGGCAGAGGTAGACTGATTTATATGAGTTTGAGGCCAGCCTGGTCTACAGAGTAACTTCTAGGACAGCCAGAACTATCTAATGAGACTGTCTCGAAAACCAAGTCAACAATAACAATAAAAAGAAAATCATTGTGGAATATAGTATGTGTAAAAGGCCTGACCTAATGCCTTAGAGCACCAGCCTGGCTCCTCTTTCACCTGCCTTTTCCCTACTCAAGCATCAGGTTTTTGCTTTGTAAGAAGGGGCTGACACCACCCGGAGTGGACATACACCTGTGATCCCTTCCTAAGGGGGCCAAGCCAGAGTATCGTGAGTCCCGGGTCAGCCTGAGCTACAGAGATGGATTTTGGTTCAGAAAAGAAGAGATGAGAATATATAACAAGGCTTCCTTTGTGAACCTTGGGAGAGTGATGACAGATTTCAAAAAGGCACTGAAGACCCCATCAACCACTACACTCTAAACGGCTATGCATGTGGTAGGAGCTTTTCACAGCTCTTTTGGCTTTGAGGAGGAAAGGATGGAATCTTCCATGACAAGGTTGGTTCTCAGCTGATTTTATAGTTTTTATATTATGATGATGATTATTATTTTGCAGTGTTGGGAGTCACGCCTGGTATTCAGGCATGCTAGGTAAATGCACTGCCACTGAACTAATCTAAGCATCTGCCGTGTTAATCTGTGATCACACAGTCAGTTTTTAAATTGTTCCCACTGAGTTTCTTTATGGGGGAGAGTGGGAGTATGATTTTTGGCTTGGCCTTTACAAGGCAGTTGGTGACTATGACCTTCTAAATGGACCTTGTAAATGTCTGCTCCTCTTGACTTGTTAGCTCTGTGGAGCAGATAATTGGCTGTATTTACTACTGCAGCCTTAATACTAAAACATTAGGCATCTAATACATGATTAATAAATATGCATGGAATAAATGCAGCAAATTGTCAGTCATGATTCTTAGACTGGCATACAATAGGAGAAAGTAATGAGACAGTCTATCTATGTCCAAAGGATCTACCAAGGATGATATGGAAGGGGGCAGAAGTAGGTGAATCACTCCTAATCTTAACAGTGCCAATGCAACTGACCCTCATTCATTTTCATACCAGTTCCATTTCCTTTAAGTAATACATGGCAAGTTAGATCAGCTTGGTGTCAGCCTTTGCTGGGCTATGCTATACTAACGAATATCACTAGAATTTTAGTGGGTTAGGAAGAAGAATATTTTTATTTATTTATTTATTTATTTGCAAGTTACCAAGTCAGCTGAGACTCTCTGATCCAGAACTTTCTCATTCTGGGATTAAAGGAACAATCCATTACATTGATCTTGAAGCAAAGGAGATAAAAGAAAATAGACCAAACAAGGAAATTAAGTCATGTAGCTATCGAATGTGGGCAAAACATTTCTGTGCATATTGTGCAAGTCAACCAAGTCATGAGACCAAATCCAGTGTCTGTGGGGCTAGGATATGCTTTACCAACCTTTAATGTTGTCATGATGGGGTGAGTGTGTGTGTGTGTGTGTGTGTGTGTGTGTGACAGAGAGAGACAGAGAGAGAGAGAGAGAGAGAGAGAGAGAGAGAGACTGAGAAGAGAGGGAGAGAAAATTGGATTTAGCCTTCAAAATAGGCAGAGGGATGGTTGCCATCTTCTATATAGTTCAGTCCATCAAACATTCTAATTTACCTGGAAGCCAGATTTTGTGCTCTTTAGAAACCCCAGGATCCCAGAATGCCTGATTGGAAGACGTTGTGAGATGAAGCTGCTATTATTCCAAATATAAAAATCCAAAAGGTCTGGAGTAGCCACCTTGACATCAACCTTATCAATTTAAACCATAACAATAGAAGTTCATCTCCTTTGTAAAACGCTTGGCAGAGAGAATAACTCTGATATCCCTAGACCACACTGATCTTCCTGAACCACTGGGACCTGGTCAGAGCCATTGCCCAAATGGCTACTGCTTCCCTGGTTAGATAGGTCTGTGGAGGTGAAGCATTTCAGAGTCCCACTGAAACATGTTCCTTATCTCTTGGGTCAAGCCTTCCTGTAGCCTCTGGCCTTTCCAGGGCTCATATGTCTGAAGGGAGAAGGGCAGATACGATTAGAGCTTGTAGTAGATTGTTTGCCTAAAATTCACAAGATTGGTCAGGGTGAGGGACTTGGTCCCTTTCTTCCATCCTGCACGTTTATCCTACTGCACGAACCTTCCAGAAACTTCCATCACAATGCTGGGTTCATGGGCCTCTTCATTCCGACTTTTCCACATTGAAGGCTAGCAGTCCCATGGAGCTGACTGGTGACATTGGGCTCTCTGGGCAGGCTAGCAGCCTTCCTCTTATACTTTTAAGGAGGAGCCAGCAAGATTATTGGGTATAGAGTGCTTTATGATTTCTAGAACCCAGTATAAAATTTAATACCATTATTTGTTACATAATCCCATCATTTAGGCTTCTTCCCTTTGGAAGAACTACTGAAATAGAACCAATTATTAATACAATTTCTAATTATGCACTATAAAGTATGGATGCAATTGCCAGCGTGCACCATATTATTATGCTCCAGAAGGCTGGAATGAGCTCATTGTCACAGGATAGACAACAAAAATCTTACATTCTTAGAGAGCCAAGGACTTATATCATGGACTCTTGTGATTCCGAGGGAACCCAGGTTGATCTGAATTACTTCAGAGGGAGGACTGTCCCTTCTGACCTGGCCAAATCTTTCGTGTAGGATGAATACTAACTCTACATGAAAAAAAAATGCCAACCAATTTTTCATGGAGAGCATTAATTTTGTGGGGCAGCTTGCTTCCAGCAGTATCATTCAGAATCTTCCAGGAATAGTGTGGTCTTTCCCTTGAAGGCACAGGAGAGACACACAGTTAGCCATGTGTGTTACCCTCTAAGGCCAGCTTGTCCCCTCGCTGAGACTTGAATTAAATTTGAGTGATGTTTGTTGTGTGCCAGGCTTCTGCTAGGCTCCAGGGAAGATATGGAAATAAATAATGACAGTTCCTGCCTTTGGGGAGTTGGCTGTCTAGTAAGGGACACAGGATGTATCCGGAAATGGTTTTAACAGAATTAAAAAGCACTTCAGGATCAGTGGCTGGGGTAATGGGGGAGGCGTGGGTGGCTGATTATTTTTAATTAGAAGGTTTGGAAAAGTCTTTCTAGAGGAAGATGCATTTGGGGTGGGCCTAGGAGGAAGCTAGGACTTCAGAAGGTAGATTGGAGTGAGGTGCTAAGGGGATCCCCAGGAAAGGAAGGTGTTAGCAAGGAAAAGGTCTGGAAAAGCTGTGGTGTGTTTGGTGAATGGTAAGCAGGGATTTTGGGGGACACAGAAGGGGCATGCCACTTCCTGGCTGCATGGTGTCTTGTGGGTGTGGAGTAGCCCATTACTCATTGCTCCAGGCTGGGTTCTGCTCTGTGTGCTCGGGATTGCAGAGAAATGCTTTCCAATTCCTTCTTCAAAGAGCCTATGGTTTAGTTGTGGCAGACAGAGAGCTAAAGAGTGATGAGACTGTAATTGGTTAAATCCTCTAATAGAATCATAAGACTCTAATGGGATAAATACTTATCTTTATGATAGAGATGAAGTCAGAGGAGGAAGTAATCATTCAGATCTGGGAGAGAGTGTCATGGAAAACTGAGGACAAAGGCCACCTTTGCATGACGTAGGGGCAGAGACAACAGTTCTCCTTATCTTTCTTTGACTTTTTATTCCATATTTTTGTCTTTTAAAATAGCCTTTTATTTTAGTTAAATATATTCAATCATTTTGCTTCTTTCTCTCACCCCTCCTACCTCTTCCAGGATCCCCGAACCCCCCCCCCCCCATCAACACCAACAAATTCATGACCTCTTCTTCTTTAACCGTTGTTGTTAAGTGTGCTACAAATGAATCGACATATACATGCTGCTTGCTGAGCCCAGTCAGTGTTCTCTGCATATGTATGCTTCTAGGGCCGACCACTTACTGATGGATAACCACTCAAGGAACTCATCCCTGGAGAAAACTAACTCTCCCTCTCCTAGCAGTTGTTAATTTTCCATCTTTTTTAGGGGTGGGGTCCCCCATGATATTTTCTCCATCTATTCTGGGATGTCAGCTACTGTGAGAATTGTTCAGGGTCTGTTTGGGAAACCATGTTGTTGAGATTTTATGGGTGTAGCATCCATGTCATAGCTAGAGGTCACTTTGATTTTTCTCAATGCAGTCATTCTTGATGAAGGTTATTTTTGCCTCTGGGGAAACATTTTAGTTGTCTGACTTTGGGGTTTGGGGATGATGTTATTGGAGTCCAGTGAGTAGAAGCAGGGATGGTACCAGTCTCCCCTTGATGTCCAGGATGGCCTCCAAAACAAAGACTGACACTGCCCCAAACTTTAACAAAACCTAGACAGAGGAACTTTGTGCTGAGAAATGCAGTGAACTTTGCTAAGTTGGGAACTTGGGCATGGTGGATCTACCAACAGCTTCCTGTGGCTTATGGTAGGAGCCAGGTGTTTCTGGTGGACCCTGTGCTATCAGCTAAATGTGTGTCCTCAAATACATGTATTGATGCTCAAATTTGCAATGGGATAAAATTTTCAGATAGAGACATTAGAAGGAAGTTGAATTAGATAAGGCATGAAACTGGATCCCCCACAAGTTGGGATTTGTGCCCTTTCAATAATATGGCATGAGATTCCTCTGGATTCCTTTCTCTCTTCTTCTCTTTCCCCCTCCCTCTCTTTGTCTTCTTTCTTTTTTTCCTCTGTGTCCACTTCTGTCTTTCTTTCTCCTCCTCTTTCCTCTCTTCCTCACCTCTCTTACTACTTCCTTTCCTTCCTCCTACCCACTCTTCATTGTGAGGACCTGGTAGAAAATAATCACTCTTGTTCAGAGAAGAGTTCTTCCACCCAGAACTACATCTATCAACATTTCCATTTGGACTTCCCAGCCCTCAGAACAGAGAGGAAGAAATGTCTGTTGTTGTTTGAGGCACCCAGTCTGTAGTTTTCTCCCCTAGCATCCTGAACACAAGGACATGCTTCCATTCTTACACTCTGACCACAAGTCTATGAGCTGAATGTTCTTTAGCACCTGTGTCTCCTCCCTCGTACATTGGGAGGATTTTGTTGAACAAACATTTGACTCACCCATTTTCTGGCGGAGCCCGATTTTCATCCATCTGTAGAGTACTGCCTCATCTGTTGAGAGGGCTTCTGGTGACAGCATCACAACCAACTTGCTTAAGGTTTGTTTGTTGAGTATAATGGATTATTTACATGGCAAGATTCTGGAAGAGCCCTGGAAAAATGCTGTAATATATAGTGCTAAAAATCCCTTTGGGATAGAGTAGTGTACATGAGGCCCTGGATTTTTTCCCTAGACATATACACATGCATACATACACACACACACACACACAGACAGCCCTTACTGACCTCTTCCTGGACAATTTTCTTTACAATGTTATCCAGCCACATATAGAAGACAATACTGGTTGACTGAAGTCACCCTATCTCTTGACCATCGCCTGTTGGTGAAAGCTCCAGCCCCCTTGGCTGGACTTAACATACCCTTCTTGATCTGACTGTAGTAACCAGTTCTCCTTGTCTCCTTCTCCTCCCTCCTACTCACAGCAAACTTTCTCATACCTGAAACGGTGACAGATAGAGGACCGAGGCTATAACTAAATGATTTAAAAGCTCGTTTGAGTTCTATCCAGTCAATAAAATGCCAGAAAAAGGAACAGACATTTTAATCTCTATGAATTCTGCGCAGGTCACATCAAAGAGGCTGGAAATAGGCAGGCAAGAGCAACTGTGGCCAAACACAGGTTGTGTTGGATGGTTTTAGTTGTCAACTTGACACAATCTAGAATAATCTGGGATAGGGTGTCTCATTGAAAGATTGTCTGGGTCAGTTAAGCTTATGGGCATGTCTGTGAGAGTTTATGTTGGTTACATTTATTGATGTGGGGGGAGCAAGTGTAAAAGTGGGTGGCGCCATTCCCTAGGTTTAGGTACTGGATTGAACAAAAGAAGAGAATGTGGGCGGAGTGTAAGCATGTGTGGAGTCTTCCTTTCCTCTTGACTGAGGATAGGAGCAGATGCTCAGTTATTATCACTGTGCCATCCCTGCTCTGAGGGATCATAAGTTGGAATTTTGAGTTAAATAATTTTTGTTGTGTTTTATCACAGCAACCCAAAATGAAGCTACATGGAGGGGAACTATTTCATAGAAGAGGCAAAGGGGATCACTCTGGCTTGTCAAACTCAAGGGGCACAATTTAGGATGACACTGTATAGAATGAGACTTGACTTTTGGGAGAGTCTATCCTGAAGCTCTGGCAGCCTGGAGTTGGGGTGAGGTGATTTCTTTCTCATTTTCTTAGATCTCCACTGTGGAGAAAAGCTTATTTATCATAACTTCAACCATCATATCTATATATTTATGCAAATAGCAAAAAGGGGCACATCAATTAGTGATTGTTGATGTGACACATGTGACAAGCCACCCCATACTCATGATTTTGTTTCTTATGGGCGGTTCTGCCTCTGGGTAAACCAGGAGCCTTCTTCCTTTCTGAGGCTTTGGGGCATTTTCAGATTTGCTCTTATGGTCTCCTTATTTTCTTGCTCCTGTCAGCTACCCGGAACATTATTTTATGACACTTTAAGAGTACAATAGGAAGTCCCAGCCTGTGAGACCAAAAAAAGCTAATTTCTGCTTCTATCCTGTTCATATTCTATTGTAATCCAAAGCAAGGTGTCTGCCAAGTTCTGGGCACAGTGGGCCTGGGTCACGCACTCGGCCTCAGGTGGGGAAGGGTTAGTTACATCCATCACAGAGATCTCGGTTCTTCCTATTTTTAAATTAAGGAAGAAATCCTTCTCACTAGTCCCCCCAGGTAAACACATTGCAACACACTGGCCAGAGCCACAACTCTTGCCCAGCCTACATCAGCAAAGGAGAATAGATGCCCTATGATCCATGCTGGTCAGTTGTTAGGTCCTGTACCCTGAGCCCCAAATGGAGATGAGTTTCACCAATAAGGTTTCACAGGGAATGATGGTCCACTGGTCAGCCAGCAATCCATGCCCTATCACTGACTCTGTTCACTGTCAGTTTTCCTCTCCGAGCGTGAGATAGACAAGACTCCGTGGGAATGCAGCATCCTGGACATGTGTTAGCCCAAGTCTTTCCAGGTCTGACGTGCTTGGGTAGCATCATTTGTTCCTTCCCTATCAGAAACAATGGCGACATTTGTCAACCCTCTTCTTCTGGGTAAGTATGTCTTATTGAAACATTGTCCCTTACTGGCTACCCTTCTGGATCTCTCATAGACCAAAGGACCAGTGTCCCCATTATAGTTGCTATTCTTTGCCCTTGACTTCTACTCTAACAAGGGAATCCTACAGTTACCTAAGTTGGTAGGAATTGATAGACTCAAGCATCCGTGGATTGTATTATTTTGAGTGTTTCTATGATTCTAGATGAAACTAACGATGGAATCTGTGGAGACTTCTATGTATCACAGACTGTACCTCATTTGTGTAGGTGGGTTGCATCCAGTCTGTGGAAGGCTCTGAGGTAGAAATGATTGGCTACCTGAGGGAGGAGGAGGCAATTCTACAAGCTGACAGCCTTTAGGACAGGGGATGTCTACAAGGTTACTTCTGCAGGCGTTTAGGTGTGTCCATGAGGGCACACCTCATGGTGAGGGCACACGTCCCAGGGGGTGGGCTCCTTTACTGAACTAAAAGGAGGAAGTGAGCTGAGCACCAGCACTCATATCTGAGTCTGGACTGCAGGCACAGTGTGAGCAGCCTCTGCATGTCCCTGCTGCCTCAGCTAGAGCCACTCTGGTGGCCACACATCTTCCCTGCTGAGACGGGCTCTACCCCCATTCTGTGAACAGAAACTAACCCATCTGTTCTTAAGCTGCTTTTGACAGGTACTTTGCCACAACAGTGGGAAAGCTAACATACCAAATCTCTCCAATCCCTTAAGATTCATTTACCTCCTCTTTCATTCCCTTCGTCTGCCCATCTTTCCACCTCCTATTGGTTCTGTTCCTCTGGGAAGTGCTATGTCATAAAGGGCCCAGGAAGTCTGAAGACTCTGATGCTGGAGAGGTTTTGGCTGTGTTTTGGAGTCCTCCCTGGGGGCCAGGTGGTCCCAGCATTGACTTCTCATATCTTTTAGCAAGTGACAAGTGCTGCTCCACATAAGCTGTGACTGTGGGAGTGAGGTCTCAGTGCATACACCAGCACACCACAGTCACCATGATGCCTTCCTGTCAGTTCCCCTGGGCACAGTGCTCAGAAAGCACGGGGCTAGAGCCTTACCTTTCATCGTCTCCATAGCTATGGACCACACAGTGAACAAGGCAGTGGAGCAACAGGCTACATTCCTACACAAAGACTTGCAACCAGGCTGAAGGACCCAAGGAGTTTTCACATATACATATGCCTATGTATCCATCTATCTTTTTCTATCTATCTATCTATCTATCTATCTATCTATCTATCTATCTATCTATCTCTGTCTGTCTGCTCCATAGACCATTCATACATTCTGTGTTCATGTGAGTTCATCATAGTTGGCTCTTCCTTAGGGCCATTTCTCGGGAGTTTTTAGGGGCACAAAAACATACAGCAACTGGGTGACATTTTTGGTTTTTTAAAAGATTTATTTATTTACTTATTTATTTTATGAATATGTATGTTCTACTACATTTATACCTGCATGCCCGAAGAGGGCATCAGATCCCTTTATAGATGGTTGAGAGCCACTATGTGGGTGCTGGGAATTGGACTCAGGACCTCTGGAAGTACAACCAGTCCTCTTAACTGCTGAGCCATCTCTCCAGCCCCTTTGGTTTGTTTTTAAGGTGATGTCATATGTATCCCTACTTGGCCTCAAACTTACTATGCAGATGAGAATGGTGTTGAACTTCTATCCTCTCCCTTCCCTCTCAAGTACTATGATTATAGGCATGGACAATCACACTGGATGTTATGCACTACTGGGGATAGAAGTGTGTGTTTATGTGTGTGTGTGTGTGTGTGTGTATGTGTGTGTGTGTGAATGAGCCTGAAGCATACTGGTTTTGTCTGGCTAGAGAACTCCCAGGATCCACCTATCTCTGCTAACACTGGGGTTATAACACGTGTGGCTATGTTCAGCTTTTACCTGTGTGCTGAGGATTTGAACAAAAGGATTTGTCCTTTTGTTCTCACGGCAAACAAGTGCTCCTGCCCACTGAGCTATCTTCCCAGCCTGAGCTCAGTGCTTTGTGCGTAGTAGGCAAGTCCTCTGCCAACAGAACTATATTGTCAACTGCAATTTGGTGATCTTTAACTATAGGACAACACCCTTGTCAGAGCCTGATTGCTTTCTTACTGTCAATGGAGAATTTACCGTTTCAAGAGGCACTTTGGAATGAAGCCTAGGGGGTGGGTGCAGGGGCTTTGACCTTACTCTGTGATGCTAGTTACAGCTTAGCTAACTGTAGGGTCTTCACTGGAGTATCTGAGGTTCTTCCAGTGGTGGCATCCCAGGGCAGACTTTGTATGGGTAGATCTGTTGTCACCTCCACACATTCGGTTTGTGACCTGATCCTTCTGCGAAGACAGTGAGGAAGGGGAGACCTGCTGCAGTGAATTTGGAACTATTGTCCACCTGGAGTTAAAGAAAATAGACACCAGAGAAGCAAAACTTGCAAGTGAACACTCACTGGTTTGAATTTTTGGTATGCAAGTACTGTACCGGTGCAAGAAGTGGGTGTCTATATTCACAAGCATTTATGCATACATATACGAATGCAAAGAGTGGGACAGGGGAGGAAATGACTCTGGCTTGCTTTGGACATAGTAGGTAAGGTCTCCTCTGACTGTCCTTCACAAGCAACCCGCTTCGGCATGCATGCAGGAGAGGGTCACCCGGTCTGCAGCATCAGAGGAAGAATTCGCCTGTCTGGCTGGAGAGGAGACAGTGCATGAAAAATGGTGGCAAAAGGTCAGGAGGCGAAGGCAAGTGAGAAACACTTTCATCTATTATCCGGGGTCAACGGGCTCCCTCCCATCAGGGAACCTTGAGGCCCAATGAATGGCCCATTGCGGGAGGTGCGGTATTGTGTGCACCCGGAGCCTCACATCACAATCCCCAGCCTGGGACAATAGCGCCTAAGAAAGTGGTGGGTGGCTCGCCTCGCCTCCCAGGGGCCTGCCTCTTCTTATCAAAGGCCTTTCACCGCAATGCCCCAGCCTGCTTGGGAAGAGGCAGTGTTTGTCCAATAACACGAAGGCGCTTCAGACTCCTTCCAAATTCCCGGTCATGGCGATTAGGTCGGCGCGCATTGAATTTCATCCAGAACCAGTGTGGGGTTCTCAGCTGTTGTCGCTCCCCAGAAGCTGCACATATTCTTTACGTTGTTTGAAGAACAACACATTCCTGTTTAAAATAAAGCCCAAATCCTGGGGTGAGAAGGAGACTTGCATTCCTTCCTTCAGAGGATGCCTGCGTGGCTACACATACACTGAGCTACAGGCAGCCCTGTCTCGGTGTCACAGCGAGCAGATCCTGGCACAGGCAAAACCTCACTTTCTTCCTCGACCCTTCTCATCCCATGACCCGTGACTGTAGCAGCGATTCTCAACCTGGTGTCAGGACCATCGGAAAACACGTATTTCCGATACTCTTAGGGACCCTCTAAATTTATTTTTGTTCTACTTCATAACAGTAGTTTTGCCACTGAGTGGTGTCTCAGTTTTTAAGACCACTTGGAAATAGGTGTTTTCTAATGGTTGCGACCCACAGGTTGAGAAGCCCTGCTTTACAGCGTCTGGTTCGTGTGCTTTGAGTCTGAGAAGGTGACTCCATTAATCGGGCTCATTCTTGTTTCCTTTGAACCACGAGGGGATGGAGAGGTAGCTCAGTGCCTGAAGGGCTTACTGTGCAAGGACTGAATTCAAATCCCCAGCACCCACAAAGTGCCAGGTATGATGGTACATGTCTCACTGACTAGAGACAACCCAGGATACCTTCCAGTCCCTGTGTTTCTTCTCACCCTAGTTTCTAGATGAAGCCTGAAAAAGAGGGAAGAAGATTTGGCAGGTATGTGATTTGATGCTAATTGTCATAGCTGACACAGGTCTAGAATCTCAGATGCCCAAACAGATCAAGATATGCATAATGGACTTACGTACTAGAGCCAGGTTATGACTAACTGGGAACTCATTGGCCTAGACATGTATGGTGAGGGTGCACGGGGCAGCAATGCAGCAGATTCACAGGGTAATCTAAGCCTGCACACAGTTGGCAGTATGTCTTGAAGACAGTGGGACTGTCACATTAACCAGGTTACCACTACACAAGTACCACTTGCCATCAGGGTAGAGCTGTGGGAACTGAGATTTTTTTCCCCTAGACCACCTCAACACCATTGTACGAAACACAGCTCAGATGAGAAGTTTGTGGTCTCCATAGTAACCCTGCTGCAGCCTGAACAGTGAAGTGCTAGGACGCTGGGAACACTTCAGAACTGCAGCTCCTTCTGGACTCCCCAGAGGGTGTCTGCACTCTTCTTCAGGTAGGCCTCTTCCTCAGGAGTCAGAGTCACCTTCATGACATCCGAGATTCCATTTTTTCCCCAGAATGCATGGGACACTGAGGAAGACATCATCATTGATTACATACAGACCCTTAATCACAGTGGAAATGGGATGCACCTGCCTAATGTTCTTCATTATGCTCTCTGCCAAGTCTACCACAGACAGGCCAATGGCCCAGGATGTGTAACCTTTTAGCTTGGTCACCTCATACTCACTGTCAACCATCTGCTTGTGAACATCCTTCCACTGCTCCTTATCTGCATCAGTGCCCAGTTCTGGGTTCAGAGACTTCTGGGGAATGCTGGCAATGTTCACACCACTCCACACAAGCACACTGGAGTCGCGATGCTCTCCCAGGACCCACCCATGACAGCTCAGTGGGTAAACTCCCAGCCTTTCTACCATCAGGTAACGGATCCAAGCTGAATCCAAATTGCAACCACTTCCAATAACTTGGCATTTGGGAAAGTCACTGATTTTCTAAGCCACCTAGGTCAAGATATCCACGGGATTTGAGACAATAAGCAGTTTGCAGTGTGGACTGTACTTCACAGAGTTGGGAATGATGAACTTGAAGATGTTCACATTTCGCTGGACCAAATTGAACCAGCTCTCTCCCTCTTGATGACAGGCCCCTGCTGTGATAATGACCAGCTTGGAGTTCCCAGTTACAGAATAGTCTTTGCTGGAGACAATTTTTGGTGTTTTAAGGAAAAGGCTGCCATACTGGTGATCTATCATCTCTCCCTTTAGCTTGTCTTCTATGACATCAACAAAGGAACGCTCATCTGCCAAGTCCTTCGTTAAGATATTGATGGCACAAGCCATGCCAACAACACCAACCCCAGCAACTGTAATTCTGTTCTGGGGGGCCTGTTCTTCCTTAAGAAGATTGATAATCAGCTGATCCTTGAGGGTTGCCACCTTAGACTTTGAGTCTTTTGAGACTGCTAGTGCATGATGGGGGGCCACAGGCGAGCAGCAGCAGCGTGGCCTGAGCTCAGTGACAGTGGCTCCAGCACCTTGGAGGGCATTTCTAATACTGTAGAAATCTCTTTTAGTCTCAGAAAATTGTACCTCATAGTGAAGTTGCTTCTTGCTGGGGTCTTTTCAAGACCATTCAAATTATGAGGATGCCGAAGGGATAAACTCAGAAGTTCCTCGTTACTGAAACCAAGTAAGCTGGTGGGTTCATCTCTCTGAACTCTCATGGACTGGAAGGTCAGAAGCTGGCCCTGGAAAGAAGAGGGTGTTTCGGGCAGTATCGGTCATCTACTACTTACTTACACTCTGGTCTACCTGCAACTCACCTTGCCATCCACTCAAAAGTGAGGCAGACACCCAGTCCTGTAGGGAATACTATATGAAGCCATTTCTTTTTCTTTTGAGTAGCTTACATCTGTCCATCATCCATCCATCCATCCATCCATCCATCCATCCATCCACCCACCCACTCAGTCCAAATGTTCACCACTCATCCAAACATTCACTCAAAGATGGCTTAGATTTCTGTTCCAGGACAGACACTGTTCAAGCCCTCTAGTACATGCAATGTCAAGCCATCTCCTTTGACCTTACAGAGAAAGTCACAAGCAAATGCTTGTGCCCAACAGGAGGGAAAGTAGAACCACTGAGTGATACCACTGTGGTAGAGTTCTTTCATTTGTTTGTGTCATGAGTGAAGCAGAAAGACTCAAATACATGGAGCCAAACAGCTAAAATCCTGTAATTTCTCCAGGCATGTCATGGCATTCATAAAGTGTAGTGAGTGTTTTGTTCTTTATAGTGACAGTCAGAGGATGAGTCAGCCTGATGTTACCAGACACCTCTATCCATAAGCCTGCTGCCTCAGTTTCTTTGTATTTCCAGGACATTGCAAAATAAAATCAGTAAAGGAAAATGGATTTATTTATATTTTTGCCAAACATCTTTCCACACTGGTGGTCTTAATATAAAGGTCAGCCAGTCAGCCTTCTTCTGTGTGGGAAAAGAACCTATGCCTCAGGTTATATTATCTGTAATAATACAATACTGCAACAAATTACTGTAACAAAATACCGTAAAGATGCCATATTTTTCGGAGAAGAATCTCTGGGGTCTGAAGTTGTAAGGTACTCACCTTTTCTGGCCTGGCTCATTCTTCCCTGGGTTCATTCCTTTGGGAGGTGGAACAACAGTTTTTTTGAATTGTTTCTTTGGAGGCCCACTTCACTACAACCCTTCTCTGCTCTCATCACCAATTCTGCTAGTTCCAAAGATCTAACAAGTAAAGGGAGGGGCACAGGTGTCTCTTTAGGATATCTTATCTCCCATCAGGGCTCAGCATGGTCATAGTCACAGCAAATCAAGGGAATCTGGACTCCTAGGAGGCTTCAATGGCATACACATACAAAACATCTTTGCAATATGAGCACCAATCCCACTGAAGGTGCTATTTTCCTTGCTGTCTCTCATTCCCAGCCAGCTGGATGAGGCTCAAAAAATTTGACCATACTGTTTTGAAATGCCAAAAGCTCAAGTGCCTTTAGGCTAAGTCTACCACAAGGTGGAGAATGACTTTCTCTAGGACTCAGGAGTGAGCAGAGGGTTTTTAAATGATTTACTTTATATCCTCAGGACATCCATTCCTATTCTGCACTGGACGAAATACATCCTATAAGAGGCAGAGATTTGGTAAATCCAACGGTTCATCTTCCAATCTAACATCCTCCACCCACAGTCGGCCCTGGCTACCCTTGCCTGTGTCTGCTCTGCTCGTTTACTCTTGTTCTAATTTACTGGAGAGGAGTTTTTGCTTCCATCTTCCTTGATCACAGATTTACTTTCTGTTTGCTCCATACCTTCTCCAGGTGATAGAAAACCAGCTGGCTGTCATAGCCAAGTCGGATTTCATCACCTTCTATAAGCTACTCTGAGTTACATGGCCAGTGAGCTTATTATCCCACAGAATGAAGTCACCGCAGAGCCTCTGGACTATCTCTTTTGTGGATGGATGAGCTAGGGAAAGTTTTTCTCCACTCTCTGCTTCTCTTCACACCCATAGTGAGTGGGACCTGGCTTTTTCGAGCATCCTTCCCCACCTTCTGTGGGTCTGAGAGGCTGGGTACCCCTGCTAAAATAGGCACACCATCCCCCGCATATGGAGCTGACTTTGCTTGCTTGAGTAACTGATACATTTCCCGTCTAGCAGTATATTGGTGACAGAGATCTTTAATCACAGCACTTGGGAGGAAGAGATAGGCAGTTTTTTGAGTTCTGCACCTGGTCTGCAAAGTAAGTTTCTGGACAGCCAGAGTTGCACAGAGAAACCCTGTCTGGAAAAATCAAAGAAAAAAAATTAAAAAAAAATTCTTTTAGCCATTTTGAATATGATATAGGGATTGAATTTGGAAAGGTCAAAATTTTTGCTTTACAAACATACTATTTTCTTTATGTGTGTATGAGCCTACAGATGTTGGAAGAGGTGTCAGGAAGGTCCCCTAGAACTGAAGTTACAAATGGTTGTGATTATCATGTGGGTGCTGGGAATAGAAGCCCTTTCCTCTGCAAGAGCAGTAAATGTTTTTAACCACTGAGCCATTCTTCCAGTCTTCTCGTTATTTTTTTTCTTTTGGACTTAGGGTATGAGTGATCTTGTTTCTGTAGAAGGCTATCTTTGACATAGTCTGTAGAGGCCTTTGGTGCTGTCTGTATGGTTGCAACCTTGGTGATTCTCATCATTCTCACGGTCGTCTGTAACCCTGGAGTCCTCACAGTGTATTCTCCATGCAGGGCACCTGGAAGGTGCATGGAGTTGTTGAAAGCAGAAGTGTTGGGGTCCACACCAAATCACAATGGATATTAATTAACTATTAGAAGAGCTTCAGAGTGTACCAGCCCTGTTCCTGAGTTCCTGAAAAGCCCTTTGGCGTGAATAGTTGGTGGAACCGGGATGTTGTGAGTTCAGTGGGAGAATCTGGAGGAACCGCAGGCTTGGTGGTGGTGGAGGAGGCGTTATGGCTTAGGGGCATGTTTGATTTGAGATGGCTGTTAGCTCTGCAAAGGGAGACGTTGACATAGGTTGTTGCTACATGAAGACTGGCTGAACTTGGAGAAAGAAATCAGAGTTATGATAGAAAGGGCAAATTGCCTTTAAACAACCATGATCCAATCTTGTTTATTATGAGAACTACATTTAGATTATAGATTACAACTATTAGCCTTCTGTGTAGCTATGCAGCCATGTATTAGCCAACACACCATCACAGTACATTTTCCAAAAAGGAATCACCATCTTTTCCCTTTGCTTTGATGCTGACTGTGAGAACTGATGCTAGAGTCATCTTGGACCAGAAAGATCATGGCCATATCATAGCAATGGTGATGACGGTGATGACAGAGGCCCAACATTTTTTTGCTGATTATGATGCTGTCTCTATACTTACCCCTTAATGACTGTCTACTTTTTTTTTTTTTTTTTTGGTTATTCGAGACAGGGTTTCTCTGTGTAACCCTGGCTGTCCTGGAACACACTCTGTAGACCAGGCTGGCCTCGAACTCAGAAATCTGCCTGCCTCTCCTTCCCAAGTGCTGGGATTAAAGGCGTGGGCTGCCCTGCAACTGTCTACTTTTTAATCTATAAGATAAGAATAAAATTTTATCATTTTCGTACTCTAAATAATACCTACAAACGAATATATGTTTTAAAGTTTTTTTTATATGTATGAGTGTTTGCCTCACAAATGAGTATATGATGATACTAATCTTTTCAAGAATGCATAGCTCTGAGAATGTGAACACATGTAGATTTGTGTAATAACACCATGATCAGATTCAGGGTGGATCTTCCTCTCTAAATCACTTCCTGTGCAACACCGCAACCAGAGTATACACAATCTTCCCTGAATTCCTAAGCTAGCTGGCTACCCTTTGCCAACCACTATGATTTTGTCTTTTGGAGAATGTTATACAGATGAAGTCATTTAGCAAACTCTTTGAGGCTGATCTCTTTCACCTGACACAATGTGTGCAGCCTCTGTTCCAGTTGCTGTGTGAACCAATGGCTCATTTCTTATCGTAGCCCAGTAATATTGCATGCTGAAATGTTAAAGGCTGCTAAATTGCTTCTAGCGTCTGATCAACAGACTTATTAAAGCTTTCATACAAAGATGCCTGAATATCAGTTTTTAATTTACCAGGGTAAATAATTACATTTCTGAAGGATGAATACCTAGGCATGGGATTGTTGACGTATATGGCAGGCATATATTAAATTTTGTAATTGAAAAGAAACTATCTAATTGATTTCTGGAGTGTTGGTGGCATTTTGTTCCCCT
The DNA here is from genome assembly GCF_004785775.1 of Grammomys surdaster. Classification (NCBI taxonomy): domain Eukaryota; kingdom Metazoa; phylum Chordata; class Mammalia; order Rodentia; family Muridae; genus Grammomys; species Grammomys surdaster. Next base: position 3,580,547 of record NW_021604657.1, read on the forward strand.
CCTGGCAGTGTATGGGATAGCTGTTTGCTCTGTATCCTTGTCAACTCTTAGTATGGTGAGGACTTTACATTTTAGCCATTGTACTGGCTATGTGTATTGCCTCATTGGTGTTTCAACACATTGCCAGTAGCTAATGTGAAGTGTCTTGTCTTTTCATGTGCTTATCTGTCATATATGGTCAGTGAATTATCTTGTTGCTGTGATCAAAAGTTGACAAGAAGCAACTTAAGTGAGAACGTGTTTATTCGGGCTCACAATTGTAACTCAGATCCTTCTTGAATTCACCTCTTGGTAGAACAGGGAACAGAAAGCAGACAGGAAGTATGGATGGGCTAGCAAAATTCAAGTCCTGCTCCTAGGGACTCATTTCCTCTACCGAGACTCTTGCTCTTAAAGGTTCTACAATAGTGGTTCTCAACCCGTGGGTCGAAACCTTATGAGGGTCAAACGACTGTCACAGGGGTCAATATCAGATATCCTGCATATCAGACATTTACACTATGGCTCATACCAGTAGCAAAATTATGGTTATGAAGTAGCAATGAAAATAATTTTATAATTAGGGGTCACCACACAATGAGGAACTGTGTTAAAAGGTCACAGCATTAGGGAATCTGAGAGTCACTTCTTTAGACAGAGCTCAAAGACACGTGTTGATGTGGGATGACATTGAAGAGGTAGATAAACCTTGCGAAAGTGGACATTGCCAAGGCTTTCCCGACTTCACACCAGTGTATTAGTCACTCACAGATTATTGCCCAGTTGGCAGACATCTGCATCAGAGCCTTAAGAGCCATTATGCACTAGGTGAAGTGTTCCAGATTTGGTCACTGTTTTTGCAGAAGCTTTATGAGATTGTTTATGGAGCTGACTCCATAGGTTTATGGACCTATCAGGAGCTGACTTTTCTCTTGTGCGTAAGACAAGACTGTGAGAAAGTCATGCTCTAGAGTAGACAGCAAGACAGTAAACCCATGGATAAACAAGCATGCCCAGTGACCGAAAGTGAGTTATAATGGTAGTGTTGTAGACAGGACCTTAATCCTTTGGTCTTGGGGGTTAAGACCTTTTCTTTTTGTAGTACAGTCACTACACCAAAACCTATACCAGAATTGGTTTTTTAGATGTCAACCAGAGCCCCAAGTTCACAAGAGCCCAGTGCCTGGAGAAGAGTTCCTATTTCTTTTTTCATTCTTTGTTATTGATGTTCTGACATTCTTGCCCCTCCCCCCCCCAAGAAGAGGGTTCGTTTGTTTGTTTTGTTTTGTTGCTTTTTGTTTTTGTTTGCTTTTTTTGTTTTGTGTAGCCTTGGCTGTCCTAAAATTTGCTCTATAGACCAGGCTGGCCTCAAACTCACAGAAAAATCCGCCTGCCTCTGCTTCTAGAGCGCTGGGATTAAAGGCCTGCGCCATCACCACCTGGCAACATTCTTTCTATTTGAACCAGACCACCTCCATTTTCATTTTTCATGAGGTCTGGCATTGTGGGTAGCCAATCTCACCTACAATGTGCCTAGAAAGGGAAGTAAGCAGCCACTTCCACAGGATTTGTCATTCTTTACACTACTGGTCATCCTGAGAGACATACTGGGTCTCTTGTCCTGAGTTCACAAAAACAGATCCTTAAGACACATCTCTGCTTCCAAAGAATGCTAGACCAAGTTTCCCCCTGAGAGTTGCTGGGCATCCAGAATTGTTTAGCATCTCGCTGTCTATAGATACAGGTCCCTATTTTTTTTTGTCAGATCTTATCTAGGAAAACTGTAAGCCCCTAGTTTACAAACATAAATGCCTGTTGGTGGTGAGGCTAAATTCTGCAGCAGGTGAGCATTAAAAGAATGCTCAATCAGGTTTGTTTTAGGTACTTGTCTGTACTTTGATCCCAGCACACAGCTTATTTGAGATGGAGGAAGTGTATTTCCAAGAGGGCAAATACTTTCTTTACCATGATATAGCAGTGAGAAAGATCCCCGACAGCCTTGAATAGGATGAGGTGGGCAGGATGCAGTGATGTTGTTGTCTGAACCTGGTTCTTTCTTTTAAACAGGTGAGGACATCTCCAGTTAACTTTCAGATGTCACAGACATGCAGTTCCTGCAAAACCCACTATCCCTTTTCATAGTGATTTCTAAAATCATCTCTAATGAATTGCTGAGAGTAACTACTGCCCCAGACTCCCGACTGGGATACCAGAAGCAGTACCTCAGTCTCTTCCATGGAGGGAGGGATGGTCACATGAAACATGCTATTCATGGACTGGAAGTCTCTTCCTGCATGAAGGAGGAAGCTTCATGCATTCTTTAGTTCTGACTCTTCACATGAGGGCAGACTCCCTCAGCACCAATGGAAGCTCAGGCATCCTTGGAACGGGAAACAGACTGATGGCCCATGTATTGGCTGCCCACCCCAGCCCAGCCCTTCATCCATATTCCTCCCTTTGCCCGTGTTCTTTTGGAAATGGGTTTCCGGAGCTTGACACATGTTTCTTTGTCTAGCCCCAGCTGTTGGAATCTGTCTTCATTCATGAGACAGGAAGGGGGCTCTCAGAGCTGCTGCTGTAGTCTGACGTCATGGGGCAGCCACTCAAATTAGTCCTGGGGACTGTGCAAAGCACTCTTGGAGCTGGTGTTTCCCTTCTGATGTAATCCTTACTCTTTATCTCAACCTGTGTGGCAGAGACATGATCCTCAGTCAAGAGAAAAGGAAACTGAGGCTCAGAGCCCAAGAGGAGGCAAAGTCAGTGGTCCCATGGTTGCGCGCACTGACAGGCTCCTGAAGCCACCTTTCCCTTCTTACCAAGAAAGAGCCTGGGCTGTGGGAAATTCTGTGTTGGGGAGTATCGAGGATTCTGTACCAGGTTTCATTTACCTCCCTGCCAGGCGGCATCCCTAGGGGCTAGAGGGATTGAAAACAATAACTATATGCTTCATTCGTCAGAAGGACTCGTGCTCCAAGTTGCTCTGCTCTCTGACTGTAATGGCAGGAAAAGCTTGAACTGAGCCCAGTTTAATTAATGCTGATCTCACAGGCGGAGCTGTTGGCTTACAGAGGGCTGAGCACAGACACGAGGCAGGAAAAATCGAGGGGGCCCAAGAGCAGGGTGTGTTCAAGGATCCCTGCTTTCTGAGACAGAGAATTGGCTTTCTAGTAAATTCTCAGGGGACGTTTCCTTTCACTGTCTCTTGCTGTCATCTCTCAAGGAAAATGTACCTTGGAACCTGGAGGGCAACTAAGCCTCTGATGTCATTCAATCCACACACAGGAGAGGCCACCTTGCTCTTAGTCCCCTAGCAGTGTCTTCACTTCATCTAGGCTTTTATGGGAAACCTTGAAGATTGTTAAGAGATCCCCACACAGTGTGGCCAGACAGTCACCAGAGAGGAAAAGGGGTGGGGTGGGAGGGGGACTTAGGCTGATTTGAATCTGAGGAAGAGAACAGGACATGAGAGATGAGCCTATTTCTCTTCCTCTGCCAGTGAGCCCAGCGGGCCCTGTGTTCCCAGATGCCTCTGCTCAGTTCCAGGGAGGAAGTAATTATGGCATGGTGATTGGAGACTTCAGAAGGACAGAAACTGCTTGACATCTACGGACTCTCCTCATTCACATCTGCTGTCATAGCTAAGGCAGCTACCCTGACATGGGGAGCACAGACCACCTACTCAGCGCCACACAGCCAGAGTGGGAAGGTGAGAGCATGCGCTGTGCTTTAAATGGACCATTGACATTAAAGGACGCCTCTTCTCTCTAATGTGAGGAAAGGAGAAGGCAAATGGGAGGAGCCCTGAGATAGCCTGCTATGTCTTTGGTGAGTGGGAGTTACACACGCTGTGTTCTGAGTCAAAGAAGAGAAGGATAGAGGGAGACTCAGAATCCAGCTTTCTCCCTGTTCTTGCTCTTGTTCATCCCTTACATGACCAAGTGGAGGCAGATCACAAAGAAGCCAAGGTTTTCAATCTTCCACCAAAAACCAACCAACCAACCAACCAACCAAAAACAAACAAACAAACAAACGAACCCCCAAACAAAGAACAAAGCAAAACAAAAAAACAAAAACAAAATAGAAACATGCAAGCCTGACCATTAGAAACAGGGCCCATGTGCTCTGATAAACACGTTCACAGGGAGTTGTGGGAACAGATGCCAAGACAGGCATCAACGCTGACTGACTCTCCTAGGATGCTTACTGAATGGTGGGTCCTGGAGCTCTAGCAGTAACCTAACCATTTGGCCTTTTCTATGAGCACATATAGAAGTCATGCTCTTGGGTATCAAGCAGGGTAGGCTCAAGTCTACCCTAGCTACCTATGAAATCCACCAATAGTCGCTCAGCTTCTCTGAGCTTGCTTCCTTGTCTGTCAAAGAGAGATCACATCCCTACGTGTTTTATGGTGAGGACCTAGTGTGTGTAACTCTGAGTGAGTATATTACCAAGTGTAAGGATAAAGACTGGAGGTGCTTTTTTATTTGATTTCTCGTTGCTCTTACATGCAAGATCAAAGATAGCAGGTACCCCATGCTGTTTAGTTTTAAAGAGGATTCTCCATAAACCACTCTCAGGGCATGGACACCTCATTTGTGTATCTATCTAGAAGCCCAAATAGGGAAGCCTGAGGCACACATGGTAGGAGTTGAAATCTGCCCCAGCTGTGTGAATCGGGGACATGTTATCTACCCTTTCTGAATACAAGACTCCCCAGTAGTGAGGTAAGGCTAGTGACACATTTCTCCCAAGTTTGTTGCAAAAAGTAAACAAAATTATCTGAGTTTGGGCCTGGGCACATAATGGACAACCCCTTGTGTTTTCTGAATGGGAGCTCAGTGGTTGCTCTGTAGAATATTTCTTGGATCATAAATAAATATCTTATCAGCCATCACTTTTGGAGTTGAGAGAGGCTATCCCACTCCATTGAATCTTTTTCCAAGGCCTTGGTATAGCTGAGGTCTCTCAGTTCCTTATTCCTGCTTAATTCTGCCTAGGAAGAACGTCATTCAGGAGCTTGGCTATTCAAAGATAAGGTGGCTCAAATTCCACATGGCTACAGATAGGGTTAGGTCCTTTGTGTGTGTTGAAGTCACTCAGAATTCCTTAGAACAAGGAGAAAGAGAGTAAAAGCTGGCAATCCACCCTGAACACACCCACTCTTGGAAGCTCAACAAGGTGGGTCTTTAGTACTGAGATGGGAGATAAGATAAGAAAGCTGTAGTCTATCACGCTTAGGTATGTGCAGTGTCTTTTATCATTTGTCTTCCTGGATAAGCTCTCTGCTCTTCAGAAGTTGAAGGAGCAAACGTTCAGCTCCCTGAGGCCAATAACAACTGATAATCAAGCACTTATATGTGTTCCTCGTCCCTCTCTGAGATCCACAGGTCCATACTTTACCTGTATTCACTGTAGCCATGGTTGTTAGATCCTTGTTCTTCCACTGATTTGCATCCTTCCCACGGACCACATCCTTCCCTGTGATGCTCATTTCCCCCTGGTTCATATCCAGCCTGACAGCCACATCCTGTCTGTGCTGTCTTCTTGTGCTTCCCTATCCCCACATCCTTATTCTCCTCATGATCCTCATCCACTTTCTTATCCACATCCTCCCCAGGCGCTTGCGCTGGCACTGCCCACGAAAGCCAGCTGTAGTAGTTGCTCCTTTCCCTGGGTCCAGGGGCTCTCAGTGTTTGAGTCAGTACTAGGCTGGCTTGGAGTTCCTGGCAGTGTCATCCATAACAGCACCACCACTCTTGTTCATGCCTTTCCTCTGTTATTTCCCTGCCCCAAATCCTCATCTCTACCTCTGCTCCATTGGCTGAGACCTGCTTTCCAAGATCACTCACAAGACACTCGACTCCAGGGAGCACTCCTGGTACCACAAATCCGGCAAGATAGCCTTCTCTGTGTTCACACAGATAGTCCTCCACTGTGGCCATCCTTTATATGTGTCCTGATATTGCCCCCTTCCTCAGACTGAGAACACTCTGAGGGCAGAGGACGACTCCTGGTATCTCTATGTCCAAGCTGGACAGCTACCTGGAATGGTCAGATAAGTGACCAAATACACAAATTCCAGGAACAGATAAACCCAGAAATCTTAGCGGCTCAGGACTTTAAGGTTAATTTCACACATTCAAGTTCATTGCTGGTCTAGCAATTTTCCTCTGCTATGTCTCTTTGAGCATTGATTGCTATGGCCTCCAGTTCCAGCGTCCTTCTAGCCACTCCTATTGTCCAGAAGCAGCCATGTGACCTGGGCTACTTACAACTGAGCCCCGGGAAATGCTCAGGAGCCCTGGACCTTCAGAAAGCTCTAGACCTCTCCGAGAAAGAGGTGGGTTTCAACTTCAGTAGGGAAGACCATCCGCACAACCAGAGAGGAGGCTTCCTGGCAAGCTGAGTGAAATGAAGTTACATCCCTGTCACCTCAGTCAGAGACCTGAGTTCAGATGAAACTCTGCTGCTTGAAAACAAGGGGCAGGACCCTGGAAACGCCCGATTTAGCCCTGTCAGTCTCCAAGAAGCACAGTGTTCCCAGCTCTCAGCGTCCTTTGTCCTCTGTAAGCTCCCTTAGCCTGCAGAGGTGACTTCTTTATTCTCTGAGCTGCTATTTATAACTTCCAAAGCACCCCTACTCCTTTGGTTCCGTATCGAGGTTCAGAAAAAGAGCCTGCCCCCCCCTCCCGACAGCACTCCCCCACCCCACTGCCAGGCCTCTCTCCCCCAGAGCAATCCCGTAAATAAAGGATGAAAGGCCCCGTAATTATTACCATTCGACAACACAGAGACTGTCAAAACCAGGAGTCCAACAAAGGCCTGTACATAAATCACAGCTGATACAATGGCTCTTAGCTGAAGGGGAGAGGGCTTAGAGTCTCAGCGCGGCTGAAAGGAGGTTTGTGTCTGGGGGAGGAGTCACGGGAGTCACGCAGCCCCGGGGAAGAGATAGGTTGAATGTCTGAACAGAGTGCCAGCCTCATCAACGTGCTAGCCCAAAGACAGGGTAGCTACTGAACGGAACTCGAGTGAAAATCCCGGGAAAGGCTCCAGATGTGGCAACTCCACAGTGCTGGTGAGGTTACACCGCATCAGCAGGTTACAGTCTAGCCTGGCAAGGAGTTGTTCCCTTCAAAGATATGCTGGCTTGCAGCCCTGCCAGTCAAGAGCCGCCCACAGCTGGGGCATAGACCAGGGGTTTTCGAGCCAGCAAGGGCTCTCTGGGTTTGAAGAGGGATCAAGTGGGCTGGGCTGTCGGCTAGCTTCCACAGTGTGTGTATGTGTGGGTGGGTGCATGTGCACGTGCGTGTGTGCTTGCCTATGTCTGTGCCTGGAGGTGAGGTTGCAGGCATTTTCTGATAGGCAGAGAGGAGGATACACTCCTTGGTGACAAATGCTACTGCTGAACCAAATAGTATCTCTTCAGGACGGTGTCTGTGGAACGGAAATTTCTCGATAACATCGAAAAGCATTGTCTTTGTAGGTCAGAGAGACATCTTCTAGGGAAAGAGTTTACATCTTTGGGCACAATTATTGCTTTTGAATAAGCCATTCAGGGGTCCGGTAAGGATTCAGTAGTGGGGCTTGGGAAGTAGCTTTTCAGTAAGTGCTTGCCTTGTGAGCACGAGGACATGAGTTTGATCCCCAGAACACACATTAAAAAAAAAAAACTGGATATGGTTGTGTACACTTGGGATGTCAGTGTTAGGGAGGAGACAGGTGGGTCCCTGGGGCTTATTAGCCCACCCCCTCAACAAGTTGCTAAACTAGCCGTCATTAAAAAAAAAAAAGGTAGCGAGCACTTGAGGACTGATACCCAAGATTACCCTTTAACCTCCAACTCCATTTGCATATATATGCATAAACAGTTTTGCACATAAGTGTGTCTGAATACACATGAACATGCACACATATACATGCATATGCACAAGGAGTCCAGTGACCTTTACAGATTGCTGGTGACTGCTCTTATGCACCCTGTACTGCTTGGTATTTATGAATTTCAGATGAATTTCTTTATCTGAAGAAACTGTCCTTAACATAATAGAGAAAGGGAAGGAGTTAGATACAGGGACAGAAGCCATATTGTAGGTGACCAGTGCAGACAGACACCTGCTGGAGGTGTGCTGAGAAGCACTGACTTTGGAGACCACTCCTATGATGCTCCTGGATTGATGACACTGGGTGTCATTGACTCTCTCAGTCCTTCAACAGTATCGGATTTTTAATAGGACTGTAAGGATGAGAAAAAATCCTGGGGTCAACAAAATGGCTCAGAAGATGAAGATGCTAGCTGCACAAGCTTGATGACTCAAGTTCCATTCCTGGGACCCATATAAAGGTGGAAGGAGACACACATTCATTGTATGCACACACACACACACACACACACACACACACACAGCACACACACACACACAGAGAGAGAGAGAGAGAGAGAGAGAGAGAGAGAGAGAGAGAGAGAGAACAGCAGCAGCAGCAGCAACAGCAGCAACAACAACAACAGTAAATACAGTATTAAAAGGGAATTCTAATCATGCCTGTTAAGTTCTACTCTAGGGCATTGGCGATGTTTTAAGTCATTAGCTGGAAAACATAGCTTGTGAGACAGGTTAGCATCACTCTCTGACCTCATTCTACCGTAGGAAAATGTCATCGGTCTTCTCTTTCTCCAAAGGGAGTGCGGGTAAGGTAAGGCTGGAAGTGGGGGAACAGAGGGACTCAGCTGCTACAGACAGAGATGGAGCCCAAGTTCTTTTCTCGTGGAGATAGCCTGTCTTTGTTGAGCTAGGACAGTGGGCAAGGGTTCTGGTGGATTCCAGAAATCCCAGGAGGCTCTTGGAACAAGTAGCCTAGAGACCTTGCTGAAGTGGAGTCCCAAAGCAAAGAATGCCGGAGACCTTTCATAGAGCTGTGTTCTCCCCTAGTCAACTCCCCTAGTCTAAACTCATTCGGCACCATTGCTATTTGAACTCATTTTCCCTCTCTAGACTATAGCAGTTTTCTTGGGTGAAAGGTACTTCCAAGGCAAAGTAGACCTGTACTCCTAGGGGTGGTGTGCTTCCCACCAGTCTCTATTGGCCAAGTTGGCCACATCTTCAGTGGCCAAGGTCTCTGCTTCATGTTCTGCCTCCATGGCTCCCCTTGGGTAATAAATATGTCATGTGAGCTTATGTAGAGTCTCAAGTGGTCTTATAATTCCTAGTGTCATTTCAAGCAAACCACGGCTGGGGGGCAGATTTAAATCAGCATCAAGTGTTAATAGCTCCTTAGGAACACATCCTTAGATGCCAACGAGCACCTTGTGACATACTGCAACCATAGGCTATACATGTGCATGCCTGTGTGTACGTGCCTCTATGTACATGCACACTTGTGCATCTATACATGTATATATATGCGTGGCTCTGTTCACGTGTGTGTGTGTGTGTGTGTGTGACTGTGAACGTAGCATGCAGAACAGTAAATGTTTTGTAAGAACAGTTCTGATGAAGGAAGGAGAGTTGGAGAAAGCTGGGAGCTCCAGATGGATTCAAGAAGCTGAGAGAATGAAAGGCTTCTGGAAAATATGCAGAAATACAATAGGATTGGACACCCCTTCCACTGCAGATCATGGTCCCAGCCTGCTGCTTGGAGAACAGGCAGGCGCCATCCTAGACATCACTGTCCTGGTACTGGCATCCTGGCTTCTGGGGCTGAGTTGTGATCTTCAGGGACTCTCACCAAGGAGATGGCCCTTCCAGAGATTGCATCTTGTATAGGGGGCATAGTTTTTCAAGCTTTGAGTGTTAATCAAATGGGTCCTGATGTCACTTCTCCATGTAAAGTAATCTAGATAAAAAACATGGAGAGTCTGTAATAGTGCTTGCTACACAAGCCTGATGACCAGAGTCCACTCCCAGAGCCCATGTGGAAAAGCCAGATGAGGTAGCATGTGTTTGCAATTCCAGAACTCCTATGGTGAGATAAGAGACAGACACAGAACTTCCTGGGGACTTGTGGACTAGCTAGCTTGAGTACGCAGAGCAGCAACAGAAACTACAGGAGAGCCCTTCCCTTAACAAGTTGGAAGGCAAGAGCTGCTTGTCCTCTGACCTCAATGGCAAACACACACACACACACACACACACACACACACACACACACAGACACACACTTGTTCATATGCACAAAATGAGGAGTAGATTAAGTATTAGACCACTCTAACACTTTAAGGGGCATGTTATTTCAGTAAAAATAGCAAGCTACATTACAAAGCATATTTTTGCCACGAGACTAGAAACATTTGCAAAGAGCCATGCTGTTTCAGCTCTGATGCCTCCTGCAGCAAATTGTGCTCTCTTGAACCTCAGATTCCCAGCAAAGCCAAAAAAGTGAGCCTAGCAGTCACTGTGAAGCTCACACAAGACAGAACTTACATAGCATGGCTTGTACAGCACAAAGTATCATGGAAGGACTCACTAGCCCCTTCTCCTACCCTAGCTGTGGATTTATACTGGGATAGAATGGCTCTATTGTGGTGGGACACTGTTGCCCCCTACCATAGCCTTCCTAAGTGCCAGGCTGACATGCTATCAGAGGTCTTCATGTTACCCCTCTCTGAAGTTAAGTTCTCATTTCCACACATCAACTTTGGATGTTATGGGCTGGGTACCATCCCATGTGAGCCTTCATCCTCCTATGCATTCCTCTAAACCTGTGCTGAGTCTTGGCATGGGTGGGAGACAGGATTCATACAGCAGGACAGCATCTGTCCATCCGTCTGTCTGTGGAACTGCATGGATGATGGACCACCCTCTGCTCATCTGCTCTCTCCCCTTCACACCACCTGACAGACTTACACAGAAAGCCAGGCTGGCCAGACCTGCCCCCTCAGTTGGTGGCACAGGGGAAGATGAGGGAATTAACTTCTGGCCCGCTGACAGTGGCACAGCCTGCCAAAGCCGCCCGGGTAATTTGGTTCCTTTCCTTTGTTGACTTGGTGCCAGCGCACAAGAGTGGATTAAGCAGGGAAATTCTGCATGGAGAACTCTCCCCCTTGGCGCTGCAATCCCATTGTCTCCTGAGAGTGACAGCCACTGGTGGAGCCAACACACACCGCTCCATTGGCACGTCCCCAGGACAGAGCAGCTTCCCTGTTCCTGAAAAGAGGGATTTGTTAAAAAACTGGAGTTGAAAGGAAGGATGGGCAGGAGACTAGAGGGAGGTGGAGGAAAAGCTACGGCTGGTTTATTAATTAAAGGAGAGTGGCCTGCTAGTGCTAAGACAGATAACTATAGAGACCTAGGTGCATCTCCAGTTCAATTGTTCTGAAGGATAATATCATGTTTGTCCATACTTTGTGAGCATCTCCTCACGTGGTGACAGGCACTAGTTTGATGCAGGTACGTAAGGTAGAAATGTGCGGTCATTCTTGCTGTGAGGAAAATACCAAGTTCCTGTCCCTAAGAACAAGACACTTAGAAGATGTTTGGGTAATGAGTGCTTGTCTTGCTGGGTGCCTATGTGCTGGGAGCTATTCTAAGCACTTGATTCATTTCAATCAACGGAACAATTTTAACAACCCCACGGGGTCTGCTTACCTGTTGTTATGTCTCTATCTCTAACCTTAACATGGTTGTGAAGGTTATCAGTGATTTTGACAAAAATAAAAATATTAATCAGTCCCCAATAACAAAGCATTTACTGATTTCTGTGATGTCTGCACTTCTACCATACCAATACCAAGGTCCTATAGGAAAGACACTGGACATGGTGTTGGGAAGAAACCTGTCCACCAGGCTAGAGCAGGCTCCAATACGTCAGTGGATGTGAGGGAACTTTGTCTCTGCTCATGGAATAAGGAGGTTCAGCACATTGAGTACCCGGGTCACCTGGTTCCCAGTCTATTCTGACAGTACCCGTTGTACCTGGTCCTGAGAAGGGACCAAGAGAGGAAACTGACACGAGCAGCAGCTGTTCTCAGGGGTGACAGGCTTACACGAATCTCAGAGCCTGGTCTTACCCTCAGGGGCTCCCATTCTTTCTGCTCTCGCCCAACGAGAGACTGGAGTCTCCAGTTAGGAGGTAATCATTTTCTGATGCAGGGTATAAAACATGGAGCTACTGTCAATCTCTCAAGTAGAACCTTCTGCAACGACTGACAGTGTATTGAACCCTTTCTCCATCCTGCAGTCTCTTTGCATCACTGCGCTCTGTGCCTTGGAAATACCGTAGAAATTCTCTGACATCACAGTGAAAATAAAGACTCATGCTCTCCTGTTAGTCTCTCCTGTATGCCTCATGCTTCTGTTTTCTTTCTTAAATTGGGTGTTCCGAGCCAAGTCCTGACAGAAGTCTTCAGGGGCCCCTGTTATTAGAGGTCAGGCCTAAGTGTTTTAATCTGAATTTAAGATCTGCTAGGCTTTTTATTACATGCATCTATATTATTATGTGCTATATTGGCATTTACCAAACTTGCCAAACCAAGTTGGTTTTTTCCTATGGTCATTCATTCATTCATTCATTCATTAATTCATTCATGAGTAGACGCATGGATTCATGCACTCAGGTTAGTGAGCATCTACTATGTGTAGGGTTTTGGAAATGCAAACCGTTAAGACTGATATAGATCACTTCTGAGATTTTACATCCACAGCAAATGCACCTGCTTGCTCACACCAAAACATTCAGTTGTTTTCATGCATGGTATTCCCCCAGCTTCAAGGATGCTTTCTATGTTTCTGTACATCCATTTTTATTAATGATTTAATGTAACAATGGCTCCTCCTACATGGATCCCCACTAAGCCAGAACTTCTCATATCCTCTCTGAACTCTCACCTCCTTCCTGCCTCTTCTTCTGATTCCATTTTGTCTGACTTAGATTCCCACCAGGTTTGTTCTGCATTCTTTTGGCCTCAAGAACTTAGTCTCCTGCAGTTGGGAAACTCACAGGTTCATGTGCATTTCCTTTTCAGAGGCAGATGAACAGTAAGCACCTTATTGGCCAGAAGACAAAGAAAAGGAGTTGGTGGGAGTGAGAAAATGCTGCTTCCACTTGTGGCTGCATCACCATGTTTGATGTAAGAGTGTAAATAAGTCCGTTTAAAATGGGAAAACAACTCTAGAGCCATCTCCTCATAAACTGTACAGTATGTCTTTTAACTCCTCTCTAATTTTTCACAGTTAGCTTTATTAAAGTGACAGTTATTCTTAGAAGCAAATTAATAAGTTCGAACACAAAGTATTAGAGCTTCAAGGGGCCTGAATGACCCTGTAATTTTAGTCTCTAATTTTGGATCCGAGACAATCAGTTCTGGGGAAGCAGAGCAGCTTACGGCTTACTCAGACTACCTTGTGAGTGTTGGCAGGTCATTTTACAGCCAACCAGCGTAATTGTTTGTAAATACCCAGGCATTTGTTGGCTTACTCTGCCAGCACAAAACATTTCAGGCAAAAGGTGACTCTTAATAGTTCAGAGAGAGGAAAAAGTAAATTGATTAGCAGTATAATTGTTTAGGAATATTTTCATTAAGAGGTAGCAAAAAGCGGCTTGTATCAAGCAAACTCCAGTTATTTGAAGATGTCAGTGACACCAAATCTTCATGTAACACCTTGGAGCAGCCATGAAACATGTCTGTATAAACAATGTTAATCTCTGGTAGTGGTAGGTACAGGCTTTCTCTTTCTACCATAGTATCTAGTAGGGTTTGTTTTTTTTGTGTTTTTTTTTTTTTTGGTTGTTGTTGTGGTGGTTGTTGGTTTGTTTGTTTTACATTGTAGTTTACTATCACAAAAACAGTCTGGAATTAGTAGCAGGTCCCATGCAATGTGTCCTTGCTCTGTTGATGTGCAACTCTGGGTACCTCAGGTCTACTTGTGTAAGAGCCACAGAGATGCCTAAGGATACACGTCTTCTCCCAGTGAGAGGCTCTCTCTTCATAAGTTCTCTGATACATTCCTGCCAGTCTCTGGAAAATTAAAGGAACCTATGGAAATAGCTTGATCAATTTTTGCCAAAAATAGAGTCTGCAGACAATCTTGGGGTCGGAGAGGCATTAGCTGTTGATGATGTGATGCAGGCCAAATGCATGTCACTCCAGGCACTTGTGCATAAAACTCACTTTCAATCTTCCTACATGAACTTGTCATTAGGCAAATTGTCCCAAAGAATTAAATGAACCATAAAATTGTCCATTTGGGAGTTGCAAAACTTCTCCCCAGATGTGCTTTGCCGATTTTGGAGACTCAAATGGTTTGAATTCTCTTCTGCTCTTTAAATTCCATTCTCTGAGAGCAGGTTGGGATAAAGAATGACCAGAGAGAAAGGCGTCTGAGACCAGCTCACTCCCAGTCCCTGCAGAGTGCTCCTCAGTGGCCTTCAGTGACACCACAGCACTTAGCTTTTCGTATCTTTGTGTATATCTAGAAACACCTATGGCAGATTAGGTACTCTGGGTTGTTTCTCAGACTCATTTTCCAAGCCTCCTCAACTGTTGTATTCCCTCATAATTACCCTCTTCATTTGTGCCTGAGCACTGTGTCTGGAACAGAATGAGACTGCAGGTCACATTCTGGCTTTCAATACAGCAGTCCAGTGTGACGTGTCTTCTAGGGTGTTCTTTCTAATTCGCATGAAAACAGAAATACAACTGAATCAAGTACACCAACCTTGGCCACAATAGACAGCACTAGAGAGCACTTGTAAAATTCAAGACTTGAGAACAAACAGGGTTAAGAATATACTCTCATTTGCTATAATCAGAGTAGCTTCTTTTCTTCTAGTTTTCCCATCTACCCATCCATCCATCCATCCATCCATCCATCCATCCATCCATCCATCCATCCATCCTTTCAACAATTACTTGCTTATGTATCATATAACAAACACTTGAGCTCAGTAGTGGTAACATATTGGGGCACAATCTAATCTCTGGCCTGATGGGGCTTAGTCTTTAGTGAGACGGTGATTATTATCCCTGACATACTTGCTCATTGCCCAAGACCATACAATACCCTTTATCGAGAACACCATTATTCATAATCTGTATTTATACCATGCCTCATTAATATTCAGGCTTTAATTTAACTTATTTTTCTAAGACCGTTGGCATCTGAAAGATATGAAGTCAGGGAGATGCACAAGGCAACAAGATGCACAAAACAAACAAAGCCAAGACAACAACAACAAACCTCACAGACTTAGGGAAGGTACCCCCAAATCCAGTTTACTTTCCACAACCCATGTGACTTTGAAAAACAATCATTTAATTTCTCAGGGCCTCAGTTATCTAAATTACAAAACAGGAACAACAGGAAAATAAATTGTGGGACTTAAATGTTTAAACATCCTACACAACCATACATTTGGTATGGATTTACTCTTTGGAGCAGGATATGGGTGAGTGATGGGTCCAGATTTTAGTTAGACTCTTCCCAAGGGGAGTACATAGCTGAGAGGGGGCACTAATCATGGGTTAATCATTGTATAGAGTGAGTTAAAGTAAGTGGATCCAAAGCAGGGAGCATCAGGAAACTAGGGAAGATGGACACTAACGGGAAAACAATGTGATTTGATGTGACTACTGCAAACACTCAATCACCTTGAGTATATACTCTGGACTGTTCTTGAAGAATCAGTCTGCACTGAGCCACTTAACATCTGTATTATCTTACTGAGAAGTCGATGCATCTACTACCTTCTTTAGACTGTGCAGGGACATTTCAGCCCAAGATGACAAGGCTGGGCATTGTTGGTGGTAGGGCTCAAAGTTCTTCTAAGCCTGCTTCTCTGGGGGAGGTGTGGGCATTCTAGATGTCTGGCACAGTAAAGGAGGTGGCTTGCATGATTATATATATGATGAAGGGAAGCCAGAGGGCATACTGATTGGCTTCAGTATTTGCAGTCCTTGAGATTCCGTAAAAGTAGGGACAATGTGGAACAAGGTAAGGCCTCCTAGAAACTTGTTCTAACCATGTTTTTTGCCTCCTTTCTCTTTTCCTTTCCATCCTTGGAGCACAGCCATGCTGTAGAACATTCACTTTGAGTGAGGCTGGCTTCAAAAGTTGTTCAATACCTAGAGTCTGGGCTTTGGTGCATGTTACGACTCTGGTCCAGCTGAAGAGTGTGTAGAAGAAGCAGTGTTTACCATAGGTGCTTCTCTGTCTAGCGGACTAAGTAGGCTAGTGGCATCTTTTTTAGTTTTGCCTGTATGACCCTAAAAACTGGGTATTTGACATCATTCAGCCGATAATTGATGCCATTTGCCCTGTGCTGATCTTTGCTAATGTTTTGCACTAGGTTAAATCAATGGTCTCTTTTCTTGTCTCTTAAATTTGTATTGCTTTAGGGAATTTTTCTTTGAAAAGCTTTTTATTGACTTTTCCTAGAAGAAGAAGGGACTTGTTGGATTCTAAATAAAATCCCCTTTCAGAGGAGCCAGGAGGTCTCTATACCAAGTCCACAGTAAGCATGATTTAAATATGCTCTTAGGGCTCAGACAGCCTAGCATCCTCCAATCTGAACTATTCCCAGAATCATGCTGAAGCTGCAGAGGTAGTGAGAGCTACCATGACAGCCAGGAAGGAAAGAGCTAGCGAGGGGCTCTGGGTAAGAGCATGCGGTTCTGCAGCACATCTGGGGTCTCTCCAAGCATAGCTCTGCCCAGATCTGCACAGTTTCAACTGAACACACTTCCAAGGAAACATGTGGTGACTGAAATGTAGACTGTGCCCTATAAGGGATGGTGACTTTGTGTGACAAATCAGCTTTGGGGCATGAGTGTCTTCAGAGCTGCATCCACATAGCGGGATACATTTTTCTAGTGCTCACTAAGGCTTGTGTTTGTATAGGTGAATATGGGTATGGGAAGAAACTCCATACTATTTAGAATTATATGTAAGGGATGGCTAAGGCTCACTTAATCATGGAAAGTGTGTCATTGCAATTGTTCGTTCCTCTTTTCTCTTGTGTTAACTACAATCGTGCTTTAGACTCTGCAGCCCTCAGAGAAGCCATTTTCTCCTTCCAGGGGATGAGCTTTGTGTATTTTTTCTGTTCTCATCAGTCTTAGGTTTCTTCATAAGAATAACCTTGATTTTTCAACCATTTTATGACTAACCTGCTTAGGTTTCTTTTCGATATTTGTAAACGTCTTCCATAACCTGTATCATCCCACAGGTGGGTGTTCTGCCAACTGATGTAGGCACACAGCCACTAATGCATACTGCCTGGCTGTCTCTCACCTTGCATCAGCGAACTTTACTGCATTATAAAACATGTCAATGTTTATAGGTTACACGATGAGGGCCTATCTCTTCCTGACAGGTCGGGAAGAACAGTAAATGATCAGTAGTTATGGGAGGTTAGTTCTCCATAGCTGAGGAACTCTGCCTGGCGTGGATGGAGCCTTAACTGCACAGGCCTCAGATGCATGAAAGCCCATGGAGTAGCTTTCCATGGCTTCTATAATTTGGGTCACATGACCTGACATACTAATGCTCTGAAGGATAAACTGCATTTGGCCAGCAGGATGGTGATTAGAAGGAACACCAGCTGTTGAGGCTTGTCCCTCCCTTGCTCAGAAGCCTGCATTCCTCACACATTTTGCAGTTATTCTCGGGAACTGAATATGAAAGGAAAAGAGAAACAGGGTTGGTCTAAGGCCACCCAGGAAACTGTCTCGTACATGTCACATGCCAGGCATTTGACAGCTATTCATAAAATCATTATTCGTGCCTACTGCATTCCAGCCTCTTCCCTCGGGTGTTGAGGCTATGTGTCAAGCAAAAGTGAACCTGCCTTATTTCATGGATCCTGAAGACTGATAACAGACAAGTCAAACAACAAGAAAGAGATAATTTCAGTGTTGAGGCTCAAATACTTTGCAAGGTATTCCAGGGTAGGACGATGAGAAGGTACAGTTGGGAAGACATTCATTCTGACCCACGGTTCTCATCTGCATCACTAACTGAGGCCTAGGCTTACTGGAGGGCTGTGAAGAAGAGGGAAGGAGTCTGTTCTCTGGGATCTGGCTTGTTTACTGGAGGAGAGAGCCTCTTACCCACTTCAATTAGTTTTTTTTTTTCATTGTTTGTCTTAACGACTCTGGCTATTGTGTGGTTTGTAGGATCATGTTGGATAGACTTGATTTTAAGTCTGTGTTGGTTTTTATTTATTGTATTTATCTTGTATGTCTGTGTATGTTTTGGGGGTTGAGGGAGAATTCCAGGGAGGGGAAAACAAAACATGTTGCAATGCCCCACTACAGTCTGGTGGGCCTTGGAATCAAAATAGTTTGTGCACTAATTCTTAAGCTATGCAGAGATAGGAGATATTCAGTTCCTTCAGTCTAGTAGGCTTGGCAGGGCAAGTTCTCAGTAACAATGACTTCCTATATACCATCCACAGTAGAAAAACTGTGGCCTATGTTTTGTCTTGCTCAGTACCCTCTGGGGCCAATTCCAGCACCGAGCTCCCTTTGAAGTTTCTGAGCCTGGATCAGCTTCAGAGACTCTGAAGCCAGATGAGAAATGGGCCCATTATTAATGGGGGTAAAGCGTTTTCACTCTCTCCACTCAGTGTGGGTGGCATTGGGCTTCTGTGCGATACCCTAGGGCATAGCATTAGACCGCTCAGAGCTCAGACTGCTAGTGCCAGGCTTGGCACTGGGTTCTTTTGGGACCTGTTGGCACTAAGTGTCAGGGGACCAGTTAATGACTTCCCTGTGTTTAATGAGAGGTTACTGTGCATGGGTGATGGGCTTCAGGGATCTTGTGTTCACAGCACTGATTCAGTCACTGTTTGATTGATTCTCTCATTCAGACATTTACTAAGCACCCACTGTGCACCAGATCCTATGTCCCTCTACTTCTCAAAGAACAAAGACCCATACAATTCTCGGGGAGAAAGATGGGCATGCAAGCCAATTGAGGAAAAGTGGAATTATGGGGCCTGGTATAAGATCTGGGAGTTGGAGGTAAGGCACCATGCCAGAAGTCATCTATTCTCCCTAGCGCAGTGCTTCCCAAAGGCTTCCCAGAGGAGGTGGTGTTTGAATTGCAGTTTAGAAGTTACCATCAGAAACAGACCACTGACGTAGGAATCCAGATGTGCAACGTAAAGGCTCTAACCTCTGTATTCTGTTCATCAAGACTGAGCCAAGCCTTTTGCATGGTTCCACTCAAAAAAAAAAAAAAAGTCGGTGTTAATGATGTCTTGTAAGTTGTCATGGTAATGATGATGAGATACCCTGGTCTGGTGATGAAAAAGCCTAGGTGTAGGTGATTCCTCACTTCTTTTCTCTGCGTTTGGTTTAGTTTCCCAGTTTCACCTATGAAGTGAGAGATGTGGAATGTTTTGGCAGCATTGCAGGATTCCATAAGAACAGTTGAAATGATCAATGTGGGCTAGATAGCTGTGTCTCCTGTTAACCTGACCCTCCTCCTTGAGGAAGACCTCAAAATAAAGCAAGGCTCACCATGCCTGTGCTAGAGTAACTTCCAAGACTCCTCCTGACCTCACACTTGGACTCTGAACTCAGCTAAAGTTGTGAAGCCTTGAGCCATAGATCACTTGGGTTCTTACTTCCTTCCCTCATGGGGGGCGAGTAAACAGGGTGACCTGAAGGCTTCACCCTTTTTAGCTTTATAGATCTAGAGTTCTGGGGGACTCTATAGATCTATAAGATCTATAAGCTTTATAGATCGAGGTCTGGTTCTTAGGAAAAGAAAAGGGATGGTGTTAATAACTATCAACTACCTCTTGGTTTGTAGACGAAGGTCTGGGCTTTACCTACTCCATTGTTCTATTCTATTCAACCAACACAAAGGTCAATCAGTGGAAGTATCATTGTCATTGCCGTAGAGCAGTGGTTCTCAACCTTCCTAATGCTGTGACATGTTATAAAATTTCTCAAGTTGTGGTGACCCCAACCACAAAATCATTTTGGTGCTACTTCAGAACTGTAACTTTGCTACTGTTGTGAGTCATAATGTAAACATTGGTGTTTTCTGATGCTCTTAGGTAGCCCCTATGAAAGGGTCATTCAACCCCCAAAGGGGTCACAACCTATAGGTTAAAATTCCTGTCTTAGAAGAAACCAAGAAAAGAAAGGTTAATGGCTGGGGAAAAGGTTCAAAACAAGCAGGGAATCAGGAGCTCTGCCTCTTACTGGAAACTTGATTTAGTCATTCAAAATCTTTGACCTCACTTACAATGTGGCTCTCTTCTCTGGTCCAGACAATGAGCTTCTGTCTTGGGTAAAGCCCTGGCTCTACCAGGGAGCCCCCATATAGTATGATGATACTGTGGTACCTGGTCCCAGAAGGAACCTGGCTGTAAAATTAATTCCCACAGCCAGGAAAGAACAGTGACCTCAGGTGAGGAGCTGCCTAATGGGAGTTCCCTGATTGGAAGAGGAGAAGAGTTATGGGGTCCCAAGTGGGAAGATTCTGGGCTGAGCAATAGGGAAGCTTACGCTGTCACCTTATGGGGCTGGTGTCTAGTGTGGAACAAACAGGCCATAGGACTATTTGGCAAACACATCTGGAGCTTATTTTTGGAAGGAGCTATAGTGTAAACAAGAAGACAACCGACTGAGAGAAACTGGCACAGCCTTGTGTGTGTGTGTGTGTGTGTGTGTGTGTGTGTGTCTGTCTGTGTGTCTGTCTGTCTGTCTGTCTGTCTGTCTTGGTGTGTTTCTATGTGTGCTTCTAGAATGCAGTCATGTGGTTGATGCACATAGGTGTCTTTGTACCATGGGTTGCTTCAAGTAAATAGTGTGTGAAGAAAGTCTGAGGTTAAAGATATGTGCATTTGTGTACACAAGAGGACAATGCACGTTGTCATGGCATGGGACTGTATGGAGAGTGTGTGTTCTGAGAAAGCATGCCTTCACAAGCCAATCAGGAAACCCAGCTCATTATGGAGGTACAATGGTTTGGAAACATCTCCAGTCTACACTTCCTCTCAGCACCTTTTTAGCTCTACATTGCTTTGCTCACTTTTCTCATTGCTCTGAAACCACTAGCGAGAAATCATTTAAGGGAGAAAGCGCTTATTTTGGTTCACAGATTAAGGGGATGCAATTCTATCATGGTAAGGAAGGCATAGCAGCAAGCGCTCCATCCATGGCCTTTACGAACTCATGGCATGGCCTGCTCATATTTGGGTGTACTATCAGGAAGTAAAGAGCCATTTTATAAACCTCAAGTCTGGTCCCTATGACCTGACTTCTGCCAGCCTGGCACCATGTTTTAAAGGCTTCCCAACACCTCATATAGTGAACTGAGCTGAAACCCAAATGTTGAAACACAAGGACCCATGAAGGATACTCATACTATAACTCTTTTCTAGTCCTCATACATTCAAGGCCTTTTTATAATGCAAAAATGCATTTAGTCTTTCTTCAAATGTCTCCCAAATATTAACAGTTTAAAAGTCCAAAGCCTCTTAGCTTGGAAGGATATTTTACCTTTAAACCACAACAAGCTCTTAGGTAATAAATACAGTGTATTTTGGCTACCACCATAGGCCTTCCTCTTAGGACAATCTGGATTGTCTAGAACAGGTCGTTCATTTTGACCACAAGAAAGGCCCTTGTTTTGAACAAAGCAAGGACAGACTTCGATGAGAAGTATTTTCATCCTGTAAGGAGATAGCTCAGAGCAAGCTGTTGGGTTTGTTTCATCAGAACTAGAGACAGCACAGTCTGGATCTCTAGATGGATCAGGGCATGTATGATACCACAGGAGTAGCAGCAATGTAGATCTGGGGAGATGGGAATGGAGGAGGAATCCCAGGGATTTATTTCCCTAGTGTCCTGGATTTGCCTTTATTGGTGACTCACCATGAATTTGACTTGTTGGAACTGATGGCCTTCCCACAGAGGAAAGAGTAATGAGGTCAGGTCTTCCTCAGCTTTCAGATCCTTTGGGAAAGTTCCTGTAAACCCACAGGGTGTTATTATCATTGAGGATGCTGAAAGGCCACTGGGACAGGAAGGTGAGCACTACAGTCTCTCAGGCCTTGGAGTACCCACATCTTTCCCTGTTCTGCTTCTATTAAAGTCTCTGAAACCTTAAGAGAATCCAAAGGCCCATGTGTCTCTTCCTCCCAGTAAGTTCTGGGGTGTCTGCTCTGCTTTTCTCTCATCTTCAGAAGTAGATACTCATCTTCTGGCGTGCTGAGCTTTGCCTGTTTTGTTTTGTCTGATGGTGACAGTGCTTTCCACCTCTTGGAAGCTTCCAAGCAAATCAGCTATGGGAAAGTTTTGCAGACTTGTTCCTCACACTAAATTTGAGCCCTTAAAAGGAGAAACTAGTACGAATGATGTGATCACATTTGATTAATTATATCTAAGCAATATCTGGGCTTAGAGTCATGTAGATGCTCAATGATCGTGCCTTAACTTTATCCACGTGAGGCAGGATGGAGGACCTTTGTATCCTAGAATAGAAGGGGACCTAGGGTGGAAAGAGCTACCTGTAGACCATGGTTCATGAGGTAAGTGGTGCTTTCAGACATAGATTCTCTGAGATTGGTGCACATAAACACTTGTGCAACCTCTTCATTTGCAAAATTCTCCTCATATGTTTATACCCCGTAGTCTGTCTTGTAAAGCCCTTTCTGCCTTGTTCACAATCCCTGCTCCATCTTCTCTGTTGTCTCGTCCATCTCAGTCTTTCTTCCAAGTAGCTGATTTCTCATTACAACCAGATCTGCTCTTTGTCTCACATCACCTGTCCAGGCTGAGAGACTTTCTAAACAAGGGGTTAACTCCCTCAGTTTGCCAGTGTTCCCAAATACTAGAAACATACTGTATCCCTTCTTAATGATCCTTGAAGCCTGTGGCACTCAGTTCTGAGACGTTCCTGTGCTGTCGCTTGGGGGACACGTGTTCACTTTGTTTGCTTTTGACTTTTCAAATCCCTGTGGGTTTTATTGTCTGAGTGAATGAGACATTGAGTCTCCCTCCTTCCCTAACCCTCATCAGGGATGTTCAAGTGGGTGTGGAAAAACTTGGTCTTAAGAACCCAGGTCTGCAGGAGGAGATATGTGGGTAACATGACATACTCAGCTCTA
Source organism: Grammomys surdaster (assembly GCF_004785775.1). Lineage (NCBI taxonomy): Eukaryota > Metazoa > Chordata > Mammalia > Rodentia > Muridae > Grammomys > Grammomys surdaster. Next base: position 3,603,593 of record NW_021604657.1, read on the forward strand.
CCCAGATATCAGGCACACTGTCTAAGCACCACTTGCCTCTCTTGCACTTTTTGTAAAGGCACAGTGTCATCATTCTACCATGTGGCCTGAGGCAACCTGTTCTCTGCCTTCTGAGACAATGTCTGTGAGGCCAAGTCTCAAGGACATTGTACAGGGAGAGAAACTGGTCTAGCCAGAGGAATCAGGGAGAGGTCCAAAGGCTGCCAAGAGATGGACTCTAAGCCTTAGAAGGATGGGGTAGCACTTACGTGGCAGAGGACAGACAGCACAAGGTCAGTGTTCAGGTATTTGCCACCCTGAGGCCAAAAACTGAATATGTGGAGACACACAGCAGCCTAGACATGAGCCATGGCACAAAGGCAAGCCAGCAGAGGGGCTTACACTTGCTTGTTTAGGGATGAGATGTTGGATGACTGCAATTAATTTATGTTATTCATGTGCCAATGAAACCATGGAAGCAGCCAACACTGAAGTACGGCTCCTAGAGAAAGCATAGGACCTCTGGCTGCAGTGGTTTTGCCAACCTATCAGCACAGAATCCCTGCTTTTGCTTGAAGATACTTCCGTAGATACTGTGGGTTCTCACACACTTTGCTCCTGGCAGACATGCTAGACTGATGGCTGACAGCCCTGAATCCCAGTCTGATATGGCTTATTGGACTCGATATTTTCCCTTAAGACAAAGCATAGTTTCCTGGACCAAGACTACTGGCCAGATCTTCAGCTGTACTCTTGAAGTCTACTTCAGATATAAAAATCACCAGCAAACAAAACAACATAAAAACAAAAAACCAAAACACTGAAACTGGGCACCGAACAGACCACAAAAGGACATGCTTGTTGAGTCTGACACAAGGGGTCTCTATTGATAACCGTTGAGATGTGCATGACCTCAGGGTTTGCTGTTCATTCAATATCCACGATAAGCAGCTCAAGTGCCATGGGTGTCATATAGGGGTTGCAAATACTTTTTGGACTATAGGCCTATATTATAGTCACGGAATCTATGAATGGCAAGGACTACTGATGATTAGCACAGGCACAGAGACAGGCTTTAGGAATTTTGTTCCACAAAGACAACATTGGGTTATAGGAACCCTGGACACATAGTCTCCTACAGGCATGGTGGGACCCTTCATGCCCCTCCCCCTAGAATCTTCTCCTTTGTGCTACAGAGACAAGTGCCTAGCGATTGTTTTGTTGGTAATGCAGTGTTCTTAAATATTCCACAGAGCCACCAGAGACTCTAGATTAGTGGTTCTCAACCTTCTTAATGGTGTGACCTTTTTATACAGTTCATCATGTTGTAGTGACCCCTAACCATAAAATTATTTCATTGCTGCCTCATAACTGTAATCTTGCTAGCTATAAATTGTAGTGTAAATATCTGTGTTTTCCAGTGGTCTCAGGTGATCCCCATGAAAGAGTTGTTCAACCCCCCAAAGACGTCACGATCCACAGGTTGAGAACCACTACTCTAGAGGATGAAAGCTGAGCAATGGTGACGATTAATGCCCAAGGATTCACTGCTGGGAGCAAACATGACCTCTAAGGAATAAACTGGGCATCTTTCTATGCCATCTTCATTACTCAAGCATTCAGACGAAATGATGTATTAAATACGAGAATCTGTCCACTTGCCAACAAAGAGGACTTTGGTAAGCCGACTAATGAGACAAGAATGAGAGCCATAGACTCACATCCTAGATTTTGATTAGGCTCCTCAGTGTGTTCTTGATACAATAAACTAAGCTCTGAGTAGGTCCACTATTGTTCCTGGAGACAGAACTTATTTATACCCCATAAGTAGTAGATCTGTGGCTGTGGTTGTCATGCTACCACAGTTTAAGAAACCCTTGGATCTCCATGTATGGAGACTCGGGTGAGCACTGAATTAGCTCTTCATTTCTTTGTAGGGTCACTTCTTGTTTGATTAAATACCTTTTCTTTCTTCTTGGACAATCTCATACATGTACATAGTATAGCTTGATCATATCCACTCCTACCTTTCTTCTCTCTCTCCCTGGATTCCACCCCTAAAACATCTCTCTGCCTCTCTTTTCTTTTTTATTCTCTTCCCTTTTCTTTTTTTCTTTGCCAATAGCTTCCCAACTAATGGTAGGATCTTCAAGTCCTTCCGGATTCATGCTAGAATACCAGTTGGCTGCATCTTATTTGGGTTTGGATGCATCTTTTGCAGGCTCTATGCGTGTAACAACAGCTGTTATGAGTTCATAAATCCAACAGCCATGTCTATAGTCACTTCTTCATCCTCTTTAGTGTTCAGAATTGCTTCAACGACTCTCTGACCTGGAGCTTGGCACCCAGTCCTATGAACCTAAATTATCCTGTCTGTTCATGAGGTGACACCATTTTACAGAGGGATAGGGACTGTGGGGAACCTGGATAGCTTTGGAATTGCCTCACTTGTCCCAAGACTGTGGGAGTCTAGATGCACTGATCATTTGCACTATAGAGCATAGATCCAAGGGCTTGGGTGAGTGGTGGGCCACCTCTCTGAAAGCCTTTTTTCTGCAAAGTGGGAGCAGAAACAGTCCCTGTTTTCTTCCCAGTGTCATTGCGAGGCTCATGCCATTGAATAGTGTGTGTGAGCGCAGCCTTTGGGGTGTAACGCACCATACTGGTCTTTGTTTCTTCTTTGCTTGTAGACATCTAGTCGCAGTATCTCGCAAAGCTGAGGTTATCAGTTTTGGAAAATGATAAAAGAAACAGCATGTTGGCTTCATAAAAGCAGGCTTTAATCTTTGATTGACAAGGAAAACTCTGTGCACTGAACTGTGGCCTCAAGTATCAGTGTTGTTATCTGGTGTTTGTTTTTGGATAAATGTGATTCTGAGATGTAGAGATATGTAGTAAGTGTGACTTTATGCATATATAGACACATGAGTATGTGTGTTTATCAACTTATGGATGTATGTCTCTTTTTGAAAAGTGAGAATGTCAATGTAGAATATATATATAGTTCATATATATGTATGTACTACTAGATAGCATTTTTGTTTCTTTAGAAATTATTGAGCACATTGTCAAATATGAGGCAGCCCATGTGCACGCACACAGGGTGTTCATAGGGTTATTCTTATATATGTGTGCACATACATGAATATATGTGTGTTTGTGTATGTATATGTGTATGTATGGGGGAGCTTTGAGTGGACTAAAGAAAAGGACTATTGTCTCAACTTTGGGGTGAGCAGGAACCCAAAAGCGGGAAGGTCTTGCCCCAGCTTTCAAGGGATTTGAACTCTGACCTTCAGGAAGGTACTTAATTTCTCTGCCTCGAATTCCTCCTCTCCAGACTTGTCCACTCACAGAGGTGGCCATTCATTCGGACCTTTCACTCCGTCCCAGGAGAGATGCCAAGCAATCACACTGAGATTTCATCTTCTTGTCAGAAGTGCTAACCAAAATACCACAAAGGTGAAACATGTCCTCTTTTGGAGGGCTTCTGCAGACCTTCAGGGCAGAGAAATCAGGAGACCTAGGGATGGACAGTGACAGGAACTCTGCCTGTTTTCAATAACCAGAGATGGAGGCTTGGTGGCAAACTGGAGGCACTTCTTCCGACAACCTCTGTTCCAGAATGATCTCCTTTACAAACGTGGCTAAGAAAACACGGGTGAGGACGCTGAGAGCTCCCTGCCCTCCTGGCCCTGCCATTTATCCAATTTACACTGATCAGACCCACATTGGCGAATGAAAGCCCCTCTTTCCTTCTGTTTGTATGAGTTACTCACGGGGGCAATTTGAACGGATTGGATTTCCCCTTGGAAATGCTGGTATTTCCATGATTTGAAAAGTCTGGCTCAATTAGAATAATCTCTGGGCACTTCCTCTCCTTTTATGCAGGTAAATCATGGATAATTTAAAAGCAAAAGAACCTTTAGGACCATTGGGCCTGCCTCTTTCATCTCTTTGCCCTCATAATTGCCCTCCATTGCGAGACCTCCTCCGTGGTGAGTTGGGGAGACTGATTAGGAGGTGCAGGGCTGGGCCATGCAGAAGGGAGGGTCGAGGGCCACCGCACATGGCCTCCCCTTCAAAGACACTTCCTCTGCAGCAGGTATGTTAAATACCAAACCTGAGTCGGGTTACGCTCTCAATTGATGCCATATGATCCTGAGTGCCCAGACAAAGACGGGCCATGATTAGAAAGTTCAAGACTATGAATGCTTCTGGGGGCAGGGGGTAATCAACTGCCTAGAGATGGGGAGGGAGACAGTAAGGCGAGCTGACAGTGGTATGCAGCCCTGCTCCCCCCCGCCCCCCAACATGTTTGGAACCAGAGAATTCTTTCGCTGTAGTGCCATGCTCTGATCAGGAATGTGATGAGCACTCACAGTCCTCTACTTCTCTAGAATGTTACAGGGATCCTGGAAATCACACAGAGAAAGGCTGTTTTGACTTCCTGACTTAATTAGACTTGTTTGCATATTCTCTGTCCCATCCACCTTGGAGAGGTGAATGTGTTGTGACTGCTAACAGGGAGGGTGACCATGAGGAAGGTAGGATTCCAGATGTGCACAGCTGGGAGAGTACCCCCCAAGGAAGATGGAGGTGGTCAGCCTGTGAAATTAATGGATGGGGGATGGGGAAACTGATGCTCAGGTTCTTTGGTCTGTGATATACAAGAAGAGGTAGAACTCAGTATCTTTAGCCTCCATGGTTCAGCTGCCTGGGAGGCAGGGGCGGAGACAGAAGCAGAGGAGCACAGGCCTAGGCACAGGTATTATCTGCTTTCAAGCCTTGATCCTTATTTATTTCTAGCTTTGTTTAACCCTTCCCTTGCCCTCTAGTGTTTCTTTAGCCTGCACCCAAACTAGAGACAGAGCTGAGGCTCACATCAGAGTCGATGGATTCTTGGAGCTTCCCAGTGAAGATTCAGGTGAGGATTGGCCAGATTGGATGGGTTAGACAAGCCACATGTTCTACATGCATTTGGGAACAACTTCCTGACAGGGAGTGGGTGGAGTTATACCTTAGTCCTGGATTACCCCAATTTCCAGTTCAAACCAGCACTCATGTATCACTTAGGAGACATCCTTTCTCAGCCAAGTCTCCATTTTCCACTACCTCACTCTTTAGGGGGTAGAGCTGGAGATCTGAGCTACCCCAAAAGTCCTGAAATTAGTAGTCACTTATGGAGTGCAACTGATCTGAAACTTAAAAAAAGTTTTCTATGCCCTTTTAATCCTGCCGATGATGTAATAATAATAATAAAAAAGACTGGTTCATGTTTTCATTTTCTCTGTGGGAGTATTTAGCCTGCATGTATGTCTGTATATAATATGTGTGCAGTGCTTACAGAGGCCATAAGAGGGTGCAAGAGCTCTTGTAACTGGAGTTAGAGATGGTTGTTAGCTATCACATGGGTGCTAGGAATTGAAACCCTTCTCTGGAAGAACAGCCAATGTTTTAGCTGCTGCGGCATCTCTCCAGTTCCTGCCCCCATTCTCACCCTGGAGCTTTAATGCTGACTTTAATGACTCTTCCTGGAAGCAAGACCCAGGCACTAAGGCATGAGACGAAAATGACAAGCTCAGGACAGAGCTACAGCTACCCTCACAGAGACCCAGGCCCCTGCAGGGACGGACCTGAAGTTCCTCAAGGTCAGAGCCTTCTGCAAAGGGAATGTGGGGGAGGTTGGCAGCGGAGGGACGTCAGAGCTTGGTACCAATGGAAAATAGGGTTCAGTAAAAAGAAAGCAGTCGGTGGCTAACAGACAACTATGGGGACACCCCTAAGTGGCAGTTCCTATTTAGAAAGTAGTATGACTTTACTGTGCTTTAGGAATCATCCACACACTGCAGCACATCAAGTGTGTCAGAGTTCTTCTCTCCCATGGCTCTGCCCTGATCCTTCCATGTTTGCAGTGTGCCCATTGCTTTGCCTCTCATGCAGGCTTATTTTTCTCTTTACCCATCGGTCCTCTGCAGAAGATGGAGAGCCCCTGGAGGTGGGAGTCTGCAGATCCCAGAGTCCCTCCTGTCTTACTTAGATGAGCTCAAGAGAGCTAGTCTCTCATATGTAATGTTTGTGTGAATGGATTGGATTTCGAGTGAAGGAGGGTCCCAGGGTGATCCATTCCACAGCAGGACAAGCTAGAGTGTGTGAGTGCTTCAGAAGCAAGGGCCCCATGTGGCTTGCTGGAGGATTGAAGATATGTTTCTTTGGTTTCCACTCTTATGAAAAATGAGCAGAATAAAAGTCATAACAATAGCTGGCCTTCACTGGGCAGTTTCTAATTGCTGGCTATACTATTGTACATACTCCCACCTGTCTCTCATTGTAACTGCCACCACAGGTCCTAGAATTAATTCCTGTGGCTATCTGCACACAGGGAGGATACTGTCATTTGTCTTAGGTCACAGAGAGAATAGAAGAATCAGCACACCATCCCTTCCCCCAGCCTAGTGTCAGGGCATGTGTTGCTGCCTTCTCTGCGTTTGAGGAGTGCCTGGCCTGGGTTTGCTAACAGCAGACGCTGAAAAATGACTGCCCATGCTTGGCTTTTTATTTGTGTCATAGGCCAGCGGGTGTGGGTGCTGGAGGGAGAAGCCAGCTCCTTGTGCAGAATCTGCAGGAAAGCCCTCAGACCACCTGCTAGGAGCACCCATCTCCCTAGGATCCGGGGAGCCAAGATCCCTGTGACACTACCACCCCACTACCCCACAGGAGACTGCTGCAGCCTGAGAGGGTGAGTTCTCAAAGTGCTGCACCCCCCACAGTCAGTTCTCAGCATCAGCTCTGCTCCTGCAAGTTCCTAATTAAGTTAAAAGGGAATCCAGGCCCCTGGGTGCTCCTTTCTCCAGGAGGCATTAGAAAAATGCAGGGAGGGAAAGAAGTTCAAGGTTGGGGTATGTGCTGCCCTTGGTTCTGCTCAGGAATGTCTTAGCTGATTACACGGCTCTCATTTCAACAACACTAGCTTTGTGTCCTGGCTATGGGAAGACTCCTCTCTGTCATTGCTGTCGCCTCTGGAGGGTCACCCTGCCAGGGAAAGCGCATCTGGAGAAAAAGTTTCCACCAGATTTGAAATACTTTCGCAGAGGCAAGGGGTGCTTTCTCCAGGAATTTATGCTTTTTGTCCCCACCCCCTTTCTCCTCTTCTTTTATGGTGGTTAGTAGTTATTGTGGGTGTTCTACATTTAAGCTATCTGGTCGCGTTGTATGCTTATGGCTCCCCCTTTAAAAAGGCTGGGGGCTCTGAGAGATTTCCAGTGTGGAAAGCATAGACCCATCTCCCAAGTATGTCCTCTTTAGGTGAAGGACCTGGAAGCTCACTGCACCCCACCACTCCAACTGAGGAGGCTCTGACCTTGGGAGGAGACTAAATACAGGTATCCCTCAGCTCTGCACAGCTGGAAAAGTAGATGGTAGCTTGTCCCAAAGACTATACAAAGCTAGTCTGAACCTTTCCCCCTCTCTCTGTTTATCTTCAGTCTTTTTTTTACCTCTCTGAAAATTCCTATATTCACAGCAGAAGGAGTCCTGACATGACTATGTGATCTCCTACCTTGAAAATCACACAGTCCACTTGAGAGATTGAACTCCTGATAAAAGGAACGGTTAACCTCTTTGTGCTAGGTCTGGGAGGAGGTTCCTGGGATTGGGGAATTGGAAGTAAATCACAGTGTCAAACCTTTATCTAGGTTTAACTTCCATGCCAGCCATGGTACTTAACCTGCTTTCCTTATTCAGTCTTCAGCGGGGCGGCTACTTCTAACTGTACCAGGAAACAGCTGCTGAGAAAGGTAACCGAACACTTCATAAACACTAGTAAATGGACAAGGTGCAATCTCGAGCTTGGCTTACCTGATCTTCTGGGTTGGTTTGGTACCTACATGCCTAATACTGTAGAGTACCACCTCCCTACTTCCCCACCACAATACCAGGGAGCATACCATGTCTTGGAGAAGGCACATATGCCCAGGCATAGCCATACAAGATGAAGGAGTCAATATGCATCTGTTGGCAAAAGCCACCAGCACTGCCACCAGCACAACCTTCTCTTTGGGGCTGCCTAGAATGGGACTGAATTAGGGTGGAAGACTTAGACCTTTTCTGTTCTTCATCCTGTGCTGTCCCTCCTGGCCATGTCTCCCCTCTTGTGTCTTCACAGCCAACTTCATGACTAACTCCTCTCACCTTGCATTGCTTCTTTCTTCAGGAGTCTCTCTATCCCTTCATTAGATAATAAGAGGTTGGATCAATTGCTCTGCATATTTCCATTGTATCATCTTCATCTGCAAGTCAGAAGTTGAACCTTCCTTACACCTTCCGTAGAGTCCTCATGTCGAATGAGTGGTCTTCCGCATGCATTGAAGTTAGAGTGCTGTTGATGGCAGGCTTAGCTAATGGATGACTGTGTTCCTCAGGATAGGAGAAACACGAACACATGTGTAAGTAGATAGAAACAGATGAAGAAGAAGTGGCAACTGCAATGTGGAGGAAACTGATGGAGTGAGGGTGGGATGGAGGATACAGGGGAGAGGATAGCCCTGATTCTTTACACTCGAATGGAGAGTGAGATGGATCAAAGGTCTCCAGCCAATTCTCACTATTTGCAGTAGTTAACATCCTATAAAGGCAATATGAATACTGAAATTAGTGACTTCAGGGTGTACTGCTCCTGAGGAAAATGAAAGCCTAGTTTTGTTTTGAGCTTCCTTTCTCACAACACATTTCTGTCAGCCAATCAAGATACAACTTCATTAGCTGGGTTGTGGTGCCTTTGATCTCAGCACTCAGGAGGCAGAGGCAGGTGGATCTCTATGACCTCATGGCCAGTCTGGTCTACATAGTAAGTTGGAACAGCCAAAGCTACATAGAGAAAACTCTGTTTTACAAAACAAAAACCAAAAAGAGATAAAACTTTATTCCCTGTGTGATTTGGGTTAAAGACACCATATTTAGTATATATATTGTTGATTCTCTAGCATTGAATTCATGAGTGCCATTCCTGCTGCATGGCGCTGGTCTAGTACTCGTTATTTTCTCTGTAAGACACGATGCAGGCAACATCTCTACATGTGAACAACCAAAAAGGAGAACTCACCAATAAGAAAATATGAAAAAGCAAAACTCAACATACTACACAACATGCAGTTGTTAGGTGAATGCTGAAACAATAAAGTCAGAATATGGGACTCATTCTACCCTGGGTGTAAGGGCTCAGGATTTTTTTTTTTTTTTTACTACATTCTGCATGTTCAGGAATGATTGCAAAAGTGTCTCAGTATAGGGTTAGGAGTTACAAACCTATTTCAGTGAGTAGCTGAATTTCTAGCAAAGAAGCCATGAATGACAAGAATTGATAACGTTTCAGTCTGTAGGAAGGGGCATGAAAGCCAAGACATTGATTGTGGGAACTGCGGACTAACTTTTTCTTTGAAACAAAAGCCAGAATCTTCTGAAAGGAGGCAAAGAGGTTAGAGCAGACCTTTGAGGAACTACTGGCAGTTGGAGAACTTGCTGAGAAGAGTGGCAAGGGGTTGGGCAGAGCAGGGGAGGAGACTGGCAGGCACAGCTGAAGGACCAGCTGAGGCAGGAGGAGGCTGCTAGTAAGCTCTTCTCACCAGGATGCCTCCCTGTAAAGGATGCCTCCCTGTAACAGGCCTTGAAAGCAAATTCCCCTGGAGCAGTTTACCTAGGGACCAGAGACAGAATTTCCACTGGAGGCATAGAAGGCTCATTTTCTGCTCAGGAGGTAAGATGAAAAGCAGAAGCCAAATAACTAAAACCTTATTTCCATGCATATAAGAAAACAGAGTGAGAAGGAAGAACTAGTTCAGTTGGCTGTATAAACAGGAGTGTGGTACCCATGCTTATAAATCTCAGTAACATATTCAGAATTACAAATTTATTCTTGGCTACAGAGTGAAGTGGGCACCAGCCTGGGCTATATGAAACGCTGTCAAAACAAACAAACAAACAAACAAACAAAGCAAAAAATACCGCACACTACTAATTAGGACATTTTGGCCAAATATTTCTGCACCCCCACAAAGCAAAAGCTTGTCATCTTCACATATCTGCTCAGATCTTGATCATCAGGCACATTTTTCTACAAGCATCCATTAGGGTCTTAGCATTATCCAGTAGTTGTCTGATTAGAGCTGAATAGCAGAGGGAATCTGGGTTCTTTCAGGGTAAGGAATGAGCCCAATAGAAATGCCAGGGGTGATAAGTAAAACTATTTGGTAGAATACATTGTAGAGGTCCACCAGCTCAGTTCTCTCTTACTAGCTTCCTACACCAGGGTAACTGCTGCACTCAGGGGCAGTGTATCCAGAGTTTTGTATACAAAGCTTTGTTCATTCAAAGGGTGGTCTCAAGAACTATAACATTAGCTGTGCCACTAACGTGGTAGGGGTGCAAGATATCAGATATCAGATTAACCATATGACTCAGAATTGGGGTCACCATGTCTTCAGGAGACTGGCCTGTTGCAAAACTTTGAGACTGTCTTAAAGATCCTCCAGAGTTGCCAAGCCAATGTTTTAGGCGCAAAAGTTATCGGAGTTGGGGCTGGGGCTCAGTGGTAGAGTGCCTGCCCATCATGAACAAGATTCTGAGTTTGACAACTCCTTCCTCAGCATTGCAAAACAAAAGCAAAGATACCAGAAGACAGGCTCCTGGAAAAGAACATCAGAGACCTAGGAGCAGATGATGATGTGGGGATCTGAAATCAAACTGTGTGTATGACTTAGCTCACTTCCGATTCTCTCTCACATCTGTTTACTCAGTCAATATCTGGCCATAGGTAAAGATAAAGGACAGGGAGAAGAAACCCAATTCACATGTGCATTCAGGTGTTGTGAAGAATAAGAAGAGGGACCTTAGGAAAGGCAAAGAAAATATCATTTAAGGAAATAGGAGACAAGTCTAGACAAAGATTTGTGTGGTTTTTAGAAACATAACCGACAGTCTCTATTTATGTGTTTATTATTTGTTTGGTTTTGAACTAGAGACTCAGGTAGCTCAGAATGGCTTCAAACTTTGCTGGTAGCCAAGGATGTCCCTTGTTTCAAGTGCTGTAATCATAGGCATGTATCTTCATTCTCTGACATTTTATTAATTTGTATGTTTTTTAAAAAAGCCCTGAAAACAAGTCTTCAGAGATTAGATTAAAGTCAACCCAAGGAGATTAAAAACAAGTGAACAGAGTTTAGGAAAAAAATAGACTGTAAAACTAACCCAGAGATAAAAATACACCAGATAACTAAATAACAAAATAGAATAAGAGGATAGAAGGCAGAGCAAACTTTCCCACATAGGTACAGTGGTGTACCAGGTGCTGTGGGAGTCCACCAGCTCTGAGTCCAAAGTTCCCACTCCCCATTGACATCAGGAGATGATACCCATGGGAGTAGTTCCAAGAGCGAGGTCTTTGGAGGCGCTGGAGCACTCCACCAACAGACAAAGTCAAGGTCTGCTGGCATGGTCTCTGTAGCAGATGTTTCTTCAAAACACAGCGTAGGTGTATTTGGTAAATTAATGACTTCAAAAAATAAAATAATTCAAAATAGTAGAAAGAAGTTAAAAAAAAAGAAAGAAAGAAAGAAAGAAAGAAAGAAAGAAAGAAAGAAGGAAAAAGGGAGGGAGGGAGGGAGGAAGGCAGGAAGGATGGAAGAAAGAAAGAGAGAGAGAGAGAGAGAGAGAGAGAGAGAGAGAAAGAGGAGAAATCAAAGCAACTGCATTTTGACACCCAGAAGATCCACACACTGCTGCAAGTTTTGTGAAAACACATTCACTGTTTTCTTCAAACATCTGTAGGTCTTAATTTTTTCTTCTTCCAGTTAATATGAAGTGGCCTTTTTATGACTGTTATTATGTATTCTCTTATTATTATAATATTTCCAGAATGCTCCATTCTGTTAAAACGCCTTTATTTAAGAGGACTACTCAGTCCATGGCTCAGTTTTCTAAGTGCTTGGTAAATATTTGTTGAATGACTTACATGAATGAATGCTGAATAGTTAGATTTTGTTTCTAAATATTTGCGGTTACAAACATCTAGGCAGCAAACATCCGTTTAGCTAAATCATTAACACGTCCCAATTATTTCCTTAAGAGCAATCCTCAAGAGTAGAATTAAGTGGTTAGGGAGTATGGCCGTCTTTAAACCATTTGGATAGCGTCCAGCTCATGATATCAATCTGTACTTCTATCTACAGTGTAGGTCTGTGCATATTTTCTTTCATCTTAGCAATACTTGGTATTTTTAAAATACTGTTTTGATTTGAAAGGTTAAATACAGAATCATATTTTTGAATAAAGCCCTTGGGTACTTAATGAGAGCACACATTTTTTACATTCTTTTGGAAAATTTATACATCTCGTGTGAAGCCTTGTATGTCTGATGTTCATTTAACTATTCTGTTGTTGATTGTTTTCTATGTGTGTGTGCATGCTCATGTGTATGTGTGTGTGCACATGTGTGTATATGCATGTGGAGCCCAGGAGCCCAGAGAGTAAGGCTGAATGGCTTTCTCAATCACTGTCCATCTTTTCTTTTAAAATGGTATCTGCGTGTGCGTGTGCATGTGTGCATGCGTGAGTGTATCAGAGGACCTTTCAAGAGTCAATTCTTCCCTTTCACCATGTGGCTCCCAGGACTGAACTCAGGTCATCAATCTTGGCAGCAAGTACCTTTATCTGCTGCACTATTTCCCTAGCCTTACATTTTGATACAGGAATTCTCACTGAATTTGCAGCTCAGTGATTGGCTAGACCAGTTGGACAGTGAGTTCTCAGGATCCATTCTCAGGGCTGGGATTACAGGCATGTGCATCCATGCCTCGATTCTTTTATGCATGTGCTGGGGATTTGAACTCAGGTTGGTGTGCTTCCAGGGCAAGTGCCCTTTCTTACTAAGCTCTCTTCCCAGCCTCATGCCTAGCTATTTTATAGTGAGTTCTGGGGGGCTGAATCATGACCTGGTACTTGCTGGACAAGCACTTTACATACTGAGATATGACCCCTGTCTGTTCTAATGCTCTTTATCTATTTATAGATAAATCCATGTATACTAACAAAGTTCTATCATCTTCCTGTTGAATAGTTGTTTTGTGTAAATGTGAAAGGCAAGGTCATTCTACTATAGTGGGTTCCAAGACATAGACTCAAAACTATTCCTAAGATGACATCTTCTCTCTGGTATTTTTCTCTCCATGCCACTCCTACCTTCTGTGACCCCTGAGTACTCAGAACCCAGTACACTTTACTGCACAGGGGTCCCCATTGGGAGGGAGAAGTTTCACTTGTTTGAGGCAAGGACAGCAATATCAAAGCACCCTTGCCACTTTCCTGCTACTCTCTTTACTGAGTCTCAAATTTTTGAGAGCCACAGCATTGCCTCCTCCCTGCTTTTGGATGGACATTTGTGAAGGAGACATTGAGCCATGGAAAAGTGAACCATGGCAGTGGCAGTAGGACCTTTTGGGGCCTTCATTAAGTTGTTTTCTCTCAGACATAGAAACAAATAGTCTGTCTTGACCCCAAGAAATAGACTGACTGAATAATCTGGAGGAGATTAGTGTGTGTCTATGGGGTGTCGATCTGGTCATGTAAGGAGGGGATCACTCAGCTAAGCTGGGGGAGCTGATAGAACTGAAGATTTGACAGTAATATAAAGCATCTTCAATGTCCTGTGTCACTTAACACATACTGATCAAAGAACTCAGGAGACCAAGACAACAACTTTATTACCCAGAGGTACTGAAGCATCTCTGTGTTAGCAAACTGTGCTGTCAGATTATGGTTGTACCTGAGCCCTTGCCCACGCATGGTACCCAGAGTTCCTCAGTGAAGATGCTGCTGGCCTCTAGGGGGATCATGCTGGGCTAGGACTCATGCTCACAGCCCTGATTAGTAGATGAAGTGGTATTCTTCTGCTTTAAATCAGAGGTTTGCAACCATCCTAATGCTGTGACCCTTTAATACAGTTCCTCATGTTGTGGTGATCCCCCCCCCCCAGCTGTAAAATTATTTTTGTTTCTACTTCATAACTGTTTGGAATTACCACTATTTGTTTGATTATTGCTACTGTTATGAATCATAACAAAAATATTGATGTTTTCTGATGGTCTTAGGGAACTCCTGTGAAAGGGTCATTTGACCCCCGAAGGGTTGGAGACCTTCCTCATTTCTCCACCATCTTTAAAATCGTAACTGCATCAGTAATTAATCTTTACTATGGACTCTGAGGGAAGAAATTGGAAGAGAGTAGGGAAAAATAACATGTGGGTTCTCAGCTTTTCCCTCACCCTCTTGCCCTAAGCCTGGGGTAGAAGTAGGATTTCAAGGTCATAGAGGCCCCTGGATGAGTCTTTCCAATTCTTTGGAAAAGCACCCAACCCCACTGACTTTGGGGGGACACTGTTCAAGACTTGAAGAGTCTAAAGCATGAATATACTTCTTTTTTAAAAAAACTGTCTTATTATTTATTTCTCCTACTTTTTTACACTCCAGATTTTATTCCCCTCCTGACCCACCCTCCAACTGTTCCACATCTCACATCCCATAGCTCCTCCCTGTTCACCTGTCTCCATGAGGATGCCCTACCCACCCCACCAGACCTCCAAACTCCCTGGGGCCTCCAATCGCTTGAGGGTTAGGTGTATCTTCTCTAACTGAGCTCAGACATGGAAGTCCTCTTCTCTATATGTGTTGGGCGCCTCATATCAGCTGGTGTATGCTGCCTGACTGGTGATCCAGTGTCTGAGATATCTCAGGGTTCCAGGTTAATTGAGACTGCTTGTCCTCCTACAGGGTTGAATTCCTCCTCAGCTTCTTCCAGCTTTTCCCTAATTCAACCACAGGGGTCAGCAGCTTCTGTCCATTGCTTGGGTGCAAATATCTGCATCTAACTGACTCTTTCAACTGCTTGTTGGATCTTCCAGAGGGCAGTAATGTTAGGTCCCTTTTTGTGAATGCTCTACAGCCTCAGTAATGGTGTCAGGCCTTGGGGCCTCCCCTTGAGCTGGATCTCACTTTGGGCCTGTTGCTGGACTTTCTTTTCCTCAGATTCTTCTTCATTTCCATCCCTGCAGTTCTTTCAGACAGAAATGATTATTGGTCAGCGTTTTGACTGTGAGATAACAACCCCATCCCTCATTCAATTACCTGTCTTTCTGCTTGAGGTGGGCTCTACAAATTCCCTCTCCCCACTGTAGGGTATTTCATCTAAGGTCCCTTTGAGTCCAGAGAGGAACTCTTACCTCCAAGGTCTCTGATACATTCTGTTTTTTTTTCCATTTTTTTTATTGGATGTTTTATTTACATTTCATATGTTCTCCCCTTACCCCATTCCCCCCCCACCCAGGAACCCCCTATCCCATTACCCCTTCTCCTGCTTCTTTGCAGATGTGCCCCTATCTACCCTCCCACTCTCACCTCCCCACCCTCAAATTCCCACCCACTGGGGCGTCCAGCCTTCATGAGACCAAGGATCTCTTCTCCCACCTATGCTCGACAGGGCCATCCTCCCTTATGTATACAGCTGGGGCCATGGATCCCTCCCTAAGTGCTCCCAGGGTGGTGGTTTAGACCCTGGTAGCTCTGGGTGGTTGGTATTGTTGCTCTCCTCATGGGGCCACAAACCTTTTCAGCTCCTTCAGTCTTCACTCTGACTCCTCCATTGGGAACCCCATGATCAGTCCAATGGTTAGCTGTGAGCATCTGCCTCTGAATATGTCAGACTCTTGCAGACCTCTAAAGAGACAGCTATATCAGGCTCCTGTCAGCATGCACTTCCTGACTTCCACATCAGCATCTACCTTTGGTGACTGCACATGGGATGGATACCCAGGTGGAATGGTCTCCAGACGGCCCCTCCTTCAGTTTCTGTCCCTCACTTTGTCTCCATATTTGTTCCCTAGAGTATTTTGTTACTCCTTCTAAGAAGGACCGAAGCACCCACACTTGATCTTCCTTCTTCATGAGCTTCATGTGGTCTGTGTGTTGAATCTTGGTATTTCAAGGTTCTGGGCTAATATCCAATAATCAGTGAGTGAATACCATGTGTGTTCTTTTGTGATTGGCTTATCTCACTCAGGATAATACTTTTTAGTACCATCCATTTACCTAAGAATTTCTCGAATTCATTGTTTTTAATAGCTGAGTAATACTCCATTGTGTAAATGTACCACATTTTTTGTATCCATTCCTCAGTTGAAGGACATCTGGGTTTCCAGCTTCTGGCTATTATAGGTAAGGCTGCTATGAAAATACTGGAGCACATGTCCTTGTTATATGGGCATCTTCTGGGTATATACCCAGGAGTGGTATAGCTGGGTCCTCAGGTAATGCTATGTCCAATTTTCTGAGGAACCACCAGACTGATTTCCAAAGTGGTTGCACCATCTTGCAGTCCCTCCAACTATGAAGGAGTGTTCCTCTTTCTCCACACCCTCACCAGCATTTACTATCACCTGAGTTTTTAATCTTAACCATTCTGACTGATGTGAGATGGAATGTTTTGATTTGCATTTCCCTGACGACTAAGGATGCTGAACATTTCTTTAGGTGCTTCTCTCAGCCATTCGAGTTTCCTCAGTTGAGAATTCTTTGTTAAGCTCTATATCCCATTTTTAATAGGGTTATTTGGTTGTCTGGAGTCTAATTTCTTGACTTCTTTGTATATATTGGATATTAGCCCTCTATCAGATGTAGGATTGGTAAAGATCTTTTCCCAATTTTTTGTTGCCGTTTTGTCCTATTGACAGTGTCCTTTGCCTTACAGAAACTTTGCAATTTTATGAAGTCCCATTTGTCAATCCTTGATTCTGTTCGGGAACTTTTCCCCTGTTCCCAAGTATTCGAGGTTCTTCCCCACCTTCTCTTCTATTAGCTTCAGTGTATCTGGTTTTATGTAGAGGTCCTTTATCCTCTTAGACTTGAGCTTTGTACAAGGAGATAAGAATGGATCAATTTGCATTCTTCTACATGTTGTCCTCCAGTTGAACCAACACCATTTGTTGAAAATGCTGTCCTTTTTCCACTGGATAGTTTTAGCTCCTTTGTCAAAGATCAAGTGACCATAGGTGTGTGGGTTCATTTCTGGGTCTTCAATTCTATTCCACTGATCTTCCTGCCTGCCTCTGTACCAATACCAGGTAGTTTTTTTTTTTTTTTTATCACTATTGCTCTGTAGTACAGCTTGAGGTCAGGAAGGGTGATTCCTCCAGAAGTTCTTTTATTGTTGAGAATAGTTTTCACTATTCTGGGTTTTTTGTTATTCCAAATGAATTTGAGAATTTCTCTTTCTAACTCTGTGAAGAATTGAGTTGGGATTTTAGTGGGGATTGCATTGAATCTGTAGATTGCTTTTGGCAAGATGGCCATTTTTACTATATTAATCCTGCCAATCCATGAGCATGGGAGATCTTAACATCTTCTGAGATCTTCTTCGATTTCTTTCTTCAAAAACTTGAAGTTCTTGTCATACAGGTCTTTCACTTGCTTCGTTAGATTCACACCAAGGTATTTTATATTATTTGTGACTATTGTGAAGGGTGTCATCTCCCTAATTTCTTTATCAGCCTGTTTATCTTTCATGTAGATGAAGATTACTGATTTGTTTGAGTTGATTTTATAACCAGCCCCTTTGCTGAAGTTGTTTATCAGGTTTAGGAGTTCTCTGGTGGAAGTTTTTCGGTCACTTAAGTATACTATCATATCATCTGCAAATAGTGATATTTTGACTTTTTCCTTTCCTATTTGTATACTTTTGACTTCTTTTTGCTGGTCTAGTTGCTCTAACTAGGACTTCCAGTACTATATTGAATAGGTAGAGAGAGAGTGGGCAGCCTTGTCTAGTCTCTCATCTTAGTGAGCTTGCTTCAAGTTTCTCTCCATTTAGTTTGATGTTGGCTACTGGTTTGCTGTATATTTCTTTTACTATGTTTAGGTATGGGCCTTGAATTCCTGGTCTTTCCAAGTCTTTTACAATGAAAGGATGTTGAATTTTGTCAAATGCTTTCTCAGCATCTAGTGAGATGATCATGTAGTTTTTTTCTTTGAGTTTATATAGTGGATTACATTGATGGATTTCCAAATATTGAACTATCCCTGCATTTCTGGGATAAAACTTATTTGATCATGATGGATGATTGTTTTGATATGTTCTTGGATTTGGTTTGCTAGAATTTTATTGAGTATTTTTGCATTGATGTTCATAAGGGAGATTGGTCTGAAGTTCTCTTTCTTTGTTGGGTCTTTGTGAGGTTTGGGTATGAGTGTAATTGTAGCTTCATAGAACGAATTGGGTAGTGTTCCTTCTGTTTTTATTTTGTGGATTAGTTTGAAGATAATTGCTATTAGGTCTTCCTTGAAGGTCTGATAGAATTCTGAACTAAAACCATCTGGACCTGGGCTTTTTTTGGTGAGGAGACTTTTAATGCTATTTCCTTAGGGGTTATGGGACTGTTTAGATGGCTTATTTGCTCCTGATTTAACTTTGGTACCTGGTATCTGTCTAGGAAATTGTCCATTTCATCCAGGTTTTGTTGAGTTTGTTTTTGTTGGGTTTGTAGTAGGATCTGATGATTTTTTTTGAATTTTCTCAGTTCCTGTTGTTATGTCTCCCTTTTCAGTTCTGATTTTATTAATTTGGGTACTGTCTCTGTGCCCTCTGGTTAATCTGGCTAAGGGTTTATTCTATCTTGTTGATTTTCTCAAAGAACCAGCTCCTGGTTTCGTTGATATTTTGTATTGTTCTTTCTGTTTCTATTTGGTTGATTTCAGCCCTGAGTTCGATTATTTCCTGCAGTATACTCCTCTTCAGTGTATTTGCTTATTTTTGTTCTAGAGCTTTTAGGTGTGCTGTCAAGTTGTTAGTGTATGCTCTCTCCAGTTTCTTTTTGTATGCACTTAGAGCTATGAATTTTCCTCATAGCACTGTCTTCATGGAGTCCCACAAGTTTTGGTATGATGTGTCCTCATTTTCATTAAATTCTAAAACGTCTTTAATTTCTTTCTTTATTTCTTCCTTGAGCAAGTCATCATTGAGTAGAGTTGTTCAGTTTCCATGTGCATGTGGGTTTTCCATTGGTTTTGTCATTACTAAAGACCAGCCTTAGTCCATGATGATCTGATAGGATGCAAGGGATTATTTCAATCTTTTTTTTTTTTTTTTTTATCTGTTGAGGCCTGGTTTGTGACCAATTATATGGTCTATTTTGGAGAAGGTACCATGAGGTGCTGAGAAAAAGGTATATTCTTTTGTTTTAGGAGGAAATGTTCTATAGGTATCTGTTAAATCCATTTGGTTCATAACTTCTGTTAATTTCAATGTATCTCAGTTTTGTTTTTGTTTCCATGATCTGTCCATTGCTGAGAGTGGGGTGTTGAAATACCCCACTATTATTGTGTGAGATGTAATGTGTGTTTTGAGCTTTAGTAAAGTTTCTTTTATGTATGTAGCTGCCCTTTCATTTGGGGCATAGATGTTCAGAATTGAGAGTTCATCTTGGTAGATTTTTCCTTTGATGAGTATGAAGTGTCCTTCCTTATCTCTTTTGATTACTTTTGGTTGAAAGTCAATTTGATATTAGAATGGCTACTCTAGCTTGTTTCTTGGGACCATTTGCTTAGAAAATTGTTTCGCATCCTTTTACTCTGAGGTAGTGTCTGTCTTTGTCACTGAGGTGCATTTCCTGTATGCAGCAAAATTCTGGGTCCTGTTTGTATATCCAGTCTGATAGTCTGAGTCTTTTTATTGGAGAATTGAGTCCATTGATGTTAAGAGATATTAAGGAAAAATGATCATGGCTTCCTGTTATTTTTGTTATTAGAGGTAGAATTATGCTTGTGTAGCTATCTTCTTTTGGGGTTGCTGGAAGATTACTTCCTTGCTTTTTCTAGGTTGTAGTTTCCCTCCTTGTGTTGGCATTTTCCATCAATTATCCTTTGAAGTGCTGGGTTTGTGGGAAGATATTGTGCAAATTTGGTTTTGTCATGGAATATCTTGGTTTCACTATCTATAGTGATTGAGAGTTTTGCTGGGTATAGTAGTCTGGGCTGGCATTTGTATTCTCTTAGGGTCTGTATGATGTCAGTTCCAGTTCTTTTGGCTTTTATAATCTGTGGTGAGAAGTCTGGTGTAATTCTTATAGGTCTGCCTTTATATGTTACTTGACCTTTTTCCCTTACTGTTTTTAGTATTTTTTCTTTTTTTTTTTTTGTGCATTTGATGTTTTGATTATTATGTGATGGGAGGTATTTCTTTTCTGGTCTAGTCTATTTGGTGTTCTGTAGGCTTCTTGTATGTTTATGGGCATCTCATTCTTTAGATTAGGGAAGTTTTCCTCAATAATTTTGTTGAAGATATTTACTGGCCCTTTAAGTTGGGAATCTTTCACTCTCATCTATACCTATTATCCTTAGGTTTGGTCTTCTCATTGTGTCCTGGATTTCCTGGATGTTTTGGGATAGGAGCTTTTTGCATTTTGCATTTTCTTTGACAGTTGTGTCAATGTTTTCCATGGTATCTTCTGCACATGAGATTCTCTCTTCTATCTCTTGTATTCGGTTGGTGATGCTTGTGTTTATGACTCCTCATCTCTTTTCTAGGTTTTCTGTCTCCAGGGTAGTCTCCCTTTGAGATTTCTTTATTATTTCTATTTCCATTTTTAGATCCTGGATGGTTTTGTTTAATTCCTTCATTGTGTTTTGTGCAGTTCTTTAAGGGATTTTTGTGTTTCCTCTTTAAGGGCTTCTACCTGTTTACTTGTGCTCTCCTGTATTTCTTTAAGGGAGTTACTTATGTCCTTCTTAAAATCCTCTATCATCATCATGAGAAGTGATTTTAATTCTGAATCCTGCTTTTCCAGTGTGATTGGGTGTCCAGGGCTTGCTATGGTGGGAGAATTGGGTTCTGATGATGCCAAGTAGCTTTGGTTTCTGTTGCTTATGTTCTTCTGCTTGCCTTTCACCATCTGGTTAACTCTAGCGTTACCTGCACTCACTGTGTATGACTGGAGTCTGTCTTTCCAGTTATCTTGCTTGTGTCAGAACTCCTCAGAGTCCAGATTTCTCTGTTGTCTTGTGATCCTGAGTCCCTGGGTGGAAGAACTCCTGGGACTCAGGTGGCCTCTGGGATCCTGAAATCTTGCTGCTCTGAGTGCAGTGGTTCCTCTAGGATGGCTCAGGATATGTTGTCTTCACAAGAGCAGACCAGCTAGGTGTCTGCTGCTCTGAGAGCAGTGGTTCCTCTAGGATGGTTCAGGATTCAGTATCTCCACAGGAGCAGACCAGCTATGTGTCTGCCCCAGCCAAAAGTACCAGGCCGGGGAGGAAGGGAAGTGGAATTCTGGAGGGGTGGGGTTTGGGTGGCTGATGGATCTTGAGTGCCCCTGGCTCCCAGTTGTAACTCTGGGGCGCAGGGAGTGGGACAGGGTTCTTACTCGCTGCTCTGAGTGAGGTGGCTCCTCTAGGATGGCTCACGATTCAGTATCTCCACAGGAGCAGACCAGCTATGTGTCTGCCCGAGCCAAAAACATGAATATAATTCTTCTAGCTTCCCCCATTGGTTTCTATTTCCAGGCTACCTAGCAATCTAAGGAATGTAAGGAGATCTTAATATAAAAAAAGAGAGAAATTACTACATTGTGTGTGTGTGTGTGTGTGTGTGTGTGTACATGAACATGTGTTGAGTGCTTTGGGAGTTAGTTTCTCTTCTTCCACCATGTGGGTCCCAATTCAGGTTTTCAGGCCCAGCAGCAAAGCATCTTTACTAGCTGAGCCATCTCATAGGCCAGCCCATGATATTTTAAAACGCAGGTAAAATAAATGTCAAGACAGTGAGAACGAGACCCGCTTTCTCCAGCTTCTGCCTCTGGCTTCAGAAAGTAGGAAATGCTCTTAAAAGTGACAAATACAGCCTTATTTGTCTGTTTCTGTGTCTCTGACTTTGCCTATTTCAGTCGCTTTCAGCCATTAAGGATGTGTGCTGGTCCTGTGCTTTTGAAGCTAGCATTTGTGGAAAGTGGCAGAGAAGCGAAACAAGCCTGGTGGAAAAGGATGCTATAGTTGTTCATCCCTGAAGTAAAGGTCCACTCAGAGAAAAAAGAGAAAGAAACTAGGGGGCGTAGGGTTGGGGCCAGGGCTCCCTTTCTTAAGCCCTAGCCTTTCACATCATATTTTGGACATCTGAGATACCTCCACTAGTAATTTTATTGACATTTCTAGTTAAAAAACAATCTTCTTAACTAGAACACTTCTAACTCTGGAGCTAACCAGTATCTGGGCAACCCTGGCATGCATGTCCCGGAAACCGGCACTTTTGCCAACTATATGTTTGGTTCGGATCTTGCATATGGCTTGCACAGCATGCTCACCACAGAGCTGGAGGACAGAGGCTGGGCACTCCCGCCTGCTTTGGGAGAGTCTGGTTAGCTGCAAAACTGTTTTTCCTCCAAGACGTCTCAATCAGCAAGGCCTCCAACAACTTTTATTCTTTTCTTTTTCTTTAACACTGTCCTCTCATTGCTTGTGTTGGAGGGATCAGAACTGTGAGGGAGTCTTTCATCCTGTCCTGGGAGTTGGTGGGGAGCTGAACCAGGACGACAGGATTTGGAACCTGAGAGGGCGTCTTTTTGTCTGCAGTGGCCTATCGCCACTCAAATCCAGTGTGTAGGTTAATAAGGCTTAAACTTTAAAGGAAGGTTGAACATCTGATTGACAAGCTGGCGAATACGAGTCCAGGGGGGAAGTTCTGGGCTTGGAAACTTCCCCCGTTTCCTGAGATGCGGTTGAATTTTAAAGAGCCCTTGTCTTAAACAGGGGCAAACACCTCGAGAGGTTAGCCTGCATGGAAACGGCCAAGTATCTCTGCTCAGTCACTTTCTAGAGGCCCCAAGACTGACAGTTGTTTAATCAATAGCTATTGTCTATTGTCCTTAAATCAAAGAGTGGCTAGAAAGCTCCATCTAAGCCAGAATTATCAGCTGTAAATACGGTCCTCTGATTCAAGGTGGTTGAAATGACTTGTAATGACACTACACTTGGAGGGTTAAAGAATGCTTTTTTTCTTTGGGGTGAGCAGTGTATGAATGCATTGCCTTTAGAACTGACAATGCCCCAAATAAGGTTGTGTTGTTGGTTTTTTTTTCCCTACTACGTCTAAAGTAATATCTATACCATACCTGGAGATGTTTCAAGTTTCAGGATTTGCTTCTGAATTTCCCAAACAACACAAAGACAAACGTGAAACTTCCATCCAGGCATTCTGTGAGCATGTACACAGAACCATGATCCTTGGAAGCCTAAGACTGACTCTCACTGCAGGCCTCAGAGTTCCTTTTTGATGGAAGAGAGAGTCCGTAGTAATACTGCATAGGTCAGGTGAACTTGGTTAAACACTGAACCCCGCCTCCCAACAAGGTTTTAATATAATTGGTTCTTATATATCTATGAAAGTGTAGTTAGTATCTGTCTCTTTCTGTGTCTTTCTTCTCTCTCTCTTTCTCTCTCTCACCATCCTAAAGGTAGTAATCTGTGTCTCGTTTTCATTTTTAATATTATACTAGAAATATTTAATATCATTTAAAAATGACTGTTTGATGGGAGCTATTATTTGCATATGTGACTATGTGTGGTTGGTCATTTTTCATTTGGGGATATTTAAAACAAGTTCCACATTCCCAATAATGCTGAAATTCACTAAGTCGTATCATTCATATAATTTTCAGCAATGGAAAACTAGGGAAGAACATAAGGACCCTTGCCACCTGCTATTCCATAAGTTCCCACAAAGGGCAGTGTTCGTTCAGTTCGTCAGAATTTTATTTTGCTTTATTATTACTGAGTGATGTTGAGGGTTTGGATACCCATGTGCCTGGTGCGTGTGGAAGGCCATCTTCGCCAAGCTGGTTCTCTCCTTCCACCTTTGTGTGAGTTCCAGGATTTAACTCAGATCATCAGGCTTGAGCCATCTCATGGTCACAAGTCATCAGGATGTTAGTTCAGGAGCTATCCTTGACTCTGCCAGCCTTGGAGGCCATCAGATTCTTAGAACTTCAGTGACTTTGTGTGTGTAGCAAAATGATGCCACATAGTAAGTTGAATTTGCTTTTCTTTGATCTTTCTCTTTTATCTTTGTTTCACTTATTCTTCTCTCATATATTACATTAAACCAAAGTTTCCCCTCCCTTCACTCCTCACAATTCCCCCTCAACCTCCCCTCTCCCCAAGTCCACTCCTTCTCTACTTCCCTTCAGAAAAGAACATCCCTCCAAAGAGATATCAACTGAACACAGCATAGCAAGTTACCTTTAAGACTAGTCACAAACCCTCATATCAAGGCTGGAGGATGTAGCCCAGTAATAGGAAAAGGGTCCCAAAAGCAAGGAAAAGGGTCCCAAGAGCAAGCAAAAGAGTCTGACATCTCCCCACTTCCCCTGTTAGGAGTTCTACGAGAATACCAAGTTACACAAAAGTAATACATATGCAGAGGACCTACCTCAGACCCATGTAGGCTCCTTGATTGTTGTGTCAGTCTCTGTGAGCCCCTATGAGCCATGCTTAATTGGTTCTGGGGGAGTCATCTCTTAATGTCCTCAATTCCTATGGCTCCTACAATTCTTCCTCCTCTCTTCTCTGGCATTCCCCAAGCTCTGCCTAATGTTTGGCTGTGTGTCTCCACATCTTCTCCCCTCAGTTGCTGGATGAAGCCTTTCTGATAACAATTGGGCTAGGGACCAATTAGTCTATGAGTATAACAGAATATTGTTAGGAATCATTTTATTGACTTTTGATTTTGGCCACAAACCTGATCTTGTCTTCTTTGACTTTTCCTGAGTTAAGGGACTGTTGCCTTTTAGATTGTGTTTACAACTATCTGTGTTTCCTGTTGGGGGAAGTTTCCATCCTCCATCTCTCAGTCTACTGTAGATACTGGGTATATATTGACTTTTCACCTTCACTGTGGTAGAGCTGCTTTTGATTCTGTTCTCCAAAGACCCTATAAGCCAACTTTAGGATAACACTCACTAGATCAGCTCAGGAACCTTGCTTCCCTAGGCATAGAAAAGTAAGTACTCTAGGCGAGCATTTCAAGGTAGAGGCAGCCTGGGTCTCCAGAAGGTGTTCACAATAGGCTGGGATTCACTTTTTGCTCTGTTTTGCAGGGTTGGGCTGTCTCTATGCTTTACACATCAGCTTTCCAGAACCTAGGAGAACCTGGATGAAAAGCTGCTGGAGACAGCAAAAAGCTCGCCAAATGTCCAAACTTTCCATGTGCAGGCAGCCTTGTACTTGGATATTTGGAATCTTCTGGATGCTCGATTATTTTTGCTCTCACCTAGACACTCAAAAGAAAAGGTAGAGTGTCATAAAAATGGGACATAAGTAAAAGTAATAGACACTAATAAATAAATCACAGATTGCTTAGTTAATTCTAGTCAGTTAGATGATGCCTGTTATAGATAATACTGCCATCATGGATGACTACTGCTCTGTGGTACTGTTCATTCATAATGCACTTCGTGTGTGTGGCTGTATGATACAACATCTGTGAGGCACATCTTACCATGTCCAGTTCACACAGGTAGAAACAAACCTAGGGAAGGTACCCAATGAAGACAGAGATAACTTTCTAAAATCAAATGGAATTCATTTGTGAAACTTTATAACCATCAACTTTGGGCCATATTCCAGACACTGTGCTAAACCCAAGGGGGAAAAAGATGTGTGTGTGTGTGTGTGTGTGTGTGTGTGTGTGTAGGAGGGTGTAGTCTGTAGCCTAAAAGTTTAACAAGGTAGACACATGGAAATTTGGAAAAAGCATGGTAAAAGGTGAGGCACAAAACCAGGCCCAGGATGCTAAATAAGTCAAGAAGCAGGCTCCTAGTTGGACACTGGTCATCTGGGATACGTCTTGGAAGAGATGGACTTTCAGTGATGCATTTAAGGGGGACTAGACAAGATTAAGCAGACAGAAGAGTGGTGTGAATATTGAATAGTTACAACAAATTGAAATGGGTAAGTTAATCTCTAGGATTTAAAATATCAAGTGAAACCTCCTAACCTATTTATTTACAGGTGAAGTGTAAGAGTCAAAGGCTCAGCCTTTCTAAGCAGCAAACAAATGTTTGATTTGTTGAGAGGGATTATCAACCCAGCACACAGGGACAATACGTAGATTGGCATATCACACATCTACTATGATTATGGTTCCAGATATCTCACAGAAATGGATTTTTGGAGATTAAAAATGAGAATATTATTTGGGCTTTGACAGTTATGACAGAAAACATCCTTCAAATCTGCAAGACGTGTCACGTCTTCTCCAAGTGCTGTCTTTTTTTGGGCCTGTTACTATCATTTCACTCTGCAGAATTGCTTTGTTAATGGACTGACTGTTAGTGAGGAGTAATCCCTACTCACATCTCAGTAACCAACAAGGTTTTCTGCTGTACCCTTGGATGGAAGAATAGGAAAATCTCAGCCGTTTCCAGTCTTCCTAAAGCTCTGTAGTCTTCCTGCTGATCCTTCAGGGTTTTGTTTTTGCCCTCAAGAAGCCAGCCTGGTGTACACAGTGACACCCAGGAAAGTCAGAGGTATGTAGAGGGACCCTGTCTCAAAAAACAAAAAGACCAAGCCAAACCAAAATTGTGTGTTAGTTGTGATTTAGTAAGACGTGAACACTGATGTAAAACAAAACAAAGCAAAACAAAACAAAACGTCCACTACACTTCAGCTAATGTGCATAAATTGATATCTATCTATCTATCTATCTATCTATCTATCTATCTATCTATCTATCATCTATCAGAGCTCCTGAGTTCCTATGCCAAGAAGAAAGCACTGAATGAGTGAAGGGGGCCATATGCTCTGTGGGACTGTAAGGAATTGATGACAACTGGATTAGAATTAAGGAGGAAAGTCTGAGAGGACTGGAGCATTTTTGAGACCAGTGATCATGAGACTACTATTGAAGTCCTTGAATTTTCATAGCTTCTGAATATTAATTGGTTTTGTTAACTATAATCTGCCCAGTGGGGACTGATTAGCTGATAATTTCCAATGTTATGAAGTATTTAAATAGTGACTATTATTTGAAGTGTAGTTGGTTAAATGCCTGCCATATGTGAATCCTTTGTTAGAAGTCCTGCCTATGTGCACTCAACAGGTACAGCGGCCCTGTGAGGTAGGCATTTGGTTCATGTGGTAGTCAAGGAAACCATCTCTTAGGGCAATTGCTAGAATGGAATGCAAGCAAACTCCTAGTAATGACTATGCTGGTAGTCTTTCATATGTCAGGCATCTTTCAATAACCTCTGTAATGATAAGGATTCCAAGGGTTCTCATCCTTTTCACTCTTCTCTCTCCCTTTGCTCATCCTTCCTCCCTCCCACTCTTTCTTCTTCATTTGCTCCTTCCTTCTTACTCTCCTTCCCTCCCTCCTTCCCTCTTCCCTTTTTCACTTCCCTTCTTCCTTCCCTTCCTTCTTGCCTGCCTAACACTGGAAACACAGGGCTAAAGAGGTGGCTGATTCTGTAGTCATCCTATATCAGTGAATGGATTGGAAAGGTATAAGCAAAACCTTATAGAGGATCAATTCTCAGAAGGGATCATTGAGGACTAACCAACAAGAAGTTCCTGTCATACCTCAATGTGTCTCAGCCTGTAGACTTGGAGGAGAATGTCAACAGCCCATGAGATATCAGAGGCAGGAGTCTGAAACTATTTTGCCCATGGTTGTCAGGATTGTGTAAGTTCATTCTGAACTGGTGGCTGGGCTTTAGCATGGATGGGTTGCCAGAAATTTAAATGTTCTATCAGAAGTGCCAACATTTGATCTGTGGCTTTATTTTAAAAAGCAGAAGGCTGCATGTGCACAAGAGAAATAATTAGATCCAGACTGTGCTGGTGCAGCTGGAAACCAACCTGGGTTGTTGAGCCAGGAGAGCTTGGATAGGTGTGCATTTCCATATACCCAATGCCAGAAGGGACAGGAAGACTCCCTAGGCCAGAGGCTTCAGAGTCAAGTTTTTGGTTCTCTTTGTAATTTATGTTTACTTTCCATGTTTTCCTAATGTCATTGATTCTTAAGTGACTCCCAAGGACTCATGTGGTGAAGCTTGGGTTCTTAGCTGATGGCACTTTTGGAAGGCAGTGCAAACATTGGAACTGGAATCTAGTTAGAAGAAGTAGGTTATTAGGAGAATGCTTTTGAAGGATATTATCGATCTTTGAACCTTCCTTCTCAACGAATTCCACTTTTTGCAGCTGTGACAGGAGCAGCTGTGCGCCATCCATGCTTTTTCAGCTTTGTCTCAAGCCCCAAATGATGGAACCCAGTGACCATGGCTTGAAATCTTCAAACCATGAGCCAAAACAACCTTTCTTCCTTTGCATTAACTTAGTGCAGACATTTTGTCATAGGCTGGGGATCCAAGTAGCTTACTTTCTATGGCCCTCCCATCCCTTTCCCCCAAACATTTCCTGAACATCTACTTTACCCCAGAGTATGCACTCTAGATATAATACAAGTTCTTTGCTCTTGAGGGTCTTATATGCTACTCAAGCCATAATAAGAGCACTACAAGGTTATGTGGAAATAGCAAGGGGGGGCCTTCAACCCACCTCTGGGTGATAGTGACCTTAATTTCTAGGAATCCGTTGGTTGCTTGGCTGCATGCAAAGGAGGAAAGAGAATGTCTAAAAAGGGCAGAACACATGGGCCAGGGTATGGAGGCAAAACATCCTTTCTGAAATAACAACAGCTTGTCATAAATGCTCCAGAAGAATTGGGTATCACATTAGTGGTTGTGGGTGGGGCCAGAAAAACAGAGGGCTGGAATTTCTCCCATAGACAATAGATCATGAATGAAATGAAGTTTTATCAGTATATGGTGTTTTAGACCAATAGCTAGTGTGGCTTATTTGATGGTTACATGGAAAGTGGAGCCCAAGGGAAAGAGAAGAGTAAGGAGGAGAAGAACATTATAGTGCCTCATCAATTAGGGTATCTGCTGATGGACTGAGGTGTCACCAGATTGATAATGAAACCAAATATATCCTAAAGCATCAGTGAACATCAGAACCTATGTTCTGAGGGCATGAGCTGTTGAAGAAGTTTACTGTATTCTTCAAAAGATGGTTTTAAAAATGTATGGCCTCTAGTCAGACATAGCATTGTGTTGGGTTGTAGTGTACATGGATTGACATGTGAGTTCAATGTCTATCTCACCATGTGGCTAGGACCTCACCAGGCAGACAGCACTGGGGATGAGGGAGCACAGTCTGAGGTCCCACAGAGAGCCAGAGGTCTTGGCTTGGGGGTTCCCAGGGCCAAGAGACAGGTGGAAACTGGTTGGTTCTCAGGCCCTTGGGCCACCAGGCACAGCTGGGGTGCCAGAGAAGGACTGAGAATGAAGCAAACATGTACAGGCTGGATTTGCTCACAGCCTAAAGTGGGAGGGGGAGAAGCACTGGCTGTGTCCCATGGGGAGGAATGTTCTTGGTGGCGGCAGCTTTCTTGCTTGCTTGGGTTGGGTGGTTGGTGGCCTCTGTGGCTGTGAACCAGAGAGGTCGTCAGTGAGAGATTAGGCAGCAGCTCTCTGTGGATTGAGGCCTGCTCCATTGTTCTCCACAGCAAATTTCGAAGAAGGTAAACGGTCTACGTCTTAAAATATTTATTTTCTTGATGGAAAATGGATGAAAACTATACCCCAGTACTTTCAGGGCTGGCCTGAGGTTAAATACCTTTTGCAAGGAGTAGGGTCTGGGAAGGAATGTTTAATTGGCTATGCCCTGCTGGCCATTAGGTACCTCATTAATATGGAGATCTGTCTTGAGGCTCTGTGGCCTGTAGTCACACCCTCTACCTGTGGAAAGGCTAGGGGGCATTGTCCTATGTGACTGAAGGATCCCACTCTAGGGGGGTCTGCAGCTTCCTGTCAGGAGCCTAGAGTCTGGCAGTGTGTCAAAATGCATACCGTCCCTTAGGATCACCTGGGGGATTTCTGGAGATCCATGTTGTCCTTTCATGGTCCTACAGCAGTGTAACTCCAGAGCTTTAGAGGTGGTGTTCAATTATACAGTGAGGCATGGGATACGTGAGATCCTATCTCAAAAAACCCCCAAACAAAAAACTAAACCAAAACAAACCCCAACCCCACAAACCCAACCAACCAACCAACCAACCAACCAAACAAAAAAACCAACAACAAAAAACTACCATCAACACCAGCATGACCAACAAAAACCAGTATGGCTCCTTTGCCATCTCCCAGGAGCTTCTGAATCTCTACAGAGAACCCAGCAAATAGTAAGCACAGTAGTTCACAAGTAACCAGTCACATGAAACTAGGCAGACATGTATGAAGCTCAGTTTCCTAGCACTTCCACCTCTAGAATGCTTTTTTTTTTTCAAAAGTAATTATCCACTTAGCTGCTCCAATGAGAACTTAGACCACTGTCAGCTCCTGGGGTGCAGAAGCAATTTATTTCCCTCTGCAAACTGTGGGCACACTGCTCTTTGTTTAGACTGTCCTGCTCATTACTCCTCTCCCGAGTGTCTAACGGCTTTGTACGCCTCATCTCATTGAATTCTCACACGCAGCTACCAGACTCCCCATGGCAGCATCATCCTCATTTTAAACAGGAGGAAGCAAATCACCCCAGCTAAATCTGTGAGACTGTGAGCTGTAGAAGCAGACCCCTAACACAGCATACTGTGTGTTTGGGAGTGAGGGTGGATGGGTCATGTGCCTATAAACAGAGAAAAAAGGATTCTAAAGACAAGAGTCTGGTTTGGAATCAAGCCTTCTTGCATGAATTTTGTCTTTAATTACTTATTTTTATCTGTGTGTCTGTGTGTGTGTGTGTGTTCACAGTGTGTACATGAAGGTCAGAGTTCAACCTTGGGTGTTGGTTGTCATGTTCCACCTTGTTTGAGACAGGCCTTCTGTAGCTATTCACTGTGTATGACAGCCTGGCTGGCTTGTGAATTCTGGTAAGTCTCTCATCTCTGCCTCCTGTATTGACATAGGAGTGCTGAGACTGCAGACATTCACTATGAAAGGCTGCACATGCATCCTGGAGTGTAAAGCTCAGGTCTTCACCTACATGGCAATGGCATTTCTACTGAGCCACCTCCCCAGTCTTGAATTATGCTTTTTCCACATGCCAACTAGTCTTATATCAAGTTGACATAAGCTATAGTTATCTGAAAGGAGTGAACCTCAATTGAGAGAATGCCTCCATAAGACCCAGCTGTAAGGCTTCTGCCTCCAGGTTCCTGCCTCGTTCGAGTTCGAGTTCCTATCCTGACTTCCTTTGGTGATGAAGAATGATATGGAAGGGTAAGCCCAAGAAATCTTTCTCTCTTCAACTTGCTTTTTGGTCATGGTGCTTCATCTCATCAACAGAAACCCTAAGATAAGTTGGTACTGGGATAAAGGGGTATCGCGGTGACAGACCTGATCATGTTAGTTTTTGGGAGGATTGTGAAAAGGCTTTGGAATGTAGGACTAGAAACATTATTGAATGTTGACAGCAGTGCAGATCATGGAGGCTTGTGAAATTTTAGAGGCAAACAAAAACTCTACCAGGCTTCTTGTGTGAAGAGTCTGTGCTGGTCAGCTGGGGCTGAAGAATCAGCTGTGACTAACAGGATACCAGAACTACTAAAGTGAAGTCTGGGCATTGCTGGGATGCTCAGTGCTGGTTGGCTGGATCTGAGAAATTAGAGGTGATTAAGGAGAGACCAGCATCACTGAGGTGAAATATTCTGGGAAGTGTTTCCTGAAAGTCAGCACACAGAAGCTGTGCTCCAGAGGCATCCAAGGATATACTTTGTGCTGGGAGCTGAACTTGGTAGTATAAGAGTCATCCTGATGGTTCTGGGTTTGAAGGCATAAAAGAATCATGGAAAGCAGCTGAGACCTGGCACTGTGAGAGGTCAGAAGAGGCCGTTGGTGAAGGTTGCAGTGGCAGTTGTAGAGACACTTTAGAGAAATTTAGGCTTCTAGGAGAGGCTATTAATGAATGTGCAGCCCAGGGACAGTAGAAGACCCCAGCATCTTGGAGATGCCAATTCCATGGGATCATGACCAAGAACAGCAGCAGCAATGGAGGGCAACCAGCCAGAGCCTTAAAGACAAGCTGTGTATGCTACAGAGGACAGTCTGGAGAGGTGACTGCTAGTCTTATGTCAACTTGTTACAAGCTAGAGTTATCTGAAAGGAGGGAACCTCCATTAAGAAAATACCTTCAAAAGATCCAGCTGTAAGGCATTTCTTAATTAGTGATTAATGTGGGAGAGCCCAACCCATTGTAGGTGTACCATCCCTGGGATGTTGGTACTTGGTTCTTTAAGAAATCAGGCTGAGATGCAACTCACAGGCCACATGAAGCCCATAAAGAAGGAAGACCAAGTGAGGGTGATTCGGTCCTTCTTAGAAGGAGCAACAAAATACTCAAGGGAGCAAATATGGAGACAAAGTGAGGGACAGAAACTGAAGGAGGGGCCGTCTCAAGACCACTCCACCTGAGTATCTATCCCATGTGCAATCACCAAAGGTAGATGCTGATGTGGAAGACAGGAAGTGCATGCTGATAAGAGCCTGATATGGATATCTCCTCAGAGGCCTTCAAGAGTCAGACATATTCAGAGGCAGATGCTCACAACTAGCCATTGAACTGATCATGAGGTTCTCAATAGAGGAGTTAGAGTGAAGACTGAAGGAGCTGAAAGGATTTGTGGCACCATGAGGAGAGCAACAATACCAACCAACCACAGCTCCCAGGGTCTAAACCACCAGCCTGGGAGCACTTAGGGGGGGATCCAGGGCTTCAGCTGAATATGTAAAAGTGGAGGGCCCTGCTGGGCATAGGTGGAAGAAGAGAACCTTGACCTCATGAAGGCTGGATGCCCCAGGGGGTGGGAATTTTGAGGGTGGGGAGGTGGGAGTGGGGGGGGTGTAGATAGAGGTTACATCCACAGAGAAGAAGGAGGAGGGGCGAGGGGATTGGGGGTTCCGAGGGGGTGGTGGGGGATGGGGTAAGGGGACAACATAGGAAATGTAAATAAAGCATCCAATTAAAAAAATTAAAATAAATAAAAAAATAAAAAAAAATAAAAGGTGAAGATTTTAAATCAAAAAAAAAAAAAAGAAAGAAAAAGAAATAACCCTCCATGGGCTCTGTATCACCTCCTGCCTCCAGGTTCCTGACCTGTTTGAATCCTTGTCCTGGTTTCCTTCAGTGATGGAACTACAAAGTGGAAGTGTAAGCCCAATAAGCCCTTTCCTCCAGAATTTGCTTTTTGGTCATAGTGTTTCATCATAGTAATAGAAACCCTAAGACACTAACTATGGTTTCTTCTCAGGGCACATATGCCAGAGCTTATGTAAAAATGCAACAGTGCAGATAAAATACTCAAAGGGACTAGTTCAAGTGATGGTCAATACAGTTAGGTCTCAAACTCAGTACAAGTGGCTAACTGAGGTACCTATTTAACATACCAAAGTGGATGATGGTTGTCAATCTCTTTCAGCATTGCCAATACCTGTTACAGTGTCATCCTGACTAGCAGACACCACCCCTTGCCCTGAACCTCTCCGGCTCCTGAACTTCCTTTCCCTCAGCTTATCGGATTCCTTTGTAGCCATTTTGGCTACCAGGTGCCTTGGTTCATTTGGTCTCTGGGTTCCCAGGAACCTTCGTATTCGCTCTCGCTCTTGTTAATAAAAGGTCAATCTCAATCTTTCCAGCCTCAGGTGATCCCAGGATTTCCAGGCAAACTTAGCAGGGTCTTGACGGAGAAAGTCTGTGTGATACATCTATCTTGGGAGAAAACATTGACTAGATTCACTCTAGTATATATTGATTAATTTACTCCCAAACTAGAAAGTGCAAGAGACCAGATTTCAACTCAGGCAGTGGCTCCAGGGCCAGCGTACTTCACTGTCTTTGTCCTTCCTTTGTATTTGTGGTCATGTTTGAAACAAGAATAACCAGAGTGATTAGAAACCCAAGAGGGGCAGAGAGAATTTGTGCTTCCCTAGTGCCTTCAAAGGGATTGCTTTTCATGTAAGATTTTAAATGACACACATTTGTTCTGAACGATTAACTTTGTGGAGTTGGGATAACACAGATTTTTTTTTGGAGTAATATAAACAAAAATGAGATGTTAATTAAATAGTTACTTTTAAGAGCTCAGTCATTTACTAGCTTGGAAAAAAAAAACCCTACTCATTGCATTATTGTGTTGCCGTTAATTCAAATATTTCTAAAGAGAAACATGGAGATGAAATGCTTTTATTGAGTGTTTAGATTTACATAAACATATCACTGGGCAGGCTGGTTAATATCCTTTATGCTACATAATCTTCATTATAAACTCATGAGTTATCTCTGTGGCTGAGAAAAGCAATGCTCAAGGATGTTCTGTAGCTTGCTCAAGTTCACAGCACTGACAATGGAGACCTCAGGTTAGGGTCTTCCTGTTTTATCATATGTTCATTTGAGCAGAAAAATAGACTTTCAGATTTAAACCAGTGAACATTTTAGTATGGACCTTCATCCTCCATGCCTTGCAGATGTGACACCAAGCCCATGGCCAGACATTGGCCAAAAGATATCTGGGATATGTCTAGAGAGTAGAGCAATTCTCAAAGACTGGAAGCCTCCATTACTCCATGTGTGAGCAAGCAGGACAATAACAGTTGAGGTGAATAGGAGACCGAGATGGTGTAGGGACAGAGGAGATGACAGTGTTCATGCTCATTAATTGGGTCATGATGCTGATCTTTAGAGGGGTGACATTTGAGCATAGTTTAGAGTCATGAATTAAACAGGTACCTTATATGTTCTGTTGGAATTGGAACAGTCTGGAGAGCCTCCCGAGTCCGAGTCTATAAGCACTAGTGGAAAAGGATCACTGTTAACTGGGGAGTTGGAGATGTTGATGGGGAAGTTGGGTTTTGACCATGGGCATGTGGTGAGGAAAAGACAGTAGTCATGACATGAGCCTTAAAATGTTGTGGGAGATTTTTTAAGCAAGACAATGATGTGAATTCTGTAAAGAAATTAAACTTCTAAAGCAGGGTTAGTTAGACCTTTTTGTGATAATGGAAAATTTTTTTCTGTGTTTTTTTTTTTAAATATCCATTTTCTTTAATTTCATAGCCAATAGCTCCATGTGATGATAGAATATTTAATTTGCAGATAGTGTAACTAAGGGACTGCACTCATTGCTTTATTTAATTTATGTAAATTTAAACTTGCATTGCAATGTATGTCTAGTGATGACCATATTGGACAGAATTGCTCTATTTAAAGAAATATGAGCTAAAAGATGCAGCTTACTTAATAGAGTATTTACAGAGTCCTAAGTTCTACCCTAGGAATTCATTAACTGAAAGTGTGGATGTATGCCTATACTCCCAACACTTAGGAAATGGATACGTGGGGATGAGAAGTTCAAGGTCTTCCTGGGCTACACATAGAGACTGAGGCCAGACAGGATCAATAGATCAAATTATTTTAAAAAGCAGAAAATGTTCTAAATCCATTTTTATCAGGGGCTTGTCAACAAACTGTGAAGGTTAAGCTGTAAATGGAAGAAATGCTCACAGATTCCCAGGAACCCTCAGATTTAAGAGTTTATGATGGATAAGACAGCATAAGAGAATACCCCTAATTAATTTTAGTAAGTATCTACAATTAATATTTTAAAGAGGGGTTTATTCAAAGCACTATTGGGTGGTGGTATCTACCAGGTCATTTGGCCTTTGTTGTCATTTGGAGATGGGCGGGAAGAAAGAGGTTCCAAAGGTAACCAAAAATAATGTTTTACCTAGTATATTGAAAGTTCATTCTAGAAGAACATATAATACATGATACATATAATTTACACAAATACATTATGTGAAGATAATATATTACAAGATGTCTTAGTTTTGGTTTCTATTGGTGTGATAAAAACACCATGACCCAAAAGCAAGCTGGGAAGGAAAGGATGTATTCAGCTTACACTTCCACATTGCTGTTCATCACCAAGAGAAGGCAGGATAGGAACTGAAACAGGGCAAGATCCTGGAGGCAGGAACTGATTCAGAAGCCAGGGAGTGTTGCTGCTTATTGGCTTGTTTCCCCTAGCTTGCTAAGTCTGCTTTCTTATAGAACATGGGACCACCAGCCCAGGGATGACACTGTCCACCATGAGCTGGGCCCTACCTCATTGATCACTAATAGAGAAAATGCCTTCTAGATGGATCTCATGGAGGCATTTCCTAAACTGACTTTTCTTTCTCTGATGACTCTAGCTTGTGTCAAGTTGATACATAACACCAGCCAGTACACAAGATCTACTGAAACTTCAAGTTGTTTTTTATTATGAGACTAGGAAAAAAAAAACCCAACAAAATAACACACACACACACACACACACACACACACACACACACACACACACACATTTGCACCAAAGCAAAACACAGAAAAACTTGAGGCAAATGCATATATGTGCTAAAGGTCAAGGCTAACCCTGCTTGGCTTTCCAGCAATGGTGAGCAGTAACAATTTGATCTCAGAGAGCCTCACCCAGCAGCAGGTATGGTCTTCAGAATCACAGACTGTCTTCCAGACAGTCCCCCTTCATGTGGGAGCTGATGATAACTTGGTAGGGGGAAAGACTGAGGCTTTCATTGTACTTCCAGGGAGCTGGGAAAGCCTTCTTTCCTTTTGCAGGAACCCTGAATTTCAAAAGAAGGAAAAGCAAAGTCTGTAGGGTACAAGATTCTAGTGATCTTACAGTTTTTGAAGTTCCTTTGACCTCCTGGGCTCTGAGAATCTTCCCTGGAACAGAAGTAGCTTTTTCTGGGCTGTAAATGGAACAGTTCTCTTCTAGCACAGAAGAGCATAATAAGCATTTCATGTCTTAATTTTGTTATAATTTTATATCCTGGAGTAACAGTGGGGATGGCATGACTTTATTATTATTAATGATTATTATACTATTATAGTTTCCCAGTCTGGCTCTTTGATATTTACAAGTTCAGACAACGTGTGGTTTCCAAGCCAGATTTCATAACCTTAAACTACCTTCCCACTTGGCTCTCGTCCATTCTATTCTGTTTTAGATCTTGTTTATGTTTGGCTTGAATAACGAATTGGCGGTGGAGTTTATTTTGCCACATGGATGGAAAGCAACGGAAGAAGACAGAGTTTTGGATGGCGCCTACAATGAAGCACAGCTACAAAGCTTGGGTGTCAATGCTTGCCAGTCCCTGGCTGGGTGGCTGGGTACTGAGATGCCCACTGAATTCTGTCTGATCTCTATCAAGTGCCTCCTGAGGCTGGAAGCATCATGTCTACAGTCTGGAGTCTCTGTTCAAAACATAGAAGGTCTCTTTGCTACCAGACCTGGCATTGAGAGCCATACATCGTAAGTGCGTCTGTGTGTGGCCTGACATGAAATAACATGAAAAGCCATTCTGGAAGGACACAGTTGAAGATCCTCTGTACCACACTGCATCTATATCTTTCGCAGTAGGGGAGTGTGGTTCTTGGGACAGCATTGTGGCCATCTGGAAAAATTGCTACAAATGCAAGTTCCCAGGCCCTGTCCTAGACCAACCAAGAGTCTGCTGAGATATCTGAACAGACCTTTCAAGAATCTCTGAGCTACTCTTAGTCTATAAACCACTGGTGTAAGAAACAGGAGCCCAAAGTAAAGTGTGAAGCTGTGAGCAAAAGGGTCACGCATGTGCGTTTAGAAATTTCTCATCCTAAACAAGGAGAGACATCAGAGCCAGTACTGAATCATCAACCAACTTAATTGCAAAATGTCTGTGCAAGGATATAATGAATGTCTGAGCCAGGATGTAGCATTGGTGCTAAAACTCATCTAAACCCAGCTAAAAGATGGCAAAGGGGTTTAATTTACAGTTCTTGGTCACTGATAATTGTTCAGTCTGAGGACAAGAACTCAGAGATGATTCCTAGCTTCTGACTTAGGTAGATAGCAACATTATTTAACAAAATAGAAGACATAAAGAGCACCCCCCTTTTTTTCTTCAAACCAAAAAAAAATGCCAGAGGATAATAATTCAATATACAGTTGTATTTGTGTGGTTTGGTCTGCTTGGCCAGAACTCTGGAGGAAGGATTCTGTTGAAAGGTTGATAATAAAGTATTGACCACAATGTCATGAACACAGCAAGGCTTATTGAAACCACATGCCTCCTGAATGGGAATACATGTTATGACGGGTCTGTCTTCACTTCTCTTGGGCACCTGCATTTTCAGTTAAAGACTTGACTGTGGAGATTTTCTCGAGCCTTAGTACAGAGAGAGTCCTGTTAGCACACTGGTACCAAGGGCTGGTTTGCATGAAATAGTGTTCCCTTCACTATGGTGTGTCAGATCTTTGACACTGGCAACTTTGCCAACACCAAGGATGTGGTTTTGACCATAGTCTGTATAAGTGTAGGTATTAAGAAGCTATGCAAAAGAGTGGTTATTCTGTGTGGTCATAGACTTCAAAAGGTCAGAGCACAACAGGGTCACAGCATTTAATGGCAGAAAGAGGGCACAATGATAAGTTATCAAACCTGCTTATTTCATAGATGGGAAAATTAAGGCTCAGAGTTGTTCAAGACGAGGGACCCTTTCAGGGTAAATACAGGATGCTTTTCTCCAGGACTGCTTGCACACAACCCCTAATTTTATTGCATATCTCACTCAATGGCAGCGATAAGGTCGAGCAAGTTAGATGCAAGTAGACACAGTAGCATGCATTTTCCATGTCTCATATCAGTGTTGAATATTAGGAAACACTGGAAATTCTTCCTTTAGCAATTGGGCATGCAGACACTAAGAACATCTGGGTTCTTGTTAAATAATATGAATGGCAAGATGTTCTATTGGTCACTGTTAGGCTTTGTATGTGTAAGGCTCCCCACAGGCTCACTTGGTCTCCAACTGATAGTACTGATTTGGCTTCTGTAACTTCCCCTTTCCCCTCAGTTCTTGATGCCTTTTGTGGATACTGTATCAGCTTGATACTGTCCTGTACCCCAATCACTGTTGTCATGCCCTGCATAGAGTCCGTTGCCCAATTTGATTACAAGCGCCAGGATGGAGATAACATACACAGTCATTTTAATCATAGCAATGCATGCACCTGACACCTTTTCAAGAGGTAGGGCCTAGTTGGGAGAAGAGGGTGTCCAGGGGACAAGCCTTGAGGGTTACATCCCAACTTGGCTATTGATCTTAGTCTTTTTGTACTTTCTGGTTCACAGACTGTCTTAATTAAGGTTACTATTGCTGTGATGAAAAACGATGACCAAAGTAATTTGGGGAGGAAAGAGTTTATTTCACTCACAGTTCCATATAATACTTCATCATCAACAGCAGTGAGGACAGGAACTCAAGCAGGGCAGGAACCTGGAGGCAGGAGCTGATGTAGAGACCTTGAAAGGATGCTGCTCACTGGCTTGCTCCTCCTGGCCTGCTCAGACTGATTCCTTACAGAACCCAGGACCACCAGCCCAAGGATGGTACCACCCACAATGGGCTGGACCTCCCCCATCAATCACTAATTAAGAAAATGCTCTACAGGCTTGCCTACAGCCAAATCTTATGGAGGCATTTTCTCAATTGAGGTGCCCTTCTCTCAAATGACCTAAGCTTGTGTCAAGTTGACATAAAACTATCTAGCATACTGACATTTGAGCAAGCAGCTTTATGTTCCTGCTGACATGCCAATAGCTTCTATACCTTCTCATATTCCCCCCAGTCCTTGCCTCCCTTGTGGATACTGTATCAGTTGATGCTATCCTGTGCCTCCATAATTGCTGTGCATCCGCTAGAGTCTATTGCCCCATTTGGTTACAAGCTCCAGACTGGGAGGACATATCCAGTCCATCTTGTTCATAGGTATGCATGTATCTGACACCTAGTAAATGCCAAGTGAATGCTTTTTTGAGAGAAGGAGTTGGTAGGGTGGGAGAGGGGGAAGGGGTGTGGGCTTTTCAAGGGCAGCAGCCATGAGATAGCCCTCCCATTTTTTCCCAGGCCTTAGGCTGTGGTAGCACCCTCAAAAGTTTTTCTTCCCTGCAGAACTAGAGGAAGAATCATTACTTATACATCTCAGGTTGAGGAAAATGCTACTCCTTCAGGGAAAGAGGGTGATTGATACAGAGAGAAGAGAGTGAAGAATCCAAACAAAATATTAGGATGAACTTTCAGATGGTCTCTCATGCAGAACACTGTAAACGTGAGGAGGAAACTTCAGGGGAGTGCGCAACAAGGAGAGGAATGAAGACCACCTTTGTGTAGTACACGTACTGCTCAGCTTGCTTTCTTCCTGGGTCATACAACTGCCAAGTCTCAGGCTGAGACATCTCATAGCACTAGTGCACAGTGGGTATACTGTAAAAGGTAAGTTGGTGCTTGTGAGAAATGCCAATAGTATAAATGTTTGTTCAGCTTTTCCTCTAAGCTAGTTCCTCTAAGAGTTTTTGGCCATAAAGTAGATTACCTCAAAGCTGGAGAAAACTGGTGTCCTGGGGGGATGGAGAGGACTGTGATACCCATAACAAATGGTAGGTAGCAAGAGGGTTCTGGACCCAACCACATACCCTTCAACACTTCCAAACCTCTAGATAGCTGGCTGTGGGTAAAATACTATGGAACTGCACAAGGGCCCCTGGAGCATCCTTTCCTCACGGAGCTTACTTCTCTGCATTCAAGGAGCCAGAATGGTACTTCCTGAGAGCAATTATTAATCAGCAGTAACAGCAGGGAACCTAATGAAGGGTCACAGCACTGAGGTGCAGCAGCCTACAGGGCCCTGAGTGGAGATGCTTAGGGAAAAGCCAGTTTCCTTTCCTTGTAGGTGATCTCTTGCTATCCTCGAAAGAGAGCCTAGAAAGTCCTGCCTACTTTATGTAGCCCTACAATACATCATAGACACTTGTAGGTAGACAAGGGATTGGCCAGACTAATTGAACAGGCAGAGGGACATTGAGATAAGAGCTGTCTCCCCAAGATCTTTGTTGCTATCCTCTCATACCCTCTCACCTGAGTCTCAGCATCCTTAAAACAAAACAAAACAAAACAAAACAAAACAAAACAAAACAAAACAAAACAAAACAAAACAAAACAAAAACCAAAAAACAAAACCCATGAAGAAAAGCCAGGCAGGGCTGGGTGAGACTGTTCTCAACACAATTCACCTACCAATGGGCTGCCGAGCTGTGTGGTCCCAGGGAAACCCTTTTCAAGGCTTGGTCTTTTGTGTGTGGAGAGGATGGTGATAAAGCTTTCCTGCTCCTGGGGACCCTGATTGAAAGTCAGTGGTTGAAAAGAGCACGGGAGCTGCCTGAGTAGGGAGGCAGCCACTGAGGGCTCCCTGAGGAAAACCAGCCTCTGTGAAAGCCGGGCTGTCTGACCCTGTGTTTTGGCAGCCATGTCCCTTGCTTCAGGTCTTGGTGTGTGTGTGTTCGTGCACTTGAGTGTGCAGGTGTCTGTGGGCATTTGCTGCTGCAGCCAGGGCTTGTTGGAGGGAGTGACAATCTTGTCATTTTGTTTTTCTAACTCTGTAGGATAAACCCTGTCCCCTAAGTTTAGTCCTTTGCCTGACACCTATCATGTGAACATGTATGCATGCATGGGCATGCATGCCAGAGAACACTTGGCTGTGGTTTCTCAGGTACCAGCTATCCACCTTGATTTTAAGACATGGCCTCTCAGCATCCTACACTGGCCATATAGGCTGGGCTGGCTGGTAAGCTGCAGAGATCCACTTCCACAGGACTCGAATCAGGTATATCTCACAAAGTCAGACATCCTTTTTACTCGGGTTCTGAATAAACTCTGGTCCTTGTGTTTGCAAGGCAAACACTTTACTTGAGTGAAACATCTCCAAAAAAGCCCAGCCTGTGTAGTCTTTAACTCTTCCTTCCCATGACTGAGTCTTTGTCACTTAAGTTTCTTGTCCTGAGAGCAGGGACTTGTATACATGGTGCCCTGCATATTCCCAGTCCATATGTGTGAGACTCACTGGGAAACCCGCCTCACAGTGTAGCCAGGAAAGGAAAAGGAGTTAGTCCTGTCTGATATCTCACTGCCTTCTGACACTATACTAGACAACTGTAGTCTAGAGGCTTTCCTTCTCAGATAGGATTTTAGGGGGGGCTATTTCCATCACATTTTACAACGCAGTCATCAAGGCTCAGAGATGAGATGTGAGTAGCCAGTAGCACAGCAATTACCATGAGGGGAGCCCAGGGCTTTTATTTTGTTTTTCTGTTAATAATTCTGAGCCATGACTATCAATGCTTCCAAGTCAACCGACCATGGTCTCTTCTCTCAGCGGGCTCCCCAGATGGGAAGCTTGTTCCTTCTCTTTGGATCATCAATGTTTGAAGCCAATTCCCTATGACAAGCCTGTTTTCATTCTCACTCACTTATTTCAATTTCACCCAGAGCAGGGAAGATGGCCAATGTAGAACATGAGGAGTTGAAAGACTGAGTTCTACACATTGGTCTGTACAAACGCAGAGAAAATTCTTTTTTTCTCAGGGCTTTTGTTTCCCCGATAGTGATATAAGCTTAGTCTAGGATGCTATTGTAGGGCCTCTCCAGGTCTGCATTGCATCCTTAAACATTCTTTTCTGAAATCCTAGCCTCTCCCTCTGAAGCGTCATCCCTCTGGCTAGCCTGTCTTAAAGCACAGTGCCATCTTCTGGTGATGAGCTTACTCATGAATTCACAACCTGCTCCCTCACTCCCTCCCTACCACCACCACTCCCAACCCTTCTCATACACAGATACAAACACACACACACACACACACACACACACACACACACACACACACACACCCTTTTGGGTTAGAGTCTGGCTCTGGTTTCTCCCTTCTCCGAATGCCAGACTGAAAAACCTAATGAGTAGTCCCTGTCTGTTGGCTGTGGCCATTACTCTTCAAAACCTGCTAGGCAGAGCCAGTGATGAACTATGGCTTTCTTTCCTCCAGAGGTCCTGATGCCTTTCCAAAAGCTAAGAGCTGAGGTGACTGTAAGCACACTGAGTCCTGAGGCCCAGGGTGGGAGCAGCTAAAATATGTAAGGGATGTGTTCCTCTGGATAGCAAAGGCAGAAAGAGGTAGGGTCTCCTCCTGCCCCTGCATGCTTCCATTTTCATTTTTGTTTGAGGGGTAGAAGTAGTCATCAGAAAAGTATCCAAGGAGGTCCCCAGATATTCTGCGTTATTTACGTATCTAATTATTGTGTACTCAGTTGGAAAAAAAAAAAACCAAAAAAAAAAAAAAAAGACATAGAAGGGGTGTATTTGGAGTTGTCTCTGGGCACCTGGCCTTTGTCCATTTGGCATCTGTCTTAAGCACATGCAAGGAGTTACTCTCATTGGTGTCACACCCAGACTAGACTGAGGACTCAGCTTGCTACAGGCTTTTGTCCCAGGAGCTGTCTGCTATTACCTGTGGGATGAAGTTCAGACATGTGTTTATGTTGGAGAGACCCAATTGCCTCCAACAAGATAGGCTATGTGTGGCTTTAAGAACACGGAAGTACACTCAGCATCTGTCTGGGGACATTAGCTGAATAAAGTCTAGACTGATAGATAGGAAGGAGCTCTGGTTCAGAATTATCATGTACTCTCTGCTTTCTGTGTTTGCAAGCATCTTCCCTCCGCTGTCTGGAGTACCTTGCTCTACAAGGAGAGAGTAGATACAGATTTTTAAGTTTTCTAAACTCCTTTCCAGTTCATGATTCTAGGAGTTGGTTACCTGTTGAGTTTTCATCCCGGCTCCGCCTCTTAGCATTAGGCTTTATGGTAGAGCAGGCATATGGACATGCAGGGGTCCACTGCTATGTGTGCTTAAGCTTCTAGGTCCTATTTGCTTGTAGGGTTCTTGGAGCTACCCAATGCTATGATTCTGTGTTGCTATTGTTGATGGGGTGGTTGACACACACACAGGTGCCTAGGCCTGGATGGAGCTTTGTACTAGGGGTGGAGGGTGGGGTAGTCAGAAAGACCTATTTGGGTTGTACATGATCACCAATGACCACTGCCGAGGTTCCCATCCTAGCT
This sequence comes from Grammomys surdaster, assembly GCF_004785775.1. Lineage (NCBI taxonomy): Eukaryota > Metazoa > Chordata > Mammalia > Rodentia > Muridae > Grammomys > Grammomys surdaster. Next base: position 3,647,696 of record NW_021604657.1, read on the forward strand.
AAACTACGGGAGTGGTGAACAGCTTCAGAGGAAAATGTAAACAGTTCCAAATGATGTGGTTGCCTGTCTCCATTCAGTTTGGTGGTCCTGCACAGAAACACCTGTGTGCATCGGTGCTAAATGAAAAGGTCCACAGGGATGAAGTCCAGAAGGGGGATATTCTGCTGCCAGATCTCACCCCTGTGGCGATTGGCAGAAGCTGTTGGTGAATCACTTGGAATCCTGTGTGTACCTTGCCATGTTCATTGAAGATGTTAACACCTTTTGTCTAGAGCCAGAAGCCGGCAGTTCAGTCCCCTGGTACTAGACTTAGCTTGTCCAGTGGAGAAATTAACATCATAAAATTCAGTTAACGGAGATGCTATGGGTTTAATTAGTTCCTTAACAATTAAAGAAGAATTATGAGATCTTGAGTCTGAGCTCTCCAGCTTCGAGAGCAATTTGAAGGATTGATGTCACTGGTTGATGTCTCCCTTGAAATGCTTGCCTGACAAAGTGATTTGGGGAATTATTTATGTTCCCCTGCTTCCAGGTGAGTACATACACTTTCCTATAACCCCAAAGGAAGTACTTCCTGGTCACCTCCCTAGCAACTCATTCAGAGCCTGAGGCTGGAGGAAAATGGGCGAATTCTATCTTTAGAGTTCTGTAGTTCTGCATTCCTGCTTCCCTCTATCCTCAACAACCCCACACTGATTCTGCCACTTTCTAAGCTCTGTGGGCATTGTTGGAGATATGTGGCATTATTGATTTTCCAACTACCTCTTTATTGTATTCATTATGCACTTCTTTATGAGACATCGTAAGTGTGAATGCAGCTGTTATGCTGTTTATCTGTGGCAGGGGGATTTAGTCACGGCAAAACTGAGAGTGGGGATAGCTAGCACGACCAATGCTCATTCTGGAAGCCTGTAGTCTTCAGTCCATTAGCCTTCTGCTTTCTTTGTGATAGGAACCACAATTATAAAGTGTTCTCTGAACACGAGTCTCTTGAGTCACTAGATATGGAACTAGGCATTCTTTATAATCTTGCTAGTATGGGCTTTTGACCTTCAACCCCACTATCATGTGAGGTGTGAAGGCTTATCAGGAGTGCCTTGGCCCACATCGTCTGCATCAGATTATGTGCTCGTGCAAGCTCTCCTGGCATTTTTAAGCATGTGGAGGTGTGAGAAGCACCAGCTATCTCCCAGGTATGCTTATTCATTCAAGTGAAGGCTGGGCAGCCTGAGTTTTGGTTTCCTTAGGTCAGAAGATACTCTTTACTCCCATCCATCCCCTTCCTCCATCCCTCTCTGGCAGCAACATTGTCTCTGAACCTTCTTTGGTGGTCCAGCTTCAGCATCTTGCCAGCCCAGGCAAAGACACCATGCCACACTGACAGATGGTCCTAAGTAGAACAGACAGCAGAAATGAACGTTTATCAAATTTAGTTGGAGAAGACCCTGTTCCCTCAGCAGAGGCTGTCCAACAGCTGTCATCTGGGAACATATGGTCCAGTGGTGAGGGCACAGGCCTGGCTAATCCTACTCTTGTAGAGATTAGCTCTGATGAGTGAAAAAAGTTGTGCTGTCACCGGGGGTGCCTATGAAGGGATGGTTGGGGGCTGCATTGGGACTAAGTTCCCAAACTACATCCCCTATAATTCAGGCTGAAAAAGACAGAGTAAATGGCACTGATAGCAATAGAAGCAACAATAATACAAGAATAATAGCATATTATACCATAACAGTACACCTACTGCTTATAAATTGCCTGCTGTGTGTCAAGTGACACACCAGGTTACTTATATTTGCTATTTTATTAATTTTCCCCAGGAGCGCTTTTAGGGCTATATTATCATGTCCATTATACAGATGAGGAAAATATTTATCTGAGATGCAATTTTGGGTCTCTTGGTGGTTTCAGCACTGGCGTCTTAGCAGATCAGGCATGTGCACACTCATGGTATTATATACAGGGCCTTCCTTAGGAACCTAGTGATTGTGTCCTCCCACACCCACACCTACACCCAAGGCTTATGTCTTGAACACTTAGCTCTAAGCTGGTAGAGCTCTTTGGGAGAGATTATGGAAACTTTAGTATGTAGGGCCTAGCTTGTGGCCACAATGGGCAGGGTTTTGAAAGTCATATTCACCTGTCTAATGCTAGGTTTCCTGGGCTGGCTGCTACGTGAAGAATTCTGCCACACTCTCCTGCTGCCTCCCAACCCTACTGACACTCCCATGCCTTTACTGCTGTGGTAGGTTGGACACTTCCAAAATCACAAAACAAAATAAACTCTCCTTTCTTATGCTGTTTCTGGTGAGCATTTTGTCTCAGTGTTGAGGAAGGTCACTTCAGCTTTACACTTTGCTGCATCCAGGACAATGGAAATCCGGACTGGAAAGCCTACCCCTTTCAGTTCTCTGTCTGGTCCAGCTGTGGCTTCTGTATATCCTTATTAGAAGCATGGTTTCCAGCACTACCTCTCCTGTAACCAAACGTGGAGGTGCCCTCAAGCAGAAGCGGGTGACCCCAAGATTCTAAAAGCAGAAACACTTTCTCACCGTGCAGCTTTCAGAAGGGAAGCTTGCTCGTAGACTGAGGTCACAAAGCCTGGCCACGAGGGGCTCCTGCAAGTGGTGAGAATTGAAGTAGGAGCAGAGAAGAGAGAGATGCTCCAGTCTGCCCTAGGGGCTGGATAGGGAGCCTTTTCAAGCTGGAGATGGCTCCAGGTGGCTGCCATTTCGGAAGTCACTGTGTTTCCTCAGCTGAGGCTGCTCTTTTTGGATTGCCAGGTGTGTTTCTCTCTTGGTCCAGGAGTGGAAGGTAAGGGGCTTGGAAGGAGTCTCCAGTTAGCAGCTTGCATTGACATTCTGATCTGATGAGGATGGGTGGAGAGAGAGAGAGTACTGCAGACAACAGCAGACATTAAAACACATCTATGTGTGCTTTGTCCTTGAAAATAACGATTAGTCAGGCCACTCCTCAGTGAAAACTCAGGAGGCTTCCTCAAACGCCCCTGTAGAGTTCAATAAACGGGCCTAGGGCATGCATGTCTGCAGGAGTTCATAACTGAGAGACCAACAGGCAAGAGAGCACTCTGTCCAAAGCCTTGTTTGTTTTTGTTTTTACAATTTATTTCTATTTGTGTGTGTGTATGTGTGGTGTGTATACTTGTGTGTACATGTATCCATAGAGGCAAGAAGATGACACTGAATCCCCTAGAACAGAGTTACAGATAAGCTGTCTGCTATGGGAGCCAAAAGCTGAACACAGTGTTCTACAAGGCTAGTGAATGCTCTTCGCCACTGAGCCATCTCTCCAGTCACCAAAGTCTTTGCTTTGCTATGTACAGCTTAAAATATTACAAGAAAAAAAACCCAAGGGCATGATATATACATCATTTAAGTTATAACCAGAAAAAAAAATCAAGTCCATGACATATACCTTTGTTGTAACTTAGTGGGATGTGTGATACGCTGTGTCCAAAATTTCTTTACATAGTGCCAGAATTCTGTAAACATGTTGCCTTATGTGGCAAAAAGGATGTCATAGAGGTGACTGAGTTAAGGGCCTTGAGATGAGGATTATCTTGGGTTATTTGAACTGGCTCAATGTAATCCAAAGGGACCTTATAAGTGAAAGCAGGATGTGACTGCAGAAGGGAGTCTTTGCTGGAGTTTTCTATCACTGTGATTGAACACCATGGCCAAAGCAATGTGGGGAGGATTCGGTTTATTTCAGCTTACAGTTTCATAGCACCTTCTGTCATGGAAAGAGAGCAAGGTAAGAACCTTGAGGCAGGAAGAGCTGACACCCAGGCCAAAAGAATGTTGCTTGCTGGCTTGCTCCTAGTGGCTTGCTTAGCCTATTTTCATATAGCATCCAGGACCACCCATCCAAAGTGCCACCATGATAGGCCCACCCATATCAATCATCAGTCAAGATGTTTCACCACTTACTTGGCCATAGACCACTCTGGTGGGGGCATTTGAGATGCACTTTTCCAAAGTGACTTTAGCCTGTGTCAAGTTGACATAAAAAACTAGCCAGCAGAGATTGTATGGCTACAGTTCAGAGCACTTGCTGAGTTTGCCACCCCTATGGTGGCTCATAACTGTCTATATAACTCCAGCTACAGGGATTCTAACGCCATCTTCTGGTGTCCTCCAGTACTACATGCAGTTGGCATACATATACATACATGAAAGCAAAACATTCATTCACATAAAATAAATCTTAGAGGAGGAAGAGAATGAGGAGGAGGAGGAGGAAGAGGAGGAGGAGGAGCAGGAGCAGGAGGAGGAGGAGGAGCAGGAGCAGGAACAGGAGGAGGAGGAGGAGGAGCAGGAGCAGGAGGAGGAGGAGGAGAAGGAAAGGAATATCACAGTGTGAGGCCAAGCCAGAAAAGATGTGATGCTAAAGTAGCAATCAGAAGGATACAGCCTAGAAGCTGGGAAAACAATAGCAAGACTGGAGCCTGCGGAAGATACACAACATCCCTAAACACTTTAATTTAGCTTAATGGGACCTATTTCTGAACTCTTGAACTATAATCTCATAAATGGGTATCATCTGAAGCCACTATGCTTTTAAAGGTTTGGTATAACAGCAAAAGAAACCTAACACAGGACTCATTCTGAATCATGCTTGTGAGAATGGCAAGAGGCTGTGTCACTGCTAGAGAGCCCAGTCAGATGCCAGACTTCTGCCAACCCATAAGTGTTACAATGCTGGTTTGCCATCTTGGAGAAAGTAACAACCCGGAGTCTTTATAATGTACACTGGGAAGAGCATAGTTTTTGGGGAGTGGACTTGCTAGGGCCAAACTGAGGGCCTTGTACCATGCTAAGCTAGCACACCATGCCTGCAGCCACGGAGGGTGTGTGTGTGGTATCTATATGATAGTGAGATGGAACAGAGCTCATACAGAAAACACTAAGAACTTCTACTCAGACGAGTGTAGAAACTGCTAGAGGTCATGCTGGCAGAGTCAGAAGATGTATTGAGTCCAGTTTGGAAGACTGATTAAAATGCAGGCAGGTGAGTGACAGCAGGGACTAGGACTGTACCGTAAACAAGGCCACAGATGATGGTCAGTTCTCAGAATGCAGCTGTAAGGTTCTGGATATTTCTGACATGGACAGAATCTGGACATTGCCTACAGAGGAGATGATGACAAACTGTCAGCTCAGCACACTTTAAATAAGGTTGACTAGATCAGTTTGTGCTCCCGAAAGATCATATTGGCCATGAAGAGAATTCCAGATGAAAAGGCAAAGGGTTCCTTAGAAAAAGTCAGCTGTTCTCTTTTATCTAAGAGAAGCATGGTTCTTAGAGCAGACCCTGGAAGGCCTCCTCTTCCTGCTTTGGTTGCATGAGTGCTCCAGTGCATTGCCTCTGCTCTGGTTCTTGGGTCAGGCCCTGCCATAAGCACTCACACTTTCTCTGAATGATAAAAAACCTGGCCTTGCTGCTTTCTGTTCTGGAGACTTAGAAGATCGTATGGATGATATCTTAAAACTTTTGAAATCTATCCCAAATGACAGAGTGCAAGAATTCTGCCCTAACTGTAGAAATAGTCAATACATTTCTGCTGTCTATAATGTACAGCACCGAAGACTCTGGAAGCTGGAGATGAAGAAAAAAGTAGTTTGCATTGGAATGAAGGCATTCTGAGAAAAGTTCAGGCTGCCGAAGTTAAAACCAACTCATCACAAAACATCTGCCCTTCCATTCCCAAAATCCCAGAGACAGCTAGAGATGCCGAGCCAGAATCACTGTGACTTTCAATGTCAGAAACCAACAAATGAACACCTATCATCGTGGACCTATTGTGGAACTAAGGAGTAGCTGCTAATTCTGAGAGGAACAGAGTGTCTTTCTGATGTCACACCTGTAGGATGGTGAGGGGCAAGTCCTTGATTTGTGCTTTAAAGGTACTGGAAACCTTAGCTTCAGAATGAGTCAGAGGGACAGGAGAGCTCCTGGGAAGTACAAATGGGACTGAAAAATTAATATTATTAGGAGAAGCACCACATTATCATAGTACATTTGAGCTGGAGCTGTTAGTGGCCCACCCACTTGTCTATTTAATGATGTATTTCTGGGTGACTATTTGTTCATAAACTCTGTGAGAAGCAGAGAGGGTACAGGGCAGGCTTCTCTAACAGGTGTTTCCCTGGCAACGGGTCTCAAAGTGGAACAAGAAATAACGATAAACAGTAATTTTGTACCTGGCCCCTTTTCATACCTGCTAGATAGACGATGCTTCTTGTAGGCTCAGTGTCATAACTTGCAAAGGGATTTCTCAACAGCTCTTTGATGGTATTTAGTTTGGAAAAGCACTCCTTCCATTGTTACTTCATTAAGATGTTGTTTTCAAATATCTCAAGACTGGTTTCCTTTTTAGACAAGGAAAAAAAAATCATCAAAAACTACTGTCAAAAATTGATGTGCTGAAATTCAATTTTGGCATCTTGTGCCCAGAGTGAACTCACACATACACATTCACATGGACACACACACACATACACGTGGACACACACAGATAAACATGCACCCAGACGATTTCTGTCTCTGAAGTGACAGATTCACAGTTCTCAGATATGAACTTGCAGAAGCTGCCTGAGATAACAGAAGTGATCTTTTCTTTTACATTACCCATTGACAATATCTTTTAATCAGATCACTTTAAAAACTTTAACTTGCATCTGTTCCCCATACAGTCAGGTTGCTGTGGACAAGCAGAATGACCACAGCCTTCAAGATTTCTTTAAAGCCTCTATCAAGGTCAGGAGGCAAACAATCAAAATTCAACTGTGGATAAACAAGGGCCCAGTTGACTTCAGAGTTGTAACCCTTTCCCATGTGACCGTGTCCTACCTGTGTCATTAAGGGTAAGACTTATGCCTGTTTGAAACTTTTATCATTGAACACAAACCAGTCATCATCACCATGAAATCCTTGGTGACTCGTAAACATTTTTTTATGTAATTTTTTAATTCTGTGTGTTTTACCTGCATGTATGTCTGTGTACTATGTGTACCTAGTGTCCATAGAGGCCAGAAGAGGACATCAGACAGTTGTGATCTACCATGTGGGTACTGAGAATCGAACCCAGGTCCTGTGGAAGAGCAGCCAGTCCTTTTAACTGCTGAGTCATCTCTCCAGCTGCATTGTAGCATGGCCCTCAATGACAGATACATACACAGCCCTTTGTCCACATGACTGTGCTACACATATACCTTCTGATCAATGGTGACCATTGTTCCTTCTAATTGCTACGGCTAGGGATGTTCACCCAACAGTATTAGGTCTTGCAGGAACTAGGCTGATCCCCTCTCCCCTCTCTGAGTACAGTATTTGTCATTAACTTTGTGGGTGGCTTACAAGCTCCTTGGCAACAGTGTAATTGTACCTTTGTTTGAGCTAAGAAAATTTCACTTCAAATAATGCTTCTTAGATTTCCTTTCTCTTCTACATTTGGTGATACAATTTGTTAATTTTCTGTAGAGAAATATTTTATCTAGCTTGTTCTGAAATGTTCTATTGGCTTAGCAGAAATGTCAATAGACTTTGTTCAAATGCTCCTTCATGTCATGCTATGACAAGGTTCCATTCATTGTGCTAAGAACTAAGGATGAATAGGGCCTCCATCCAAAAAACTACCTGTTATTCTTAGTATAAGTCATTATCCTTACTAGCTGTATCTTTTCCTTCTTTCCTTTTTTGTCCCTTTGAATAAGCCATTGTCAATGTAAGTGTCATTGCTCCAAAGTGTGTGGAAACATATTCTGAGTCATGTTTATTTGTTTAGTCTTTGTTTTCCATTGGTCTTGAGACAAGGAAGCTCCATGTAGCTCAGGCGGGCCTCACCTTCACAAGTAGCCAGATTGTAGACATGTACCACCTGCCCTGGCTCATTTCATTTAAGATGGTAGCAATGTAGGAAAAAACAAACTCTCTGTATCTCCAGGTACACTCATCAGACAGAATATGTCCGTGAGGAAATGTGTGGGGTTTTCTTTCAGCATTCTGAGTAAGGATTCCTGACCTGTAACAACCTAATGGGTACCAGTTAAAGTGTCTGATATTAATTCCAAATTCCAACACCATCTACCTGGGCTTAGCCTCAGAGTTCCCTAGGTTGAGGACATAGTTCTATACCAAGATACTAGTTTCAAGGCCTATGAACTTCTGATCAACCAATCTAGGCTCTTGTGACTCCTTTCTCGGGGTCAACTGAATTATTAGAATGCTTCACAGAACTCAGAGAAACACATTGACTAGTTTATTAACAGAAGACATAAGAAGATAACCAACTGAGTAGCCAATAGAAGAGGTGGCAAGAAGTGATTTTTATCTATGGTGCCTTTTAAAAAATATTATTTATTTATTATTATTTATATAAGTACACTGTAGTTGTCATCAGACAGACCAGAAGAGTGCATCAGATTCCATTACAGATGGTTGTGAGCCACCATGTGGTTGCTGGGAATTGAACTCAGGATCTCTTAGCAGCCAATCTGTAAGGCCCCTGGGCTGTCTTTTTGGTGGAAGTTTCACTACGTAGGCATAAATTAGTAACACCACTAGTCAATGGGAATAACCTTGACTTACTTCTAGGACTTCCTCCTCTCAGGTTGGGGTTAAAAGTGAATGCCAACCCTGTCTTCCTAACTTGTTTTTTCTTGGTCTCAGCTGCCATCTTGAGCTACTAACTAGAAATGCTATCCACTGGTCACCTCATTAGCACACAAAAGATATTTTTAAAAATATATTGGAGATCCCAAACAGTTTAGGAGCTGTGTGTAAAAAAAATGCAGATGAAGATCAGCTGTGTGTCTGACAGTGTACACTCAGTTTACTGTGACTTACAAGATTTGCTACGACCATGGAAGTGTCTCTGTTTCTTAATTCTTCCACGTTCTGCCTTTGAGCCAATAGCTGACCATTTTCAGATTTGGAAAATTTCACAACAAAACAGTGAGAACAGATTTCACTAAATTTATTATAGGGTGTAATGGGATGAAGGAAACACTGCCAAGATATCCTAGTAACAGAATATCTTAAGCAAACCACACAATCGTTAAGCATTTAGTGATTATAAAAGAAAATTTCTTTGGCAAATCAGAAATAGATTTCCATTTCAAATCTGTGAAATGTGTGTGAACATCACTGGTTCATCTCACTTTCCTTTGGAACCATTCCACCACCTGTAGGCAACTGTGAGACCACTGGGAACCTCCAGGGACATGAGGACCACACTTGAGAAGTGCTGGGTTTCTTGGAGCTGCATCCTTCCCATATGGCATTCTAAAGCTCCACTGTGGAGTACTTGAGCATCCCCGGAGTCCCACTTCTCCTGACAGCTGCCAGTATTTGCAATGGACATCATTTTTGACCCTTCCCAGTGGCTTCCACCTGCTCATGGAGTGAAGTCCAGCTTGCTCAGTAGTCAAAAGCTATGTGTGTGGCCTGTGGTCTTTCTATGGTGATCGTTTCCAAATTCTTTGACTCTACTTAGGTATCCTGTGCATGTCTTTTCACTCAGGTGATGTATCCTTACCCCTCCCACATCCACTGGCCTACCTGTGAATACTCGATGACAACCTTATCTGCTTGAGAAGTACCCTTGGTGGAGCCATAGGCTAGCATTACCTCCTGCCTTCACACAGACACACTGACATGCTGGTAGGAAGATGACTGACCAGTCCTCATCATCACACCCCTAAAGACTGAGTTTTATCCAGGAATTTGGGCCAATATTTTATGATGAACGTAATGGTCTCCTTTTAATTCTGGATTTTTTTTTTTTAATTTCATGAGAACTGTGTGCCTGTTCCATCTGCCCATACACACAGCTAGGGATCCTAGAGGATTCTCTAGTGACCAGGGGGTGTCTCTGTCTCTAAAACAGTGGTTCATAACTTTCCTAATGCTGAGACCCTTTAATACATTTTTTCATGTTGTGGTGACCTCCAATCAAAAAATTATTTTTGTTACCACTCCATGCCTGTAGTTTTGCTACTGTTATGAATTGTAATGTGAATATCTGAACTGCAATCCCAAGGGGGTTGCAACCCATAAGTTGGGAAGCACTGCTCTGGATGATTGTGACTTAGAGATCAGCTGACAAATCTTTAATGGCCATTTGTGTGTGTGTGTGTGGGGGGGGTGGTCTTCCGCTGCTCAAACACACAAGTCCATCTGAATCTGTCATGTTCACTGTCCACAAATCCTTGAATTTGACCACATTTGTGTCGAGGACTTACTTAGTCTGGGTTGTCCTTGCCTCTGTATCCTCTGTCCTCCCAGAATGGAGACCAGTTTCTTCAGTGCAGCATTTGTGGTCTTCCACAATGTATGTTTCCTGCTCTCTTCACAGGTTCTCCACACCTCCTCCTCACTGGAGCTGATTGTTCCTGAGGGTGTCCAGTGCTAGTCCATCTCCAGATCTTTGCTCTCAGATGCTTCAGGTCTTTTTCTTCAGCACCATGAATCCTTTGCAGTCTCCCCTGGCATCAGTGCCTCGTTCTGCCTATGTTCGCTCAGATCCCCCACCAGCGTAGGTTCTGACATGAGACTGACCGAAGTTCACATTCTAGATCTGCTTTTGATTCACCTGCATCCTTTCATTGTTCACGTGCCCACCCGGGGCTTAACCTCCCACTACTGCAGTGAGAGCAGTCATTCCTGCCTTGGAAGGAAGTTGTCAAAGTAAAAGCAACTGTGTTTTCCCTGCCGATTCCTTTGTCTACATTCCTTTACTGTGTTGATTTTCTGTCTTGGTCTCTATTTAATTTGCTTCATAACCAGAAACATTGTTCTTCTGTGCCTGACTTGAAGTGGATGCTGCATGAATTTCTGATGATCATAACTGGAATCTTTGTTATCGTTTATGTGCAATTTACATATACATAATTTATGCATTCACTTTGGAGCAGTGAAAAGGACAGGTCTTGCTATTTCAGTTAAGGGGACAGTATATCAAGAATAGCAATTTTTTTTTAATTTAATGTTTGGGAATATGGTGCTTTCCAGAGAAAAGGGAAGAATTCCAACAACTTTCTACTCCAGGAGAGTAAAACTAAAAACGAAATAGACAGGAATGTCAGAGGAAAACTTAACATGGCATCATTGGCTCATAGTCCAAACATCTCTATATCTATCAGATGCAAGCTATCAGTGGTTCTTTAGGCAAAGAAAGGACCAGAGCATCAAGTGAAAACACATCTTTTACAAGTTGATTCCAGATACTAGAGGGTTAAAGGCAAAACCATGCATATACACACACACAACTGTTTCCCCTTGCAAGATTAGAGTTGCCTGATTCCCCTTGACCATGTTCCTATGTGATGATCCTTCGCCACACACAAGACTGTCATTGTATATTCATTCATTAGAGATAATGATTTTGAGTCTCTGTCCCCACTGACCTGTGGACAGATGGCTAGCATGAATGCCATGTTTATCTGGACACCAGATCAGCTCCGGCAGCCCTGTGATGGGTCTGATCACCGTGTGGCAGCTGCATCTCAGACCTCCTCTTTTCTCCTCTCCTCCCAGGGTGGGGGCAGCGGGGGCCTGCCAACTGGGTGCACTGCATGTGAACTTCTGCAGAAATGGGCCTTCTGGTCATGACCAGTTTTGCTTTCTTTTCATGACTGTCCGACAAATGTCAGGGCTGCTTAGAGCTAATCAGTTTTGATTGGAGGGAAAACAATCTGAAGTTCTAGATTGTTGGAAGCATTACTCAGTTCTGAATAACAATCATTCGCCCCTCTCCCTTTCTCTGCCTTAATGTGGATGTACTGGAACAAAGCCTGGGTGGAATGGTAGGGTTATGTTTGTAGATCTTACCTGCTGGATCTGGGCTGGGTTTGAATCTCTGACTGCAGAGGTAGAAGGAGAGGTCTGTTTCTGGCTGGATATGTTAAGGGGTACACACTCACTTGATCATTGTAGGCATATATATTTCTGCAACGATTATTGTTAATATTATTTTAACAAACATTGTTTCTTTTACCAAGAATGTATACAATAGGGCAGTTTAAACCAACTATTTTCTCTTTAAAAGGTACTCTATGTGAAACTCACACTAACGCTTTCCAGATTTATATGAAAGGAGCAAATACATTAATTTTACTTAATTCTTTGTTGTAAAACATCTTCTGAAGATAAATGAACTCGGGGATTTTGGGAGATTGCTATTAATTTGTCAGATAAATAATTCCAGTTAACCTCTGTATGCCAAGATGGTTCCTCTGTCAGGGAAGATAGACTGCTTCTCAAACTTCACCAGGAAAGGAAGAAGGGGAAATTCCTATTTAGAGGGCTCCATGAGTTTTCAGAGCTCATTCCCTTCCACTAGAGCCTGCCCAGCAATTTTCTCCCTTACAATGTATTTTAAACTGAGGTTCTATATGTGTAAAAGTCCTTAGTCGATGGTTCCTTCTCCTCCCATTCTGTATCTTTTCTCTGTCAAAAGTACTTCCTCTCATGCTAATGTCAATACTGAAAAAAGTTACTTGAGGCAGTGAACAGCTATGGATTTTTCTAGTCAAATATGGCATATTTCTTTCTAGACCTTTCCATCATTCCCTATATTCTTTAATTTTAAAAAGATTTTTAAGTTTTTATTTTACGGGCCCAAGTATTTGTCTGTACACATGTTTCTATACCCCATTCATGCCAGTGCCCACGATAAACAGAATAGCTGTCTCCTAGAAACTAAAGTTACCGATGGTTGGGAGCTTCCTTATGGATGCTCAGAACCAAACTCAGGTCCTCTGTAAAAGCAGCAATTGCTCTTAATTGCTGAACTCTCTCTCCATACCTCTGCATCCCAATTTCTAAATTCTTAGGTATCTGAATCCATCTCTATCCACCCTTGCCTTGTGCTTTGAAACTTGCTCCAGGGTCACTTTCTCCATCTGGACCATTCTCTCTATCTTCTCTTGCCATGTGCTTCTTCTAATCTTGTGAACCCTTTCTCTCATGAAGTCTGCTTACACGTCTCACTGCCTGCATATAAGAGTGAGTCCATGTATTGACTTGGCTGTGGCTTCCAGCTTAATTGTTAAAATTAACGTATTTTATTATTCTCTCTGTGTTCATATGTTGTATACGTTGCCTATGTGAGTGTGGATTTACCTGCATATGCTTTTGCATATATACAGAGGCAGAGATTGATGTTGGTGTATCTTCCGTAGTCATTTCCCATCCCCCCCCCAGCCAAACTGTACTATCTTTATCCAGGATATTTTTCATAAACACTCATGCTGCTTCAGACAGGACATGGACAGGAAGTAACTGGCACAAGAACTTTTAATTTTTTTTTTCAAGACAAGGTCTCTTTATGTGGCCCTGGGTGTCCTGGAATTCGTTTTGTAGACCAGGCTGCTCTCGAATTCGGAGACCCACATGCCTCTTTCCCCCAAGTGCTGGGTTTAAACATGTGTGCTACCACTCCCCAGCTTCAAACCCTTGTCTTACATGGACTACATAAATCAGAAAGACACTATGAAGTCCAACCAAGTCTTCACTTGATTCTTTGAACAGGGAACATGTAGAGCAAGGGCTGTCACGTTGCATGTAGCACCTTGCTTGACAACTTCTCACAGTGGGTATTGACTTTCAGGAAATGAAATGAAGACTGAGGAGTCATGGATCTGAAGGTCCATAGTCTTTAAGAAAAGGAACCTCTGCTTGCTCTCTTCAGGATTACAGTTCTGTAATGTCACTGCAGAGTCCAGGTCACCCTACAGACTGGAAAATCCCAGCTTAAAGGGGTCAGATCCAATAAGTCATTGTCTTTAAGGGAGTTAAGTTTGTGCTGAAGTGAAGGTGGAGGGGGGGCGCATAAAAATGAATTTTTAGATTTTTCTCACAAGATAAGGTATTTTATACCAGGGTGGTCAATATGTGATATAGTGAAAATCCTTCCATGGTCAAGAGGAGTCTTCTTTTTCAAAAAGGTATTTTTCTCCTTCTTATCCTCTTCCTCTTTCTCCTTAATGTTATTATTGTGTGCATTTGAGTAGGTGCCAACATATTCATGTGGAGGTCCGAGAAGAGGTTACAGGAATTAGTTCTCTCCTTCCACTACGTGGATTCAGGGAGTGGAACTCTGGCTTCCTGGCTTAGAGGCAAGTACCTTTACCGGCTGAGCCATCTCCTCAGCCTGAGGAGTCTTTCAAAGCCAACAGGAAAAGGAGTTTCTCCCCCATAGCGATTTAACTTGGGAGACATTCTGTGAGCGACACATGCTCCTCCCTCCCAAACAATGAAATGTTCTGTGTGCTAACAACATAGCTCCTTTTAAAAATAAATAAATAAATAAAAGGAAAACAAAATTCTGCATTTTTATAAAGCTTGATATAAATAGTATTCCATACTGTGCAGTCCCCAGAAGCACACAGTTATCAAAAATGCATGCCTCACATGCGGCTTCTGCATCGTCAGCTCTCTGTGCCGGTCTGCATTTGCATTTTCTACAGGGCTGTTCCCACGCTTGCCAGCATCCTTTGCCCTTTGGATATATTGTCTCCTCTCTTTGCAGGGCCTTTTTCAGGCTAGGGCTCAAGCTATGGGGGAACAGGTATAACAAACAACCGTGTAGATCTTCTCTGTGGCCTCTTCTTCACCTTGGCTTTATCTCCTTCAACACCCCCCTTCTTTGGGGAACGAGAAGGAAGAAGGAGGAGTGTAGGTGCTGAACTGAAGGATGCAGGAATGCTGAGCTTTTGTAGTCCCCGGAGCAGTTCTGACTGCTTCACACAGCTTTCCCCCACTTAATTTCTGAGAGTCTCTCACTGAACCTGGAGCTTATCTAGTCCTCTGAAATAGCTGGCCACAGAGTTCCAGGGATCTACCTGTTTACATCTTTTGGTGCTGGGGTTACAGACAGGGCTTGCACACAGGTTTGTACACAGGTGCTGGGGATCTGAATTCACATCCTTCTACTTATATGGCAGGCATACCAGCACCCAACATACCTTACTATTTAAGTACAGCTTTAGATTCCTAGAGAGGCTGCTTTGATAACACAGGGCCTACTCACGTAGCCTCTCACATCACAGTATCTATGCTACGATTGAGAAATGAGCATGTGTTGATTCAAATTTCCTTTGTCATCCATGATGATCTCATCCCAAACACCACATCACATTTTATTGTTCTGCCTCTGAGGTTTCTTGTTATTGCTCCTCTTGTCAGTTTGGAGTGTACCAATCTAGTCCTTTGTAGAGAATTTTTTCCTGGGATTTGTCTAATGTTTTTTTTTTCTTCTCACAATTAAAGCTGGGAAAAAGACTACAGAGGCAAAATAACTATTTTGTTGTGTTGTATCGACCACATGATTTATGACTATTGATGACCTAGCTCACCTGGTTGAAGTAGTATTTTTCAGGTTTCCCTATTTTAAAATTATCCCTTCTCATATTGATACTGTGTTCTTTGGGATGAAGTTACCCTATGGAGCCCCCATCTAAGGCAGTGGTTCTTAACCTTCCTAATGTTATGACCCTTTACGATAGTAATGTTCCTCATTTTGCACTGACTCCCCCCCCAACCATACATTATTTCTTTGCAATTGTTATGATTCATAATGTGAATAGCTGTGTTTTCTGATAGTCTTCGTTGATCCCTATGAAGGGGTCAGTTGGACCTCCAAGGGAGCCACAACCCATAGGTTGAGAATCATTGACCAAAGACATGAATAACTATACACTAACCTGGAAGGCAGAATTCATATAACAGAAATTTGACTCTGTGAATTCTGCACAGAAATTTTGAGTCTTCTGCCACGGGCTTTGCGTGTTCCAGGATCACTCTCCTCAACACTTTCTCTATGATTCAAGGACCATTATGTTAGGGTCTCCCATGGGCAACCAGCCCTGTCGAGGGCATCTCTATCCACCCCGTTCACCAAGTTATACAGCTCTAGAGCATCTCACAGGACAGCTTTACATAGCTTGCAATACAAAGCTAAGAACTCTAGTATCTGGCATCCAATTCTCGTTTTCCCTCCTTTCCCTAGGAGGCCCCTTACAGTTCTGAAGCCAGTGCATCATCACTCCACCCAAAGACTCACACCATTAGGCTATCCTCTCACTTTTCATTCATACTTCCTTTCCTTGGACCACTATTAAAGCCTTCAAGAAGGCAGAGTTTTCTCGTTCTTCACAAAGTCTTCCTTTCTTCGGCTTGAATGTAAACCACTACTTTTATGTGTGTTAACCCTTGGTTCCCAGTAACTTTGGAGAAGGTTGTGGAACCTTTGGGACCAGGAGACCCAGATGACAGCAGTGGGTTGCAGTGGGATGAGCCTTGAAAGTGCTATACAGAGTTCTCTGTTTCCTATCTTCTGCCCAAATGTAGCAAGATGTTTGACAATCTTGCTGCCTTAGATCAAATCTACCCAGCTACCTTACCTTACCTACTGTGACAAAGTGTGCCCTCTGAGTCATGGGCTGAACTAAACCCTACATTCCTGATTGCATCTCTGTCTGAAATTTGGCCACCATGAACGAGCAAAATAACAACTGTTGACATCAATGTTGGCATTGGCACTGTTGCTGTGATAAACCTGACAGTGGGGTTTGTGGGCCTTTGGGACTTGTTTGGTGGGAGGAATGCGGAAGAGTTTAGAGCTCTAGGTAATAGAAGGTCAATGATGCTGTCAGCAGAAGGTAACGTGCACTTCTGGTGGGGATGTGTATGATCGGGATGCCAGTAGAAATGCAGAGGGTGTGGACTTGGTTCTTGAGGTGTCAGCTAAAGAAGTGTGCCAAGAACTGGGCTGGAGGCCATTTCATGTTGTGTTCTGAACAGGAATTTGGCTGCATCGTACCCATGTCTTAAAACTCCGAGTGAGACTGCATTCACAAGTAATGGACTAATTTACTTGGCAGAAGAAATTTTAAGACAGCATAGCATTTGGGCTGTGGCAGAGTTATCACTGCTTTTAGCCAGATTTACAGTGAGCAAAAAGTAGAACAGAAAGTTGTAAAAAAAAAAATGTGAAGTTTGTCAAGGAAAAGGGTTGCGAGAACATTTAAAGTTTGCAGACAAGGCAACTGAGGACAAAGGAGTTGTTAAAAAAAAAAAGATAAACAGAATAAAAAGGGACTGTGTGCTTTGTACCAAGACAACGGAACTGAAGCTTTGAGGAGGAGGCTGTTCACTGGACTTCAGGAGGTGAAACCATGGAGCCATTTGTGAGCTCTTTCCACTCATTCAAATGGAATGCCCAAGGAAACAAAGCCCCCAGCTGTCTTGCTTCAACAGCCCTCATCTCTATTCTGTTCTCCGGCTCTTGCATAGCCATAGCCTAAGTGAGGAAGGGTACATTCCAAACTGGTAGCAGAACTTGGTACCATTCGTGTGATGCTCTTTTAACCGTTACATAGAGTCCAAGAGCTGATGAGGCCAGGCAATGTGGAGCAAAGTTGGATTCTGGGAGGCACCATGCATGAAGTTATGAAGGTGAAATCTTTGTTGCGGGAGTGACCTCAAGCATAACAGAGATGATAGAAGCATGAGACCTTTGCCAATGAAAGCATTAAGCGCCAAACAGAGCCAGCACCAGAGAGATCCCATGTGTTCTACATGTGGCCATGTTATAAAAGGACACTCAAGCTGCTTGGAGCCCAGATGCTACTGCCACAGATTCAGATGCTGGAGGTGGAGCCACAGGGCTTTATCCTTACCTTGCTGGCTTTTACTCTGGTTTGGTCTCATCTTTCCTAACTCTTCTCTCCTCCTTTCTCTTGAGGATGGGAATGTTTATTTTGTCCCATATATTGCAAGTATGCAATTCCCTCCACTCTCATCTCTCTACCTTCCCCTCCCCCTCCCCCCTGACTTATTCACAGCTAAGAGTTTCCTAGAAGAGACTGGGCTTTTGAACAGTGATAGAATCCAGGTGGCAGAGAAATTCTTGAAATTGTACTGAAGGTGTTTTGGGTCGTGGTACAGTGTGTGATGGTGGTGGTGGAAGGTTATGGGAATCTTTGGAGACAGTGGCCTAGCTAGCAGGAGTGGGTTGTTAGAGTGGATGAGTCTTGAAGGCCACATCTGCTTCTAGTTCTGGTCTGAGCAGTGTGCCTTCTCCTGGAATGTGAGCAGCTGGCTTGTGCTTAGACCGCCATGGGCCAGGGTAAATCTAGTCATCTCTCTGAACTGTGAGGCAAAAGGAATCTGCCTCCCTTAAGTTGCTCTTTCAGAGAACTGGTCACTAACAGTGAGAAAAGCAACCAGCACAGCACCGTAGGCTTTCTCTGCTCATACACCTGTCTCTATAGAATGAGCACTCTTAGGTGCAAAGTTTTGCATTCATTATTTGTTTTTCTATTACTAGGCATGGTAGCTGATGTTTCCTGTCTCCAGTGAACAGCTGGCTGAATCATTATGAAATGACTTTGTGTCTATGGGGGCCAGAGGTGGGATATTCTAGTTTGAGTATGAAATGTCCTTGCTGGATGGGGGTGATGCACACCTTTAATGTCAGCACACTGGAGGCAGAGGCAGGTGGATCTCTGTGTATTTGAGGACAGCCTGATCTATAGAGTGAATTTTAGGACAGCCAGTGCTACACAGAGGAACTGTATCTAAAAAACAAAACCAGGCAAACAGATAACAAACAAAACCAAGCAAACAAAGAAATGTCCATAAGCTCACGTGTTTGAATAATTGTTGCCTAATTGACAGCGTTGGCTGGATAATTCTCTATAGTCACACCTATGAATGTCTCACTGCATTGTAAAGGGCAGTGTCTCTGGCTTACTGTTCTTGGTATCCTCACTCTAATGCCCAATGGCCTGCCTACACATAGCAGGCCACCAGCACCTGTTATCTGGTGGCCAGTAGGGAAGAGTTGAGCTAGGTTGATGTGTTATATGCACAGAGCCAACTGTTAAGGTCGGATGTGCCATATGTACAGAGAGCAGATGAGTATAAACAAGCCATTGAACTAAGTGGCTGCCTCATCTGAAAGTCAGTTTTGGTTGCTGTAAAAAAAAAATGCTGACCATCCCTTAATACCGAGACAGGAAAGCAGCACTGCAATCAAACGTAATTGGAAAATTACAGGATCTCAGAATTACCCTATTGCAAAAAACTCTCTTTCATGCTAGGCGGAGAATCCCAGGCATTGATTTTTTTTTCCTTCCCCCCCTTAACTTCATGTGAGGAAGCCTCTTGAAGATAATCAGATTTTACTGAGATGATACAATTTGCAAATTTCTCCATTATAATAATACTTCAGTGGACATCCAGGACGCTGTCAGAAGCAGCGAGGGAGTGCATCACGAGGGAAATTCAGATTTATGTAAATCTGAGTTGGCATTGCTGTTGTGTGGAACTCATTCACTCTTGGATTGTTTTCCTTGCTATTCAGGTATAAAGCCCTAGGTGTGCCTTCATGACTGGGCTATAATATCCCATAATAAGCCATTAGTCTTCCTAAAGGCATAGGCCACCCAGATATACACATTTTTACATACACGCCAATGACTATCTAATCTCTTAAAACATTATATCCTCAGCAGTTTCACATACCACTAGCAGGGCTATAAATTACTGCAAGCTTTGTAGAAAGCGAGTTGACAATGCATTTTAAATACCCTGCAAACGCTCATAGCCAATAATTTTATTTCTGGGTGCATATGTTCAATTTTTTTTCTCTGAAAAACTTACCATAATGAGAAATTTCAAGCTAATACAAGAATAGAAGAGAATAATGAACTCCAATACAGCCAATCTCTAGGTTCAATCATTTTCAATTAGGGGCTAACCTTGTTTTTTGTACCTAGCCACCCCCTCCTCAACTGTGTTATTCAGAAGCTCGTGTAAGGCATCATACCGTTTATATTATTCATTCTGGGAGTGCTTCAGTATGTGACTTTTAAAAAGATGTAAACTCTAAGAAAGTGAGCGTGATGCTGTTATCACACCTTAAAATAGTCACCCTTTCTTACTATTATCTATCATTGGAATCTTCAAAATTATCTGATTATTTAATAAATATTTTATGGTAGATTTGTTCAACAGGAATCAAACTAAATTCTCTCGCTGCGTTAGGCTAAGCATGCTTGTTTTCTAAAATGAGTTTATTTTAAATTTTAGTTCTGTGTATACCCATGCAAAGGAGTTGTATATATGAATTTAGTGCCCATGGAGGCCAGAAGAAGGTATCAAGCCAGGTGTGGCTGATTGGAATGAGTTTAAAATTGATGCAAGGTTAGTTCGGTGTGGTGCTGCATGCCTGCCTTTGATGCCAGCACTTTGGAGGCAGATGCAGGCAGACCTCTGAGTTCAAGGCCAGTCTGGTCTACAGAGCCAATTCCAGTACAAGCAGGGCTATACAGAGTAATCCTGTTTTGAAAAATGAAGTATGTAAGTAAATAAACAAACAAATAAATAGAAAGTGTCAGATGTCCCAGAGCTGGAGTGGCAGGTGGTTGTAAACTGCCTGATGTGCTAGGTATCAAATTTGGGTCCTTGGGAGAGTAGCCATGCTCTTTGTCCCTTAGCCACCCATCTCTTCAGCCCCAGCTTCTTGTGCGTCTTAAAGCTTCGGGTTTTTGTTTTGCTTGTGTTGCAACTTACTCGTTGGAGAATTTAGATTTTTCTATGATTATCTACTCCTATGTTTTGCTGCTTGTTCTAGTTAGCTTTCATTCTCAACTTGACCCAGCCTAGAGTCATCTGAGAAGACAGTCTCCACTGAGGGATCGCCTGGATCAGATTAGCCTGTGAACATATCTATGGGGCATTGTTTTTATTATTAATTGATATAGGAAGCCTCAGCCCACTGTGGCTGGTACCATTCCTTGACAGGTGGTCCCGAACTGTATAAGAGAGATACATGAACATGAGCCTGTGAGTGAGCTAGTGAGCCAGCCAGCAAGCCGTGGTCCTCCATGGCTCCTCTCTCAAGGTTCCTGATTTGAGCTCCTGCCCGAGTTTCCTCAATAAGGAACTGAGACCTGGGAAGGGTAAAACAAATAAACCCTTTATTTTCTATGCTGATTTTGGTCAGAGTGTTTTATGACAGCAATAGAATCAAACCACTAAGGTGTGGAGTGGAGAAGAGAGAGAGGAGAGGGGGAGAGAGAAGAGAGAGACAGAGCGAGAAGAGAAAGGGGGAAAGAGAGGATGGGGAGAGGAGAGAGGGGAGAAAGAAGAGAGAGGAGGGGAAAGAGACAGAGGAGAAAGAGAGAAGAGAGAAAGAAAGAAGAGAGAGAAGAGAGGAGGGAGAAGAGACAGATGAGAGAGGGAAGAGAGAGAGGAGAGAGAAAGGAGAGAGGAAGGGATAAGAAGATAGATAGATAGATAGATAGATAGATAGATAGATAGATAGATAGATAGAGCCTGTTTGTCCTGTGCCACCTCTCTCTGCTCCCTCACCCATCACACACACTGGATAAATTTTTTAAAAACCTTTTATCTAGGCTTGGGTTTTTTTTTTTGGTCTTGTTTTGTTTTGCTTTTGACAAGAATATCTTCAAGATAGTGGTGTATACTTGTGTTCTGGATGTAAAGTGTTCGTCCAAAATGATCATGTGTACCCCACTTGGCCCTCAGTGGTGGCATTACTGAGGGTTGATTGGGGGATAGTGGCATTACTTTGTCAGTTGGTTTGTTGCTAAGTCTGTAGTTGAATGGGCCATTAGAAGGTGGGGCCTTGGAAGAAGCAGGTCATTGAGGGTATGCTTTGAAGGGTATATCTTGTCCCTGGGACTTGTTTGTTTGTTTGTTTGTTTGTTTAAACCTCCTGTCCTGTCTAATGAAACCAATTAGCTTCATCATAATGTCTTGTCTCACTGTTCAGGAACCTAAAAGCAATGGAGCTAAGGGACCATGGACTGAGGGAGACCTCTGAAACCACAAAGCAAAATAAGTCTTTATTCCTTTGATCTGGTTTCATCAACTTCCATTGACAATAATTAGTTATCTCCTTCCATACTGGCCAAAGTTATCAACATACATTCAGATGACTGAATTATTGTAATGTCTACTAAGAGCTTTAAAATTGTTTAGCTATGCAGATTTTAAAATGCAGCTTTCCTTCACCAAGTACCAGGCTATCATTTCTACCATACTCCAAGCTATCATTTGTAGCTAAAACATGAGATAAATATTTCACCCATTCCTTTACCAATTTTCAGGATAGCAAGTTGTTTCTCTGGTGTCCTAAGATGGTGATGAGTGATTGTACCTGGATATTTTACAATAAATTTGGTAATGTGGGAAGGAGTTGGGAGGAGCAAAGAAAGGAAGGAGAAGGAAGAGTAGGAGCTAAGGAAGAGGAATGGGAGAGAAAGGGGAAAATGGTGGCAGATGTACGTGTGTCTCTAACAGTCTCAAGTAGTTGTAATATTTAGGTTAAGTATTGGGTAACATCTCTAATTGTGTGGGCTTCTTTTTATTTGAGCATTACCAAATATATAAAGCTATAGGATAATCTTTAAACATTAGAGTCTCATTTCTACTGGATACTACATGGATGGTGGGATGGTCTGGGCTCAGCCAAGCCTTATGGAGACAGTGTGGGAGATTGACAGAGCCATCTCCCATGCTGGCATCTCGTGGGTGGCAGGGCCGATGTCTCTGGCTGCTTGAGCTGAGCAGCAGTGAGAATATGCCACCACTGCTTGTGGCCTCAGGCCTAGCCTAGTCAAGAACATGGCAGCTCTGTAACAACAAGCCAGATGGGGTGCCGCCATTTTAAATATTACCCGTAACAAGTGGTCATCAGAATAATGACCACAGAGATGTCCACAGTCAAATCTATGGCTATGGTGAACCTGGTTTCTTTTATGGCAAAGGAGACATTACTACTGTGATGAAGTTAAGGACCCTGAGATGGAGAAATGTTCTTAGGTTGCTCTGATAGACCAGAGTCAGTCACAAAAGACAGGCAGTACATGTGGGTCAGGGTCAGAGTCGATAGGAACATAGCAGAAATCAGAGAGCCATGGGGGACCATTAGCTAAGGAAGAGAGGCAGCTTGGGAGCTAGAGAAAGAACGGAAATGATGGGAACTGTTTTAGGTCAGTGATTTTGATTTGTTGATCTCTGTGTGTAATACATAGACTGTAAGAGATGCTCAGTGAGTGTTGAACACACAGGTGGATCAACGCTAATGTGACCCACACAGACAGAGGCATGAACAAGTAAACACATGATTTAACAAGTGAACAAATGATTTAAATTGGGTTCAATTGAATTTGAAATATTTGAAAAGCAGAAAAGCTGACTTTTCACCAGTCATCGTAACAAGCCAGGAAGTCTCATGGCTGTATCTATGAAACTCAAACATAGCTTCTCTGTGAAACTAGCCCTTGATGTCTTTGGGTTAGCATCCTTCTGTTCCATTAATATGACTTAGGATGCACATTAAGGAGATAGACTATCAGTTGTATCTTTCATCTTTTTAGATCAAGTCAGCCTTGGTAGAAACTTACTCTGTTGGCTTATAAGGCTGCTGAGAGGTTGGGTATCTAAACACAGAAACCAAAGAACAATGTTTTCACATCAAAGTCAGAATACTTACCTACCTATAATCCCCATTTTTGAGGTCTTCTGTCATATCTATGGCGGTACACCGTCTCTGACTGCTTATCATTACAATGTTGATGATGAACAAATGGGCTTCTTTTTACTCACCTACGTTACATACTGACTGAAATTAAGCAAGCATTATGAACAATAGGAAGCTATAAGAAACAGTCTCCCCCCCCCCATATCTGGTCCAACATTGCAGAGTCCCTTTTCTCTACTGCAGAGGTCATGACCCTGACCAGCATGGACATTTGATGGGCTTTGATTATCCCCAGGAGGGGCAAGCTGTTGTGTATCTAGATGTTTCTAGATCAGGCATCTTCCAGACACTTCTCTAAATGACCTTGTTCTTGGTCACACCTACTCTAGGTCTCTACTTGGACAGATGACAGACTCAAAGCATAGTGAAAAGAGTCAGGGTGGTGGGGGGAGAAGTCAGGTATTCTGGTTAAAGAAGCAGTTTGGGAGAGCAGGAAGGGGAGGAGCAGACACACTGAGCACAGCTTTAGACGTTGGTGATTTGATTTGATTTTCAGATGAGGGAGTTAAGGCTAAGGCAAGCTGCCACCTCAGGCGATGGTTGAGTGCAGGGACAGGGACTCTACAGTTTCTAAACACCAACTTGTTTCCTTTTCATCACACAGCATTTTCCCCAAACAGGAAGAAAGGAATAATGAAGTCCAGTCTTAAAGAGGACGACTGCAGGCAGAGACAGTTCTACTACTTTATGTGAGCAAATACACCATTGTCATCGAGGCAGACCCCAAGGTTAATGTAATATTTAGCCAAACAAGTTAGTCTGATTTTGTCACTTTTTTTCTGATAGAATCCAGTGACACTAGGACAGCTAGGCCAAGCAAAGGAGGAGATATCAATGGCCCTTCTGAGGTAGTGGGACTCTCAGCATGCAATCCTCAAACAGAAGAGGTGAGTGTATCTCTAAAATGGCTTGGCTGATTCCGAGACTGAAGAAGCAGAAATTTCAAGTCACTGACATCCCACCCATCTATCTACTTACCTGCTAGTCAGTCTTTCTTTCAGAAGAACATTTATTTTTGGAGCTGCTGTTATAGTTATATCAGTAAAGTATGTGCTATGTAAACATGATGACCTGAATTTGATCCCTAAAACCCATGCTCTTTAAAAAAGATAAAAATAAAAAGCTAGGTATGGTGATAATGTGCTTTTAACCCTACCACTAGGCAGGAAGAGACAGGTTCCAGGCTGGCTCCTGAAGAACAGCACCCGAAGTTGTCTTCCTCCTGATCTCCACTTGTATGTACACACACATGTAGCCACAAGCATGTGACCTTCACACCCAGAGAGACAGTGTGAGTGTGAGTGTGTGTGTGTGTGTGTGTGTGTGTG
>NW_021604657.1:3672722-3729665 GCF_004785775.1 Grammomys surdaster
GAGAGAGAGAGAGAGAGAGAGAGAGAGAGAGAGAGAGAAAGATGCATGCACACACATACATACACACACAGAGACAGAGAAAGAGAGAGACCGAGACAGAGACAAAGAGAACATATTGAATGTCTTCTGTGCTCTATTTTAGATGTGGTACCTACCTAGTGTTAACAATATAGAAATGGATTCAGAAATGCTAAGTTAGAAGTATAGAAAGTATATAATTTCCACAAAACCATGGACGTGTTGGTGCAGTGGGAGCCGCTTAAAGGAGGGAGAACACAGTAGTAGAGACAGATTATTTTATGATAGTTATGACAGGTTCCATAAGGAAAAGGAGGCTTGACTTTGGTTATTAGGGATGAGCAAGTATCTCCCAAGCAGATACAAAGAATGGACATGCCTGCCAGTGTGAAGGAAGAACGGCAGGCACAAAGGTAGAAGAGTCATAATGGGCCACAAAACCATGAGCTGTATTGGTGGAACATGAGCTTATATAGATTGTACAAACATCTTGCCAGACATTTGTTAGAACTGGCCCCTAACATCCCAGTCTCAACAAAACACCTTAAGTGGTTTTGGGACCATGGAATATGGCATCTTTTGTGAAGCAAAGTAGGGGAAGGTATAGAATTGGAGGAGGGGGAGCCTTCCTGGGTGACAGGGCTGCTGGGCTTTTGCTGTTGTTTAACTTTCTGCTGTTTGTAGGTTTGTTTCCCTTCCATGATCATGGCTTAGCCCTGCTCTCTGCCTCAGTTTATGCTGAAGGACAGATGAAATGATGCAGATAAAAGCATTTGGTGAAGGAAAGCCACAAGCAAGGAAAGGGCCAAGTGTTGAACACTGCAGCAACCCCAGAGGCTCACCAATGGCTCCTCTCCATTGCAGTATCAATAGTCATTGCTACAAGCACCTAAGTCCTTACAGAAACATGTTTTGGCTTCTGATGAGTGCTGAGCTCTGTGTTCTACTTGGAAGAAAAAGACAAGATACTTGACTCTCAGGTATCCTTGTTCAAGAGGCATTGGGATGGTGAAGCCAGTTCATTCACTCAGCATTAGGACTATTATACATTCTTCTGATGCTATGACCACTCCAGATATCAGAGATGACCCTGTCATAGCCTTTGAAGATGGAGTAGTGAATGATAATTGCTGTCAGCTCAGGGAGAATGTTTTCCTTCAAACAGCTCTACCACTGAGATCTATCCTCAGCTCAGAGAATGTCTTTAGGTCACAGGGACCAGAGTAAGGGAAGACTGGTTGATTCCTTGAATATTACCTGGGCATTCAAAGAAATCCAAAACCCTTGGGCCTTTTCTAGGTTGAATGTACCCACTAGAATCCATCATTGAATTAGTCTTCAGATTAGATTAGAATCTTATGGACACATTAGAACTGCATGGACACTGTTGATAATTGGACTTGATGATTCTTTGTTGAGAAGAGAGGGCTGTGCTCTATATATTGTAGAATGCTTAGTTGTATCCTTGTTCTCTATCCACTAGACGCCAGTAGCATGTCCTCCCTAGTCATGAAGTCTGATATTACTGGACATCTACAAATGTTTCCTGATGAGCAAAATTCCCTTATCATTGATAATTACTGGGTTAGAGCAGGGTTTCTCACAACATGGCCCCAGCCCGCCACCCAAACACACTAGGGAACATGTCAGAAATGCTGGTTTCTAGGCCTACCCCAGGTCCGCTGAGTTGATCATGTTTTATCATGCCCTACAGGTAGTTAGTTCTGGGAACATTAAGGATGTAAGTTATATGGTCCTGTCCCCAAGGCACCAGTAGACCATTTGGGAAGCTTTGGCTGTGGTATATTGTTCCCTATCCTACATCAATGAAATCAGAGCAATGGCAGTTAGGACCAGATAATTGAAAAAGCACAACTCAAGTTGAGTTGACTTGACTGTTCTCGCCAGTCAAGCCAAACATAGAATGAGGGATTCATCCAGATTTATAGAGGAAGTTAGCAGGGAAGAACCAGACCTTGAAGTTTCTGACTTGGTGTTCTAGTGGCCTTGCCCACTAAGAAGATTTGAAGGTGACAGCCTGGACCTTGAGTAATTCCATATCTACACAGCATGTATAAATACATCTTTGATCAAGTATGCAGGTTGTGTGCAAAACACTATACATCTCTGATGTATGTTGCCTAGTAGATTTCACAGGTAAGTTTTAAACAAGCCACTTTTTCTCATTACTAGTGAGGAATCCAGGACACAGATGTTTTTCTTTTTTATTCACTGTCTCCACCCTCAACACCCTAAGGTCAGAACATTTGTTGATGGCTTTTCACAGGGCACCATAGGTGATGTGGTCCTATCAGGAAACAGCAGAAATGTCAGCACTCATATGAAAATGTATGTTGTGGGTGATAACCCGTTTAGTCACTCAAGTACCACAGGACAGAAATAGCTGAAGGAGCTTTGGAAACTCTTTAGGGGAAGATAGGTGGTAAGTGGGCTTCACAAACTTTTCTTGGCCTCCTCACACACTGTTCAAAACAAGATCAGAGCTTGACTCCTGGTGAAAGTGGACATTATCCATGGAAGGTTCTCATGCTCTGTCAGAACCCGAGTCTAAACACCATGTGAACTGCTCACACCAATTAACTTAGTACCATCCACAGTGTTTAGTGGAATTCATCTCTTTGCAGTTGTACAAATCAAGGCCCAGAAATATTTCACTCCTTCCTGTTCAGTTGGCATGTAAATGTATTTTGGATGTTGATTACTGAAGCTCCTAGTCGTACAGTAGATTTGTGATAGCTTTTGCCAGTCCACATGACCAAAGTCAAAATAAACTGACAGACAGAAAGACAACAACACATCATGTGGCATTGATGCAGTTATTCATTCTATATTTCACAATGCTGGAAATAGGGCCTGAAAATAACATTTTCCAGTATGTTTTGATAGATGGTTACTTCCTGGCACCTGTGGGTGACATGGGGCTTCCATCTTGTTGCTGTAACTCTTACAGCAACAGTAGAGAGCTCCAGCCCTAATGGTTTGTGGTGATCAAGTGTACAATGTGCTCTCTACATTACACCACACTTGGTATCACTCACGTAGGGACAACAGGATCCCCAAGTTTCGATGTTCCTGTGACCATGCTCTTGACACACTTAGATTTCCAAGCACTATTTTTGTTCCTTGCAGAAACCCTGGGCACACATATGTGACAGGTGTTTGGTGGTCAGAGTGTCCCTTCTTGAAGTTCTTTATCCTGGTAGCCACACTTATTCCTTTTTGCCCCTTCAATCTACAGCTTGCCATGGCTTGCTGAATGAACTTCATATCAATTTTGGAAAGTTGTTTTAGTTTTTCCAAGCCTATCTAACCTGTACTAAATAACCTTAGAGTGGAATAATCCTCTGGGTTCTTACTGGACCTTGACTGATTTAAATAAGTTAAACTTGGGGAAGGCTTTTTAAAGAAAGTGATACAACTGAAAATTAGACAATAAGGAGGAAAAATGCAGGTGAAGGAAGAAGAGTGGCAAGAAAGGAAAAACAGGTGCCAGATTCCTGCAGAGTGAGGGTGCTTGCTGCAGTGTGAAGTCACTTCCGGTAGTATGAGGATACCTCCTGCAATGTCAAATCACTTCCTGTAGTGTGAAGGCACTTCCTGCAGTGTGGAGTCACTTCCTGCAGTATAAAGTCACTTCCTGTAGTATTCGAGCACTTCCTGTAAAGGTGTAAAGTTACTTCCTGTAGTATGAAGGCACTTCCTGCAGTATAAACTCACTTTGTTATTACCAAAACAGAGTATGGAGTAAGGAAGAACTAAAAGGAAGAATATGTGAGGCAGACTGTTCTTTGAAAAGTCTTGGGCCTCTCTGCAGGCCTATCCAGTATGTCCCTCTAAGTGGCACCATCCTATGCATGTCCTTCAAAAGTTTGTCATGTGATATCCTTGCCTGGAGGTGCCATAGTGATGTCAGAGAACATCAAAGGTTTAGAAGAAGACTTGGTCTTGTCCATGGAGAACATGTTTTAGAATCTTTATGTGAAACTGAAATGGCTATAGTTATCTATCCAGGACAAAAAAGAAGCTCTCACGGTGTCAACAAGAGTTAAACTCTTTCTCTTTTTGTTTCACCATTCCTGAAATGAGGAAATTGGACCACATAATGGATTCTTAGCTTGGCATTTGAGACTTCTGGGTGATCATCCCTGGATGTACAACAGGGATATCAGAGACTGGGTTTACACAAAAGTGATTGTTCCACTGTCTACACACTACTCCTTTGTCCCACAGGGAAAAGGATCATCCCTTGTATTCTCTAGAGGTGTATGAATCCTCTAGTGCCTCATCCAAATAACCTTGCAATACACTTGCAGTGATTGCCACTGACTTGAAATACTGGGTTGTTCTGGGAACTGGGTTCTCAGAATTCTTGTTGGTTGAGAAATATATGAGTTGATCATCTGGAGGTGGCTGGCCATTTTTCAGAATTGCTTTCTCCATATACACATACACAGAGATAGCTACTCCATTTCTGTGGCTAGTACTAAAAGACTAAAGGATACTTGTTCTCTAAGACCTCTAAACCCAGTGAGGCAGCAGATAAGATGGCCCATTGGCCTTGTCACTTGTCTAACAGTTCCGGAGGCCATCATAATACCCACTATCTCACACACAGTGTAAGATTGTCTTTGGGAAGCAGATCCTGACTAATAGCCACTATCTCTACCTGCCTCTATCCCCCCCCCCCCCCGTGGATGCCTCCATACAGATAGTCTCTCTCCCTTCTCTCCCCTCTTTTGTCACATAGCAGAACTGTCCAGAGAAAAATCAAATCTAAGACAAACTTACCCTTCACTTATGTGAACTGGGCTTGGTGCTGCAGAATAGAAATTATCATCCTTTTGGCAAACTGAGTAGGGTACCAGAATGTTTGCTCCTGAAACCAAAGCTGGATGCTCTGAGTGTGGGCCTTCCATGTCCTCCTTCCCCAGCTGAAGCCTGCATCCTCCACCAGGCTGACAATGGAGGCTCAAGTGCCTTTCTGAGGACTCCTGCATGTCCCATCTTGCTGGGATTTTTTTTTTTTTAATTTCTCTGTGGAAGATCTTTATGGCCTATGACCCTGGTCACTGCAGGGCCGAAAAGACAACAAATTTATGGCAAGCCTGGAGAGAAACAATCCAAGGATGCATTTCCCCAGCTTTCAGTTGGTAATTTATTTTTAAATGATCTTTCTGTTATTTATGGGTCTCAGTGGCTCTGATGGCCACAGTGAACTGTCTCTTATCAGACTAGCAAAACGAACCCGACTAAAAGAAAACTATCACATTTCATCCCAGGAAAGACTCAGAATTCCTGCTGCCTTAGAAATACAGCTAATGCCTTGACTCCTTTTATCCTTGAAGAGCAGCTCAGCTCAGGAACTCTAGGGACCCTGAATGTAAAGGGGTCATACCTTCCTCGGGCTCTTTAGTGACTGACAGCACAAAGCAGCACCCTCTCCCCCCTCTCCCCTCTCTTGCCACATAGCAGAACTGTCCAGAGAAAAATCAGAAGTTGAATCCTGAATATAAGGTTCATGACGCCCACCATTGATGTTTGAAGCAGGAGGTGAAGAATTGCAGAAAACATCTGGCCCTCGAGTATTCAACAAACATTACCCGTGGGACTGTTATTCCTTCTGTCTCCTGTTATTCCTTCTGTCTCTGTCTCTGTCACTGCCTCTCTCTCTCTCTCTCTCTCTCTCTCTCTCTCTCTCTCTCTCTCTCTTTCGCTCATGGCTGCTCTTTGAGAATATGCAGTCCAGAACTCAGGATGGAAAGATTTTCATTTGCACATGGATTTGAAGCTTTCACAATATGAATGCAAACAATAAACCCACTTGGAGTCCTAAGCCCTGATGTTCCAATACCATCAGAAGGTAGCGAGGCAAGCAAGGATGGTGAGTTATTCTCCCCCAGAAGCAAAGACTGGCTTCCACTCCAGCATAATTACAGTTAGCAGGGCCTTGTCTGAGGCTGATGATTCTCCCAAGTACACAACTGTCTATTGTTCTCCTGCAGCTTGTTACCATGGCGATCTAATTAAAGCAGCATCAGATGCTGCCAGCCCCAAAGGTAGGGGCTGTGTGTACATCTCCTAATGGTTGGGGGCACACATCTTGCTTCTCTCAAGGGGCTTTCCAAATTCTGAATGGGAGTTCAGGATATGACTTAGAAAATGCCTTCATTTTGGGAAGGAACAGTTACATGGTACTCTCTCTGTGCTTTCTGAGGGGAAGGTGGTGAAGCCTTTGTGACCTCCAGCAAATTGCTTACAATGTTTCATTCTCAGGTCCCTCTTGTATAACTAGGGCGGCAATATCTGTCTCCTAAAGAACAGGCCGAGGAAGCATCTGGACAAAATGCAAGGGAGCATGCTGAGTGTTCCCAGCACTTATGCAGGATCCATTTACAGCAGGATGAAGACAGAGGGGTCTGGGGAGGAAGCCTGGACTTTGACTGGTTGGTGAAGGTCTAGATTATTGCTTTTAGGCTGGGGGTGAATGAAATTCATGGATTTCTTTTCTAGCATATATGGTGGGAACAATACCATCACTTTATGTGGCAATGACCATGCCGTATAAAATTGCATAATATGCCCAACACACAATAGCCATTCAAGGCAATGGGAAGACATTCCAGAGTTCTAAGTACAGGGGCCATTGCCATGATGCTCCGACCAGGCCTTCTATTAAGACTATGGCTTGGAGAGTGCTTAGAATTCATAGACTGTACTCAGTGTGACCCAGTTAACTTCTTCATGCTACTAGTCCTATCTCTAAACTTGTAGAAGAGTGGAGGAATTACAGGTTAGGCTCCACGCTCCTATCTGTCAATGCTTAGAGTACAGTAAACCTCTCCTTCTGCATACACATCCCAGCCCTTTAGCTCTGGCCACTCTTCTGAAGAGTGAGAGATTACTTGGCGCTGACATTCATGTGTGTCATCTTCTGTAACCCTTAGCATCCATCCTACAATGTGAAGACCATCCTCGGCCCACTCCTAAGAAGCATAGCCACAGCTTTGGGGACGTCAGCTGCCTCATCCAAGGTCTCTCCTTGTAAGTGGACTAGGATTTGAGGGTAGATATCTGATCACTTCACCCCAAGCCTGTGGTTTATCTAAACCCCTGTACTATTTGGCCACTCGCTGGACTGTTGAAATATGTGAAGCAGGCACACTACTCTCCCTTTGAGACAGGGTTTCATTATATACTCCCGTTATGCACTGACATGAATAGGTATTACATAAACTCTTCCTGGGGAGATATGAATAAATGTATGGTCACCCCAGATTGGGCACCAACTACAGGCCAATGTAACCCTTTCCACCAGAGCCCACCTTGGAAAAACCAATGAGTTACTTCCAGAGCATGGGTGAGAGATGACTTACAAGAATGTAACTCCCAAACAGCTGTACCACTAAAACATCCTACCCAGTATGGATGAAACCTTCCTTATAGCTATATAAGTGGAATGTCCCTTGCAGTAAACCCAGACTCCGTATACTGCAATACCCACTGAGACTATATGCAGATGGGACAGAATTATATTCAGCTGTCACTGGGTGCAAGAGACACTGCCTGGGTTCTCAGATACAGGTCTTATGACCCTGCCCAACCCTTCTAAGGAAGATCCTTAGTCCTGATGTTGAGGGGAATCTTATGAGTAGTCACAGTTCCTCTGATAAAGATGGCAACGGCTGCTACACTCAGAGGATAGCTTTTCATAATGACATGTTCAGAGAAAGACAACACCTAATAAGATTGCCAGCTGTTTGTCAACAGAGGGTCAAGGCTTCCATGTTGATTTTACCCAAATTCAAGGACAAGCATTCTCTTAGTCCACTGTCTTAAACAGAAAATGTCATGTCTAATGTTAGCAACTGATCCAGTTAGCCACCTGCCAATGCCTCCCTCCCTGTGCCTCTCCTCAGGACTTCCTCTAGCATTCCTAGAGTCCTGTGTGAGCTGGCCAGTGAACATATGCTCTTGATTATTTTCCGGCTCATCAAAGGCCCGATCTCTTGCCTTGTAGCCAGAACAGCTCAACACCTCGTCCACCCACCACAGCCCTTACTTCCTTTTTATGAAGATTGGGGAACAAAATCATTTCAAAGGCTACCAATTAAATGAACCCTGCCAGGCCTGTAACCACAGTGCACCTTTGGAGAGCCAGGGAGTTATAGCCTCTGTTACTGACAGGCCTGCACATGTGGTCTTTATGACCTTGTAGCTCTTACCCTCAAGACACTGACTGATTCCCCACCCTTCCTGATGTCACTATTCTTCCAGGCCATCCAAGGGCAGGGCTCTACCTGACATATTTCTCATCAGATTCTGCTAGACACACGTGCTTACCTATAGGCCCACAAGCCAGGGCAAGCTCCTGGCCCTAAAGTGGTATTGACTTTTATAGGAGGAAGATAGAAATCTCTACCCTTGACTGTTCGTGTAAGCTGGATTGCCCTCTGGATAGCTTCTGAACTTTCTCCAACTCTTCTCTCCAACACTACCTGGCCCTGCTAGGGCTTCATTGTTCCCCTTCTAAGATATGACAATTGTCCCCTATGTGACCTTCTTTCTTCTACTGTCATCTCCAGACTCTGTCTACCCTTTACATGGTCATTAAGAGGGTTTTCTGGGGTACTGAAACCCAAAGCCCTTAAATTCTGTCAGTGACTCCCTGCTATCTATGACATAAATCTTCTTGGTCTGGGATGCTGGCATCTATGATGGCTCTCAGCCCACTTTCTGTGTCTACTTCCTAACTTGACCTCTGACCCAGCAGCAGCAAACAGCATGGTGCCTCTGCTCACCAAGCCCTTTCATGTGTCTGTACCTTACTTTACCATCTGCTCTGCCTAGAATACCCTTCCAAAGTTTTTCACAAAACAAATTCTATTTGTTTCCTGATAGACAGCCCACAGTCACCCAAGTTCATGGCCTCCTTTTGGTGCTTCGTTGTTGGGTGGTTTCTTTCTGTGTAGCACTTTTTCTTATGCCTTAATGATCTGAACTTTCTTAACTTCTGGAAGGTTAATAGACTTCTGTGAATAGGCTCAATTTCTTATTAATCTTCTGTAGTTCTGATATCTCAGTCAGTTACTGGCTCAGAGTAGACACTCAATAAAAGCCTGGTAAATTGATTCAGCTCTGAGTTGACTCAGGTGAAAAAGGAAGAGCTAGCATCTGGGGATGAGATGTTCAGCACTTTGAGGTCACCTATGTGTTTGGCTAACTTGAATATAAAGAGCCACAGAGGGACTCATTTATCACTGCTCACAGGGAGGCTGATATTTGACAGTCTCTCTCTCTGTGTCTGTCTGTCTGTCTGTCTGTCTGTCTGTCTGTCTCTCTCATGTGTGTGTGTGTGTGTGTTTACCATCTTACTCTTAAACCAAGAAAGAGCTGAGTGAGCCTTTGGAGGATCTGGATTCTATGAGTAAGTCGTGTCTCAGACTGGGAAGCGTCATTTTCAACATTTCCATTCCTTGCCACAGGAATGCCAAAGCAAAAGACATCATTTCCCCAGGGTGGTAGATTTGGAGCTGAGCTCAGTAATGTCACCATAAAATGAGCATTTGTTTTGAGTAGAGTACATGGAAGACCTTGGGAAAAGAGGAATGAATGACTGCCGATCTTTGCCCGTAGATGTTCGGAGCTAGGTGGAGGGTAGGGTAGTTCATGGGTAAGTGGCATGGATAACAATACTACCTGGGGAGAATACTCTCAGGAGAGAAATCCCAGGGTTACAGGAAAGTCTCGATGTCTAACTGTGTGGTCTAGAAGAGGGCACTCCTGAGTACATTTTCAAAGGACCATTAGGATAAACCAAAGATGTGGGCAGAAGGAACTGCTGCTCTGTCAGCAGACTTGTCAGCCTCTGTGAGCACTGTGTCATGCTGCTTGGAGAGGCTTCAGGCAATGTAGGCCATCCCATGTTGACTGCTACACAGAGAGAGGATCTAGAGGCATTTTTCTGGATCTCTTAGAGGTTTCAAATAGCCTGGCCTTCTGTTCTATCCTGCAGTGCAGTCCCTGACAGTGTTCTTACTTCCAGATACTAGGATGCAAGGGTACAATGAAAGTATTTTGCAGATGTGTCCAATGTTGATTGCAGTGCTGTTGTAGTTAGCTTATTTGACTTTCATTAAGTCCCCCTTATGTCTCCCAGGCATAGGTTCCATATTCTGACTTCAATGGCCCTAGAGGAAACTTGCTATCAGTTGGATGTGGGAGGGGTTTGGGACTTTAAACATGGTATGCTGATAGAGATAACTACTCCTGGGTTTCCTGTTTTGGGCAGGCAGGGATGTGGTTCCTTGGATGCATTGCCGCTTGCACAGTCACTTCAGTCACAAAGCCTCGGAATTACCCTGCAATGCACACAGGTCATGAAGTAATAAAACGCCTTTTAAAATGTCATCTACTGCACTGAAGATTCCAACTAATAAATCCCCATGACCTAGAGGTACCTGGGGGTCAAGCATTTGCAATATGGCCCCTGGAGCTGCCCTATTCCCCAGGAGATGAACCGGCTTTATGAGTTTGTTGTTTGATGGTTGCCATGGAAGCCAGCACATCCATGCTTGTGGAGAGGGGAACACAGGGCCTTGGCAATGTCTTTCCATTAGTCCAATGTTTGCAGCTTTTCAGGGCTTGAAGTTTGGAAAAATAATGGGAATGGAGACTCTGCAAGGACCAGCTCTATAATTTGTCATGCAGTCACCTAGGCCAGGAAAATGGGAGGTGGGCTTTGGCTCAGTCTTCAGAGAGTAGAGGAAGAAAAGAGCTACTGACAGCAACAGAGAGAAAACTGATAGAGGCAAGTATTTGGACTATGAAAGGATGCAGAGTCAAAACACCTTTTCATCTCTACACCCAGAAGTAGGCACCAGGGAGGCTTTGTAAGTGATGACTTGTACATCCTTGCAGATCCTTGTACACTCTCAGGACTTCATGAGGAGTGTGCAGGTCCAGGATCCCTGGGATTTCCAGGCTGAGTCTTTTTTTTTTTTTCCTGCCTTTACTCCTTTTTTGTACTGCCATTCAGTGCAAGGGATGTTTCCTTTGTAGAGGTCAGTCTTCTTGCAAAGGCCATTTCTCT
Source organism: Grammomys surdaster (assembly GCF_004785775.1). NCBI lineage: Eukaryota > Metazoa > Chordata > Mammalia > Rodentia > Muridae > Grammomys > Grammomys surdaster. Next base: position 3,683,851 of record NW_021604657.1, read on the forward strand.
CATGTTGTGGATGAACAAATGATGGCTTGGAAAGTGGAGGAGGACCAGCAGAAGCAGCCTTGGAAAGAGATCAAGCTTTGGGTGATCTCTAAGGGACACTGTCTGGGAGGGAGAAGAGCATCAGTCTAGGAGCCAGCATTTCGAGGGATCTGTGGATGCCAGAGAACCTATTGGCAGGAGTAGAGAGAGTTTTGATTCTACGATGTCGACTGGAAACTGAGGTCTCCAGGCCATAACATTGCACATAGAATTGCAGGATCTCATAGAATCACCTCTGTAGGGTGCTCCTGGGTAAGCCTGTATAAGCCCTTATGCTACTGTTGTTTCTCTCCCCTAATGTGCCTTGCTGAGGTCCTAGGCGAGGTTCCATTTCCCCATATAGCACCTCACTCCTTCTGATGTGTTCTGGTACTTCTTGTTCTTAGTTTTCATCCCTTAGAGAGTCTACTTTCCACAGGCTTGTCCAAGGCTTCCAGGAAAACCATCTGTGTCAAAGACTCTTTGATGTCCTTGACATACTCAACTACCAAACACTGTGACTCCAGTAGCACTGAGGAAGGTAATGACCACATATACTATAATAATTTATTCATTTGCATATAATTGATACATAAACAGTTTTCCTATTCTGACTTGACACTGTCCCTCTACTGAATTTTTGGCTCCCGCTGTGCCCTTGTTGCATAGAGCACCATGTGTCAGCCAGAGTCTGATAAGTTGATTAGAATACCAGGTCTTGATTGTTGTTGCCATGGAGACAGGAAAAAAGAAAAGGGAAGAGTGACCATACCATGATGCTTGATAGCATAATTGTGTCACTGTAGTGCTTTTTGAAGAGAATAAAAACTACTGGAGTAAGCCTTCTATTGGTACCCATCATTTCAATCTAATGGGTTCCAAGAGATGGAAACTCTACTTATTGGAACTCATGTGTTATGCAGTGCTGAAAACAAGTATCTGTATATGCAGCACAGCAAAACATCCTTCCATGTGCATTCTGCCTTGATTTGCCTTTGTTCTGCTCATGATCTCTGTTGTTGCTGTTGTCATTATTGTTGGTCTGAGACAGTGTCTCATTATGTAGCTCAGCTGGCCCAGAACTCACTATGTAGACCAGGCTGGTTTTAAACTCAAAGAGTTCTGCCTACCTGGGCCTCCTGAATCCCAAGATTAAAGGTGTTCACGTGCAGTTGGAATATCAGCTTATGCGAGGTCCAAATCTCTGCTTTCCTGTGGGCTTAGGAGTCCTGGAAATCGTGCAAGCTCCATCCACTCTGAAGCTCCCCTTCGCTGCTACTACAGAAAATGGAAGGAGAGGAATGTCACCACTGGTTATTCCTATGGGGCAGGGGGTGAGGGGCAAGAGACTGGATGTGGGGATGCGTTAGAATTTCTATGCGAATGTCATGAGTTAAAGCAGACTCTGCCACAGGGAAGCATTGATGAGGTTTTAAAAATAATGACCCAGTTAATTAATGGTGAACTTTAACAGGCTTCCAGGAGAAGTCCCCTGGACCGGTTCATTCACAACGTGAATAGGAAGTGGGAGTGGCTGAGAGGGCTGGTGCTCTCAGCTTGAACACCAAAAGTTCTAGAAGCACAGGCATGGTTACTCTGTCTCCTCTAAGACACCTCACCTGGTGGTCATTGGTCATACAATGTGTGGCGGTATTCTAGATAAAATACCCAATCTGGGCTCAAAAGTAGCAATGCAGAGTTGGGAAGATGGCTCTGAGAATAAAGAACTTACAGGGTAAATATGAGGACAAGAGTTTGAACCCCCCCGCATCCACATAAATGTGAAGCAGATGTGGCAGCCCATGTATAATCCCCACATGAGCAGGTATAATCTTCATATGTGTGTTCAAGTCACAGACAGGGATTGTTAGACAAGCTGGCTAGCCTAGTTGAATCCATAAGCTATGTTTAAGTGTGAGAGCTTGCCTCAGAAATATAGTAGAGAAAGACAGAAGAAAATATCCTGTATTAACTTCTAGTATCCATACCACATGCTCATATGTACATGTGTACCCAACACACACACACACACACACACTTATGCACATCACACACCACAACAAAGAGCATGAAGGTAGAATACTTGCTGAGCATGTCTGAGGTCCTTGGCTCCATCCTCAGTAATTCTGAAAAGGAGAAAAAAAAAACCTGCTAGTTTCAAAAGTAAAACCCCCAGGTAGAGAGGCCCTACAGTGTGGAGCTGCTGCACTCTGGTGAGACTCTGGGCAGGTAACTAGCCTTTCACCAGCTCAGCTTTCTTATCTGAATAACTAACCATTCAGGATGGATGAAAATGGACCCAGAGAACATCTGAAAAAGATTCTTGACAAACAGATGCATCACACAGATATTAATGTACACCCAAATCAGTGTCTGTCACTTGACAGTCACAGGGTCACTTAAATATTTGTGAAGGTAAATTCTAGACTTCTGTTGGGGGAACTACCTGTCTTCAGAAGCAGATGGCTGGTGGCTTAGTAGTAGACCGATTTTAAAGGACCAATGGAGAACAACATGGAATACACTTTTTAATAAGTATATTATTACTTTCTCAGGAAACTTTTTTTTTTTATCACCTGGCTCTCCACAAACTACTTTCTTAAGTTTATTACCAGTTATCCTGTTTTGTGCTTTTAGCAGGAACTTGAGCCACTTCCCAGATCTGGATCTGATGTTATAAAACAGGTTCTATGCAGGCCACAGAAATAGTATCAATATCCATGTGTACAATGTGGACATCAAGATACTATTTTTCTTTCTCCATATATATATGTATGTATGTATGTATGTATGTATGTATGTATGTATTCACAGTCATGTCCAGCTATACATACAGGGGTTGCTCCTGTGAAGCCTCTGCAGTGCACTCAGAGCACTTTACCCAGAGTCCTCCAGCTCTGTGGCCTTCTCACCTCTAGTGATCATGACAAACCACACGTGCCCACTGTCCATTTCTGACTTGTCTGTGTTGTGATTATTTCTATCCTTACTATGAGCATCTCTATCTTAGTAGACATCTCCTGGACATTTTGGAGTTGGATCACCCTACCTTCATGGCAGAGTCAGCTTTCTCACTTGTTCCAGAGGCTAGAGGCCCTCTATGAAGAAAGTTTAAGTGGGAACTCTTAAACGGAAGTAAACCATGGGCCATAACAAGCAATAGATAGAGCTTTTTATTAAGTACCTATTATGTGGCAAACTCTTTGGTAAGCCTGGTATCAACACTGTCATCCTCCATCAATGTAATAGTCCCACCCCACACCGAAGAAGAAACAGTTATACAGTCACCTGCTTCCCTGTGCAGACTATAGAAGCACTGAACGTGGTGGGGGCCGGTTTGGAACCAGATCTGTCTGACTTCTCTGAGAATCCAGTTTTTGTACAGTTGCATCGAATGGGACAGTTTGGTGGCTGTGTCACACAAGAATGCACCTGCTATCTCACAAGGCCATCTTTTTCTACATTGGCTGCTCACCACAGAGAGGTGGAGGTGGCCTTTTCAGCTGTTGTGATCTCTCCCGTCTCCTGCAGTCATGAATTTAGATGAAATCAAAAAGAAGCTTGTTTTGGCTTCTGACTCTGAGGCTCACAAAGTCGAATTCTTTCTCTGGTGAATGAACCAGCTAGTTGGTTAAGGATCCCTTCTCTTCTCTACACCTCCCTAGGGAACCCAGGAAGCATCAGCAAGACACAGCCTATGGTTGCTTGTATCACCTGAGCTCCAGGTCTTTGATTGACAAGCAGTCCTGGCTTCCAGCATACTCACCAAGGTGGGACCCCTGGTGGCTTGATTACTCCATTTCCAAAAGGGTCCCCAGAACACAGGCCCCACAAGGGGAGCTTTTGGCGGGCCTGATTGCATGACAAACACCACGCATATTGAAACACTCTGCCAGTTTCCCGGTGCTCCCAGTCAAAGGCCTGACCCCTTTTGACCTCAAACATCTTATTAAAGCCCCAAGAGTCCCAGCCTCCGCGAGGGAGAGAACTAGCAATCCCTGGACTCATTCTCTTCCCTAATTCATTCAAGTAAGCCCGGCTGACTGGGGCCTGGGCCTTTGATGTTAAAGGCCCCTAATTGGAAGGAAGTGAAGTGTTAGCCTGTCAGCCTTTTAGTCTCTCATCAAATACTTTAAGAGGTATCCACACAGTGCGTTCTCACACTGGTGCGGAGCGAGCGCAGAGTGGACTGCTTTCTGTTAAAATGTTTAAACTTTGCATCTGTCTAACATAAAGTTCACCACACATGTCACGGTTCCTGGTGGGTTCTCTCCCTACCCTCCTCCTTTCCCTTCCCTCGGGTGCTGGAGGGGGGGGGGTGGGGGCTTGTCTTGAAGCCCACAGCTCACCCACAGGAGAGGAAGGTGGCGGCAGGAGCTAATTACCGACCCCAGACACAGGCCTGCAAGCTCCTGGTTGGGGCCTCTCCCGTGGAGCCCCTTTGATCTCCCTGTTTGGGATTGTGTCACTCCCCAGGAATGTGGCTCTCCTCCCCCAGCACCCCCCAGTGTAACCCTTTAGTCTCGCCTCTTCATTTCACAGCCAGCACCCCTGAAGCCCTGAAAGGGAAAGTGACTTGCTCAGGTTTTTGTTGTTGTTGTTATTTGTTTGTTTGTTTGTTTTTCAGGAAGCTGGTGGCAGAGTCAGGTCCATAAGCTCATACTTCTGACCCCAGAAAAGGGACAGGCTCTGCTTACATCTCTTTGCCTCTCTTCAGTCAAAGGGAGTGGTGGTGTGAGCAGCTGCAATGTGAGAGAATTTACATATAATCCCTAGAGTCGTGAACAATAGACTGGATTAGGTCACCCCAGGGGGCAGAGGGCCGAGCAGAGAGGGTGCAGAATAGTAGAACTGCATCTTGTCCTCATAGAGTGACTCCCCACTGGGAGAGAAGGCATGCTTGCACTTGTGGTATGACACCACAGAGAAAGCAAAAGAGGGTAAAAGACAGAGGTCTCAGACACAGAACTCGTGGTCAGCAGGTCACTCCGGTATGTATGTTGTGGGCATGGTGGGAAGTATAGTCCTCCTTCACCCACGACAACGGCTAGAAAAAGAAAGTGCCTCCATCCTTCCCGGCAAACCCTACTAGGGTGTGGTGAGACAGGTGGGTGGGAGAGAAGAGCAGAAATCTCTCTTCTAGGCATCTGAGACCTTGAGCATTTCAATAGCAGGACTTTCCAGGGCTCTCCAACATCAAGTTCCCCAGTGTTTCTGCCAGGGTGGAATGCAGACCCAGGGGCACCACTCACCCCCATCTAGAACACTGGGCTCCTGAGTCCTTTGGACTGATGTGGGAGATGATTTCTGACTTTCTTGGGGTTGATGCAGAGACCAGAGAACCGCGTACCTCACAAGGCTCCTTGAGGTCTCTTCAGGGGCCATTGTGTGGAGTAACGGCAATTATCTAGCCAGCAGCCACACAGATGCACTTCCTTGTTTTGATTTTCGGCAGTTGGACTCTGCTAAGCCAAAATCTGAAGCAACTCAACTTTGTTCAATTCATTTCTGGTCCTTCTGGTCCTTCTTGTGATTTACAAATGCAAATAAATTGGTGATTATTTGGAGGAAAGTCTTTCACTTATTCCTTTACTCAGACCATCCTCATTGTTCTCCTGCTTGAGGCCAGAATGGAGAACCTCACATCAGGTGGTTTTCTATCATTACCTTCTGTAAAAAGGGGGAGGGGAGCTACTGTGTTCTGTTTTTGGTGGATTTATTTATTTATTTATTTATTTATTTTCAAGACAGGGTCTCAGGTAGCCCAGGCTGGTCTTGAACTTACAGAAACCTCCCAAATTCTGGGTTTATAGGCATACAGTGTCTAGTCATGTTTAGCAGAACCGTAATATCTGTTATTTCACATATGAAGATTAAAAAATGGTCAAAGGGGGCTGCTGTGCCCATCCTGGGCCTTTGATCATTTGATTACAGTGATAGATCATTCCTACCTGACACAATATGAACTTGTGTAGTTGTTCATATTTTAGACACTGCTTCTGCCTTGTGTTACCAACTGGGCTTCTCCATGGTGAGGGGACATGTGCTTGACCAAGCACTTTCCAGGCACAAGTACAGTGGAATGGGAAGAGCAGCCTTCACCAGCAAAACCCTCCACTTGGCTATTCGGTAGAGGACACAGAGTTTGAGAACTGAGTTGAATTTGACTACATTTGTCTCTGAGATCTGACGGCCTAAGGGAAGAGGTCAAGCAAGAAATAGTGGCCTGGGCAGTGAGCAAGGCCCAGGCCTGCCCAGTGAACCCTTTTTGCCTGCTGTATATTCACCTTCGAGCATCCCACGGTGTCTGCAGGAAGAAACCCCCAGAGTAAAGCTCCTGTTTGAGGAGTAGTTGTAATTCTCAGGTCAGAGGAAATACTGGCCGGGGAGCCAGAGCCTGAGCTGCTGCCCATACATTCCACATGTGCATGTGTTTCTCCGTCCCCTAAATCCTCTGAGTATTTCTAAAATGAAGCAATTAGAATAGATTAGCCTGAAGATCTGTTCCAGAGTGAATGCTTCATGATACTACTCGGGCACCAGCACACATGGAATAGTTTAATTATCATTATTAAATATGATAGCCCCCAGGTTGCCAAGTATGTGAATAACAACGAAAAGACAAGGGCTTTTTTTTCTCTAGAGTCTGTTTTTTAAAGCCCACCCCCACCCCATCATCTTCCCCTCTTTACGCTTCATCTGGATATTTCATGTCAGTGTAATCCAACTCTGTCAGATCTTTCGGGTCATCCAGGGAAGTCTGCATCCTCGCCTGTCCCAAGTGAGGGAGTCAAAGCAGAGAGAAAAAGATCTGGCCTCAAATCTCGCACCCACAACATGCTTACCTCTGATGTCCTAAGCTTTGTGGCCAGCTGGCCATCACACAGGCTATTTAGAATCCTGATAAAAATCCATTGTTGTCAGCAGGGCCTGCGGCTTCCATTTTCTTCATTCATTTGAATGTTACAAACAATACCAGGAGTTACTCTTCCTTAAGGTGGTACCTAGCGACTGTGCAGCAGGTCGATGTTTTCAATGCAGTTCTAATTGTATGGAAATACCTTAATCTCACCGAGCCAATTCACTTGTAGCTTCTAAGACTTTAATCGACTAAAATTTCTGTGTTAAGGCAAAACCAAACAAACTATGCTAAAATGAGAAAGAGCCATTTCTAATCAACCTGACTCCTACTTACGGTACTTTTGCTAGAATCTTCTTTGACCCCTCTCTAATTGTCTAATTAATGCAGTATTAAATTGACACCAAGCAAATGGGAGCTGGATTGTGTGCTAACAGTTTGGGCAAGCTGAGAAGAAGTGTAATTTCTGCATGTAAAGCCAGATGGGAGGAGGGGACAGGAAGAGCTGTATGCATGCTAATTTGCAGTTTGACGGACTCTCTTTGTAAAAATAAACACTTCGGCAGAAAATCTAAGGAAAGCAAATGTCACCCGTTTCACATCACACAATGCCTACTTGGAGATAGCGAAACGTGCTCATTTCCAACTGTGTTTTGCAAGTGTCACATCGAGCTAAAGCAGAGAAATTTGCTTCTTTATGCGATTGCTGCCATATTGGCTGCTAGCTGTAGACACTTGAGCAGAACTAGGAGGTACACCCAACATTGTGTTGGGAAGAAATGTTGTAAGTTCCTTGTCCGGAAACTGGTCAGAGGTTCAGAAGACTGTGCAGGACTCTAGGTTACCACACTCAGCAGATGTAGGCATGCCATTGGTCACACTTTGGGATGGATACAATTATTCAGCCCATCCTCCTCTATCAGTCCTTCAACATCTGGTCTGATGGAGAGGGAAGAGTTATAGAAGAGGCATTAGTAGAATCAAGGATAATTAGTAGGGGCCAACGACAGACATAAAGGTCATCTCTAGAAGAGACAGACATGGTGACATGTCACCTGGATGGCCCAAGGAAGCCCTTGCTGACAGTGATTGGGAATGAGACCAAAGGACACCTCTAGCTACATGAGGGGCTGCTACAGCTGCAGAGATCTGCTTTGTGCCAGGGTTACATCTTTCCAGGAAGCTATATCAGGTGTCAGTCAGTGCTAACAAGCGAAACATGGAGACCGAGCATGGATGATCAGAGAGATTGCCCAATGAGCCAATGCTCGACAGTGAGCCTACATCACCGTTTATCATCTCCTTCTGCCCATGTTGTCTTTTTCCTTTGAAAGCACTGATCTCTAATAAAAGACCTTGCTTTCCAATCTCCTTTCTCAGTATCAGCTTCCAGAGTACTCAATGGGAAACATTACAATTCTGTTCATTTAGCCACTACCTATTTTCTGTAAGTGTTAGCCTTAAGATCCTATTAAAAAAATAAAGACTCTTTGCATAGAATGCTTACGTGCTAGAAACTATTTTTGTCCTACTTAGGACTTGAGACACTTAGGGGTAGTTTGGAAGCCCCCAGGATGGATGTTTTGGGCGTGCACATTGTGTGGCTGGACCCCTGGATTAGTTGAAAACAGAGACTGACAGCAATGTCAGGAGTTAACTTATAACACTGAGGTGCTAAGCAGATTGCTCTGAGTAGAGCAGCCTCTGGGGATGCAAGCAGATGAATCTAGATAGCCCAGGCAATTGCTTCTAAATGAATTGAATTAAGCCCAAAGGCCAATTCAAAGCTGAAAAATAGCATGGGGTTCGGAGGGGAGGGAGTTGCATTTCCAAAGAAAACAAACAAACTGAACCAAACAGTTTATTTTCCCTTGGGAACAGTAGATCTCTGATCCCCTGAAATGGGATCTACTCTAGAGCCAACTGTTTTTACTAGACAGAGATAGAGACCATCACAAAACACCTTATAGAGACGGTGAGATACTAGAAAAACCGTCACAACTTCAAAATGCCCTGCATAAGTGGTATTGGGAGATCCATCTCCCAAGTGTCTCTGCCTCTCATCTCAAGTGCTACAAGGAGTCTATTTAAGGAGTCCTGGTTAGGGAATTCGATGTAGCCATCCATAAGGAATGAAAGCTCTCACACCCAGATGGTTCAGTAGGGCAAGCAGAGGCCCTCACCAGAACACAAGGAAATGCCATAGCTCAATATTTACATGAAGCTAATTGTTATTTGGGCTTTTTTTGTGGTTTCCAGAGATGGCTCCTAATTAAACCTGAAGTGTCTTAGCTACCACTGCCATGGCAGAGAGCTTCAGACCCAGAGGCAGAGGAAGTTTGTTAATCCAGAAACTGGCAAAGCAAGAATTATTAGAAAACATACTGGCATCTGGTGATTAGAGGAGAGAGGACCCTAAATTGAAAACAGGAGACAAAACCACTGTGGACTTTTTCTACAAACCACAGGGTAGGATGCAATTTCAGCTGAACTGAAACAAGCGAGACTTAAGAATGGAAGGAAGATTAAAGATAACTCATTCAAGGACGTTCCAATGGTCCTGATTGGACACTTGATGGTCCATTAGAATTCTTGGAAAGTATAAAAGGAGAAGTAGGTTGTTGCCGATTACCACAGGGTCATCAGGCACACACCTTCTGGTCTGCCTTCCTGGTGGCCATTTGGTGCCTGGATCTCCATTTTCTTAGTGACTCCTCAGAGAACCACAGAATGTTAGAAGGATAGGGGGTGGGGTAGAGATGAGGGTAGGGGTGAGGGGGACTCAGATACTTCTGTGTCACTGATGAGAAAACTGAAATCTGAAGGGATGGGCTTTGTCGAACTCCACCCAGCTCCCTCCTTCCATGTGAGTACCAGGCTTCCTTCTTTCAAATCCATAGTTCTTTAGGGATTCAAGCAGCCAAGCAAAGTGCTTTTTACGATGTACCTAAGTCCTTTTGAGTGTCACAGTATGCCAGGCAGAAGCTAGGGCCTTGCTAGGCTTAGGAGCACTGACTATAGCCTGTCTTACATTCCCCATACTTTCGTTTGTAGAGTGCAACTTGTTTGATTGGATTTTGGCTATTGATGCCCTCATTCTGGTGGGTCATTTTGGGGAGAGCACAGCAGATGAGAAGAGGGTTGAGCCCTTCTGCATACCCACAAATAAAATGGTGTAACACCCTTTTGCACAGGTGAGGACAAATTGAAACCCCCATGTCTTGCTAGTGAAAATTTTGAATGGTGCAATATCATGAAAATAATCCTACAGTTCTTAAAAAAAAAAAGTGGAATTACTGTACGATTCAGCAGTCTCACGTCTATATTCAGGCTCCAAAGAAATAAAAGCAGGCGCTTGATGAGGTATTTGTACATCTGCATTTTCTAGCCTCGTTTTTCATTATAGCAGACAGGAAGAAGTAACTCAAATTTTAAGCAATGAATGTAAGCATAACACAATATAGTGCATTCATATCATGGACTCCTATTCAACCTGGAAGAAAAGGATGTTCTAATAGGTGACACAAGTCCAATCAACCTTGGAAATATGACACTGAGTGAGATAAACACAAAAGGCCACGTACTGCCACATAACACAACCTATATAGAATAGTCTAATTCCTAGAGAAAGGAAGTAGAATAGTGGTGCTGGAAGCTGGATGGAGAAGGTAATAGATAGCTGTTTAATGGGTACCAAATGCCAGTTGGGATGAGGACAAACTTCTGAAGATGAATGCACAGCAATATGAATACCACCGAATGATATTCTTCAAGACATCTCAAATAGTAACATATACACATTGATATGTACATTTTACCATGGCAGAAGAGGGAATGGGTTCCTGAAAGGCCAAATTTGAGTCTGAAGACACAGAGCGCCTTTTATGGTTTTGAGACAGACAGAGAGATGCAATGTGAATCTGAGGTGAAAATGTAGTCAGGCTTATTTAGGGAATCTCCCAGCCTAAGGATCGTCTCATTATATTACTTGCTCCAAGTTGCAGTTACCTTTATTGTTCAAAGTTTTTTTTTTTTTAACAAACATTTTTATGAAATGCTTACTAGCAGAGTGAGAAATGTGAAAACATATTGTGCAAAGTTTGTTTCTTTGGTAACTAGACAATGCTATCTTTAAAAAAAAAATACAGATTTATCTAAAAATGCAGAAATTGGGTCCAATAGGTATGGGTTGAGATTTCCAAATATGGTAGGGAGTATGTTAGCTTCTCTTCACATACTTAGCTTCACATGTACTTTATTAAGTGTAAAAAAAAAATGTAAAAAATTGCTATAACTTCTATTTTAGCTTCTTTTCCAGTCATTTGACAAAAATCAACTCCGGTGAGGGTTTATTTCAACCCAGAGTTCAAGGGTACAGTCCTTCACGGTATGAAATTCAAGGTAGCAGGAGCTTGAAGTAGCTAGTGGCATCACATTCACATAATGACGAATACTTGTGTGCTGCTTTCTTTCTTCTTTTTGTACAGTCTAGGATTTCAGCTTATGGAATGGTGCCACCCACAGCGGTCAGGTCTTTACACCTCAATTAATGTGATCAAGAGAATACTCCATAGGTAAGCCCAGATGCCTGTGTCCCAGATAATTCTAGATCTCATCAACTTGACAACTGAGATTATCTATCATAGCTTCTAAATTACTTGAAACGGAGGTCCTCCCCAAAAGCAAAGGAAATAATCTCAAGAATTGAGAAATGAGATTGCATGAAATTTTAAAGCTTCTGCACAGCCCAGAAAACAGCCTATAGCATGGGAAAAGGTCTTTGAATATCAACCAGAGTATCATGTTTTCCTTTCTGTTGCTATAGCAAACAGCATAACCAAAAGTAACTTAGGGGAGTAAAGGGTTTATGTCATCATAGATGTTAAAGTCCATCACCAAGAGAAGTTAGGGCAAGAACTCAAACATGAACCTGAAGCAGAAACCATGGAGGAAGGCTTTTTTGTTGACTCATTCACTAGCTCACACACAGTCTTTAGCTATGTTTTCCTATCTAGTCCAGGGGCAGTTTTCCAGGAATGATGGCACCTAAAGTGGGGTAGATCTGCCTACAGCAACTAAACTAAGACAATCCCCTACAGGCATGCCGACAGGGCAATGTGTCCACAGAGCAATCTTCAGATGAAGCTACCTCTTAAATGACTGTAGTCTATGTCAAGTTGACCATAAAATAAAATGATGGCATCTGACAAATACAACACCTTAAACCAGAACTTTTCAGTTTCTTATCTGGAAGATCTCATGTTAATACTATCTTATAAAATACTGTATACCATTGAAAGTCCAAACTCTCTTTATAAATCCAAATCTCTTCACCATGGACTCCAGTTTTTTTTTTAAAGTCATATGTATTTTTATTACAAAAGGGAAGAATAATCACACCAAAGGAAAACTCAAATTCAGCCATGTAAATCCAGCCAAGTGGGTTCAATTGATAATCACTGTGTTAAGTGAAATTAGCTAGACCCCTTTCCCCAAATCCTGTATTTTTTTCCCTTAGAAATACGTGCAACAAGAAAGCAGAGAGGAAAGTAAATGGGCAAAGATAGACAAGCAGCCAGAAAGAGTGAGAGGACTCAAAGCAGGGCAGTGATGGGCAGAGTAGGGATGCGTGAAGACAAAACATAATAGGATACATGAATGAAGGTGTTACAACGAAACTTTGAAAGCTGATTTTAAAATTAATGATTATTTTTTTGCCAAAAAGGAGAAATTAGTTTCCTAGTAATAAAAGGGTGGTTTAATCTCAACAGCATCCATGCCATACTTGACAATGCTTTATATTTTAAAATTTACTTTGTTAGGGTAGGGAATATAAGAGTCACTTTCTTCTATTTTGCATATATCTTGTATTTTCTCGATCGTTTTACTTTTAACTTTATGTCTTAGTATCTTTTGTAAACATCATATACATTAGAATTGTATATTCCTTAACTTTTTAAGATTTATTTTAGTGTCTCTCTGTGTGTGAATGTGTTTTGCATGCATTTTTTTTGTATCCATACCTTTGTGTGCCTGGTGCTTCTGTCAGAAGAAGGTTGTCAGATCTTTTATAGCTGGAGTTACTGACGGCTGTCAACTACTACATGGGTGCTGGGAACCAAACCAAGATCCTTTAAAAAGCCACAAATACCCTTAACTGCTGAGGCACCACTCCAAATTCTATATTTCTTTTCTAGATTCTATCAGTTTCCTTTTACTTCAATTGTTCACATATTTTGGACTTGTTTCTTTAATTTGTATAGAGAGTATTATCACCTGTGTGAATCTTTGGGAAAACAAGGAATCACAATTTGGTCTTAGACTGGGAATTAGAATGAAGATAGCTAGGCCCTGGGCTGGGGAGGCTGGATGTTTGGGGGATGTAGTGGTTTTTTGTTTGTTTGTTTCTGACATTGACTCTATGACCCTATGGAAGCAATCTGACTTCCACTTTTGATTCTCCCACTATCTCATTCTGTGAATTTCTTCAAAGGAATTGTCTTCACTGGCCTCCATACTTCTTCACTTATATAAGGGAGTTCATATGAATAGAAAATTTTCTGTATTTATTTCCAACTCAAAAAATGAATTTTCACACCCAGAAAAAAGTCAAGTCATTTTTTAAATTGGATATTTTATTTATTTACATTTCAAATGTTATCCCCTTTTCTGGTTTCCCCTCTGAAAGCCCCCTATCCCATCCCCTTTCCCCTGCTTCTATGAGGGTACTCCCCCACCCACCCACCCACCCACCCACTCACTCTTGCCTCACCACCCTAGCATACCCCTACACTGGGGCATAGAGCCTTCACAGGCCCAAGAACCTCCCTTCCCATTGAAGCCCAACAAGGCCATCCTCTGCTACATATGTGACTGGAGCCATGGGTCCCTTCATATGTACTCTTTGGTTGGTGGTTTAGTCCCTGGGAGCTCTGGGGGTTCTGGTTGGTTGATATGGTTGTTCTTCCTATGGGGTTGCAAACCCCTTCAGCTCCTTCAGTCCTTCCCCTAAGTTCTCCATTGGGGACCCCATGCTCAGTCTGATGGTTAGCTGAGAACATCCGCACCTGTATTGGTCAGGCTCTGGCAGAGACTCTCAGGAGACAGCTATATCAAAAGTCAAGTCTTTTACTGTCCTCTGATATAATATTTTTGCAAAAATATTTGTGATATGCTATAAGGCCATTTTGGCCCACTCTTCATTGCAGTAACATCATCATGCGACTGACTGTATTCTTTTTACTATGACAAAATACCTAGCAAGAAGCAATTTCAAAAAGTAAGGGTTTATTCTGGCTCACAGGTCAATGGGCTACATTCTCTCCTGGCACAGAAGCTATGTGGCAGGGGTGTGCAACCAGCTGTTCATAATGCATTAGCAGTCAGTGAACAGGAAGTGAGACCAGAGTATAAAAACCTTAAAGTCCATCCCTGGTGACCTGCTTCCTTCAGCAAAGTTCCATACAGTTACACAACTTTCCCAAACAATAACACCAGCTGGAGAACCTAGTGCTCAGACACATGAGCCTATGGGAGACATTCCACATTCAAACCTAAGTAGTGACGACCTTGGCTTCTCTTAGTTTGGGGCTTCAAAGGAAGTGTTTCTGAGGTCATTGTACAAGTGAGTCTTTAGCATCAGATACACAGTACACACAGGCAGATCTTATTGCTGATTGGACACTGACAATAACTGTGTCTATTCATTATTCCAGTGTTTGCTTACCAACCAGAGAAGTCTCAGAAACTTGTAAAACACTCACACACATTAGTGCCTGTTAAAAAAGCACAGCTGAGCCTCTGGTAGCGTTTTTCTGTTTTTAAAAAAGGTTTCATTTTGCTGTTTTATTCCTGATTGAGCATGTTGATTTTTCCATCAGGAGGAAGTTTTTTATAATTCTGACTTTTATAGTAATTTTTTCCCACAGTCACAGAGAAGATTACTATTGATTTGTAGATAACCATGGGAAATTCTGCTCAATATTGTCTAGTAAAGGGTTCATGTTCTCTGAGTCAAAAGTTTTCTTATGTTCATCATTAGTGCAAACAAAATTCCCCAGTCCTGTGGGAAGCTTCCTTGTGAGCTGTGGATTGCAACCAAATGAAAATTGATTATTCATGTAACACAGTTAAAAGCAACTGTGAAATCACTCTCTCCTGGCTTAAGAAACTCTTTCACTCAGGCACCTCAAAAAGACTAAGCTAAAATTAAACACTTTCTAATTTTGGCATGGAGATTATTGCCAGCATGGATCTTTGAAGAAGGATGGGATATTGATGGAGGGATGTTGACAGAAGATCATTTCTTCAAACAGTAGAAACCAAAACAGCTGTGAAAGAAGAGAAAAG
This sequence comes from Grammomys surdaster, assembly GCF_004785775.1. Taxonomy (NCBI): domain Eukaryota; kingdom Metazoa; phylum Chordata; class Mammalia; order Rodentia; family Muridae; genus Grammomys; species Grammomys surdaster. The sequence goes on from NW_021604657.1 coordinate 3,699,077, forward strand.
CACAAGACATTTTCGTAAGTTTTCACAGAATTGCAGGTCATGTTGATTTGGAATGTGGAGCTCAACGGTAGAAAAGGAAGTCCTGTGATCACGTAAGAAAAAGGGTTCACTGCCTGGGCTTCACAGTTCACACTGATGGACACCCAAGGAAGGGAGGTTGGAAGATTTGGGCTAGATCAGGAAAACTGAGCCACAATAGAGGACATATAACTGCACAAAATGTCTTTGGTATTTTGACTCTCCGTTTTACTCCCATGTATCTTTAAATAATGAACCTTCTTTGTCTCTAAAAGAAACACTCTGGTTATCTGGTTCATGCAGTTTCTCCTGTGCTGCACTTTTACGTGTATTGCAGGAAGTTTGCCACCCAGAGGCCTCTGCAACAGAGTGATATCATTAGCACAACCGCAGTTATGACAACTGAAAATGCCCCCTTCAGTGTGGTACTTCCTCTAACTCAGTGGTTCTCAACCATCTCAATGCTGTGACCCTTTAATACAGTTCTGTGGGTGAAGTAATCCTCACCCATGCAATTATTTTTGTTGATACTTCATAACTAATTTTATTACTGTTAGGAATTGTGTAAATATCTGTGTTTTGCAATGGTGTTAGGTGTCTCCTTTTTAAGAGTTGTTGGACCCCCAAAGAGATTGCAATCCACATGTTGAGAACCACTGTGCTGATTATCATGGGTACCTGTCGGCCTTTGAGATCTGTTTTTTCCTCCAAGCTGTGTTAATTTCTCTCTGTGTGCCACTCACTTTTAGCATAAAGAAGCATAAGTTAGGGGACATGGACCTATCACATTTTGGGTGGTTTGAAATTATCATTTCTGTTTCATGACTCAAGTCTACCAGGATCACAATGTCCTGGAAATTTTCACTCTTCTACCTTACAGGTGCTGCCTGAGACCTGACATCTGAACCTATGTTATAATAGTTGCCATGGTACCCCAGCACTACCCAATCCATCTCTCTTTGGGCCTCAGACTCAATGAGTTCAGTGAGAATGCAGACTGTACCATGTTTATCCTCTATCTTCAGCAAAAAGCATAGCTCTAGCTAGAAAAACACCCTATAAAGCATTGATAAATGACGGAGAAATACTGAAATTAGATCCCCCCCCACATTCACACATGTAACTTGTAGTTTGGAGGCAGGAGGGGTGACTGAGGGGCTATGAGTACTTGCTTTTTTCTTCCAGAGCTACAGTTCAGTTCCCAGCATCCATCTTGGGCAGGATAGTTCAAAAATGCCTGAAAGCCAGCTCCAGGGGCTGTGACACAGTCTTCTGGCCTCTGTGGGCACCTGCACTCATGTGGTCAGACACACATACACATACACACACATACAGAGAGAGGGAGAGGGAGAGAGAGAGAGAGAGGGAGAGGGAGAGGGAGAGGGAGAGGGAGAGGGAGAATAAAATGAATCTTGGAGAGAAAATTTCATTTTCCTCTAAAGGAGGTTTTAAATACTATATTACCACCTTAGAACTGAGAAACAGAGCTGAGGAATCCTGTCAGATGATAATAACAGCAATTCAACAAAAGCAATCACGAATAGCATTAAGTTGGAGCCAAGTCATAATTATAAATATTGTTTCTGAAGATCTTGTTCTGGGTCAGGTTCCTTTGCAATCCTCTGTTCCACGTGGGAAAGTGAACACAGGCTTCATTCTCAGCTGCTGACCCTGTACTTACAAGGCCCTGAGCACGTGTGCTTGACTTACGGAATCCAGCTTGTCTTCTAGAGCTGTGACTTTCCTCTCGGATAATTTTTCTTTGCATTGAGTAGATGAAGAAACCAAGGCTTAGAGAATTAGAATAACTTGTTCATTCAAGCAGGCAGTGGGCAGCAGAAGTAGAGTTCAGCTCTAACTAAAATCACCTGACTTGGAAGCATATGCTTTTAATATAGGACCAAGACTGGTATGAGAATGGGAGTAGCACCCTACTGGTCTCGTTTAGCTGTGTGTGACTGGAGAGAAAATATCAAGAAGCTTTATAGCAACGTGATGTTATCCTTTCAAATCCCACGATCAGTGTTTGCTTGAATAGATTCCAGATGACATGGCATGGGGAAAAGCGAATAAGCAAGCTGGATGACTGGTCCTTGGCAATCAGTGAGATTGAGAAGTATTGCCTTTGGGAATACCAGAGACATGGGGACATGTGTTTATTTTTAATTATTTACTTGCTGTTATGAGATGAGCATATTAAAAGAGTAAAGGAAATCTTGTGAACACTTCTCATGCATTATTTGAATTATTTAATTTTCATTTGAAATATTTACTTATTTTTTTGTATGTGTGTGCTCGTGTGCACACATGTAGGTTAAAGCACAACTTTGTGGATTTGATCTTCTCCTCCCACTCTTACATAGGTTCCAGAGATTGAAGTCAGGGAGCCATTTTGGCACAGCTCATTTCCCTGCCCAGTAATCTTACCCTCCCTCATTCTCACTTTTGAAAGGACATGGCTGATATCTCATGTAGATGGATTCCAGGAGGATGCTCAGAGTGCAGTTCCAACTGTTCATGAGCAGTCTCTGTATCACATGTGACCCTCTTTCATTTTATTGTGTCATGTATTGCTATGACACAATTATAATAATGGCATAAACATGTGTGAATCACCCCTCAACTCAGGAGTCAAGAAAATTCTATGAACTTGCTACTACCTAAACAGTTCTCATGATTCTATCTGCTTCCCTATCTTTAAATAAATCGCTATAAATTTGATTCTTTGTATGGATGCACCTATGTTAGTGTACTCCACATGTGTACAGGTAATGTTGGAGACTGGTAGAGGGCATCAGATCCCTTGTAGCTGAAGCTACGATTATGAACTGACTATGTGGATGCTGGGAACTGAACTCAGGTCTTCTGGAAGAGCAGCAAACACTCTTAACCAGCTTGCCTCTCTTATTTCCCAATATTAACAACTTTGTAGCTATAGCCATTGTAGCTATCCATTCATCTTCATGGTCACAATATATGATAGGAATATCTTTATTTTCTCCTGGATTGACAGTTTTGAATGTCACCTACACATCCACGGCCTCATGTCATCCTCCATTGTCATTTCTACAGTAATGGGTTTATAAACATTGTACCTTCATCAGTGCTGGTGAGGAAGAAAGACTTTCTTGCCTTGTTCTTTGCTTCCTACATATATTCTCCAAGGCCAGGGTCCTATAATAATCCATGGCAGGCCACAGAATCAGGGACCAGCAAGATGTGCGGTCACTCTATGGGAAGTTTCCTATGGATCCCTTTATGTGGCTTTGCAATGTGCTAAACACAGATCATGTTGGCATCTCAAGAAGTAGTCAGCCATTAAAGGATTAAAGTTCCATCTCTAGCATCCAGCAAGTCATAGCTCAGACAGCTCCATGAAGGCACAATCTACGTTTCCCTTCTTCTGTGCTAAGTCAGCACTAGGGGCAGTAGCCATTAGCCCCACCCCTTGTGGCAGTTAGTATCTTATTGATGTTTAATGTTTTCTGTTCCAACTACTGAGTTGTTACTTTGTCTCTTGACAGACACTTGACTGGCATGACTTGTTTCTGCAACTTCACTTACTGTACATGTGATTCTATGAATATTCTTGCAGAGATCTCCTGTGTACATGAGCAATAATCTTGCTTTTGTGTAGGAATGTAATTGCACCACCATAAAGTATGCATAAGTTAAACTTGATGAGATGTTTCCAAATTACTATGTTAGCGTGATGAGAAAGCCATGATCCTCATTTTTTCCATCCTTTATTTTATTGTATAACATAGTTTTTGTCCGCACAAGGGCAGAAAATGACCAAGATCCCAAGATCCCTATCTGAATTCTCATGCTTAAGTATGAACTTGTACACAGCTCTTCGTCCTTATTGATCACGTGTTTCCCCTCTTTTTATGACTTATCCTTTCATCCTGCTTATTTTTCTATTGATTTATCTTTTTGTCACTTTGAGTTTTAAATTTTATTCTTATATATCTTCACCCCACCAACTTCGTCTGCCTCAAGGGTCTTTGTCTAATTTATTTATCCTTTAAAAACCTTAAGAGGGAAGTTTTACATTTTATTACTGTAAAATTCATCAATCCCGTTTTATGGGTAAGATTGTATCTTGCTTGAGAGATTCTTATTTATGCTAAAGCCAAATATGTTTGCCCCTAAATTATCTCCCAAATTTTTGCAATTTTGATTTTGACATTTGGGTTCAGAAGGCTGATATTTGTATATGAGGCTGTAACCTCATTTAATCTTCGCATGGTATGTAAGTATATAATTTACCCTTCTTTTCACTATGCTCGTTCATGCCTCTTCGCCATATGTGAAAATTCCTTACAGGACTGGATTGGTTTCTGTATTTTCAATTTTGTTCCTTTAAGAACTTTATTTTCTGTGTATGAGATTAAGGATGCCGAGATGATGATAATTGGTTACAAACGAGTGTTGACAGTTATGAAGAGTCTATCAAGCACTGCATTGGGCAACTCACTTGCATTTTATCCTTTGGTCCTTGGCAATGTCCTCTGAATTACACACCACCGTTCCTGCTTCACATATGAGAAAACTGATGCTCAGGAGCTTGTGTGACTTGTCTCATCTCATCCAGTTTGTAAGTGGTGGAGGCCAGGATTCGGATCCAAATTCTGTGGTTCTTCCTATGATACTATATTGTTTTTCCTAAATCATCCAAATTGAATTAATTCACATCTTTAAGAACTGGAGCTGGAGGAAGATCAATGTAAGAATAATTCTATAATTTAGGCATTTCTTATCTTTGGAAGACAGACTTTGGAACACAGAGCTAAGTTGAAGCATGCGAGCATCTGTAAGCTTGTCCTTGGCATTAAGAGAATGGGCTATGGGCCACAGGCTCATTCTGTCACCTACCAGCTGGTGGAGTTGGATAGTCAATACCATCCTGTCTGTTCCATTGGCCATGGGTGTGGATAAGGTGGGACCCACGGCATGCGAAAAGAGCAGAGACCAACAAGCCTGGAATTCAGATTCTAGCTCCCCCATGGCTTTCATAGATGTGGAAACATCACTTTCTGCTTACTGAGCCTTTAGTTTTACATTTGTAATATAAGGGAGTCAGACATCACCTTGTATTTCTTTTATCAAGCAGGAAACCTCTCTTGAATGTCTAGCACCATGGTTGGCTTACATAAGGCAGTGTGTAGATACAAGCAGTCTATTTCCCCTTACAAGAGAGTGACAAGGAAACCAGAGGAGACTGTCTGAGTCAGTTAGCAGAGTTCCTGTCTAGAAACATGCTTCTCCATAGGGGAGTTTTGCCTTGCCAGGAATGACTTCAGTTCTTATGGGGACCAAGGCCACTACACACAGTATTTACTGCTACACAAAATTCCAGACACTAATGGCTCTCCAAAGATAGGAAGGACAAAGAGAACATTTTTACTCTTAGCACAGATCACACTTTCAACCTTGCCTGTTCCAGAGACTGAGTAAGTTGTAAAGTGAGTGAAGAAGATGTTCAGGGGTGACTGATGCTGGCCTGGTGATGCTGCAAATGATGGGGACCGAGAAACATGGGCGTACTCCTGGTGCTGCACAGTGCTGGGAGATAGTAGACCTTGTTGGACCAGCTGCTGCTGTTACCATACCATTCTCTAGCCATGTCTATCCCAAACTTGAGAATCACTTCCCCAGGAGGATCAGCTACTCTTGCTTTTTTTGCTATTGTGAACCTCCTTTTTCTTGTTTCTCCAACTACGTTGGGCATTAAGAAGTTCAACAGGCCTATGTTGGCAGCAACACACCCCAAACGATAGTCACGATTTGCAAAGTACTTCCTGTGCCTGTTAAACTGTTCTGTAAGTCCAATACACAATGGTAGAGTGGAGGTACCGTTTTTTACTGCCATTTTTGAAGATGAGACAGCTGAGACATTGAAATCTCATTCAACATGCTCAAAGCTGCTTTGCTTCTAAGTTTACTTTAAAAATATATTTATTTAGGGTTGGAAAGATGCTTCAGACACAAAGAGCACTTGCTGCTTTCAGAGAACCTAAATTTGGTTTTAAGTACCCATATCAGTAAGTTCATAACCACTTTTAACTCCAGCTGCAGGAGGATCTGATGCCCTCTTCTGGGCTCCCTTGGCACCTTCACGTACATATACTAACTAAGACATACAGATAATGTACTTAGCCAACACAAAATGGATTCTGTGCGTGTGTGTGTACTTTTTGTTTTTTAGTGTATTTTTCTCATTAATTTTCTTTCTCTCTCTTTTTAGCTTGTCTGTTTTGATTTTTCCTGTTTTTTTTTCTGTGTGAGAGAGAGAGAGGGAGAGAGAGAGGGAAAGAGAAGAGAGAAGAGAGAGAGGGAGAGAGAGAGGGAGGGAGGGAGGGAAGGAGGGAGGAAGGGAGAGAGAGGGAGAGAGAGGGGAAGAGAGAGAGAGAGAGAGAGAGAGAACATGAAATTGGGTGTGTAGGGAGGTGAGGAGGATCTGGGAAGAGCTGGAGGATGGGAAAGAATATGATCAAATTATTGTATAACGAGTATAATAGACATTTAAATCTTTTTTTTATAAACATTTGGAATTTTATTTAAAAAAAAAATCACAACCATGAACATTGTTACAATTAGAGGCCCTCTTGGTTCTCCACAATGATACTGAGCATGCTCACAAGGGGTTCCCATTGTTAAGTCTTAAAACAACCATCTTAAAAAGAAAAAAAAAAAAGAAAAAGAAAACAAAGAAAAAAAAACCCAACAAAACAAAAATTCAGCACACTACTATTTAACTTGTTTTAATGTTTCTTCACAAATGGTGAAAATACTAAATGGTACAGACAATACCAGAAAATACTATTGGTGTACAGACAAGGAATAATCATAATGTTGTCACCAACATTATAAATATGGAATTATAAATTTAAAACATTTTCTGGTTTAAAAAATAAATCTGGTCGTCAATGCAGCTCTGCAGGTCTCTAGTAGGGTCGGTCTCTGCATTCCTGACGGTGCTCGTCTTTATCCATTTTCCCAGGTCCTCCACGTCCGCCTCTTCTTCCTCCCATCTGTTCCATTAAAGGTCCAGGAGGCCCCCCAGGACCACCTCGTCTTCCTCCACCAAAGCCACCTCGGTCCATGCCACGGCCACCTCGGAAGCCTCCTCTGTCTCCACCTCTGCCACCTCTGAACATTCCTCCAGGACCACCACGGTCCATGAGTCCACCTCTTCCTCCTCGCATGCCACCAGGGCCACCTCGGCCACGATCACCACCTAAGGCAGGGACAAGGGTGACAGATAAGTCAGAGGAGTAAAATCCGAAACTCTGAGGACACGCTGTGGTAGATCTGCTAATCCTTCTCCTAGAGCAGACACTATTCAATCACCAGGAAGCTGAAAGCTCCAGAAAACCTGTACCTACCCGGAGGTGGAAAGGGTGGCGGGAGGAAGCCCTCGGGCTTAGGGGCCTTACACTGGTTGCATTCTGTTCTCCAAGCGAAGTTCTGGTTTCCACAGCCCCTGAATAAAGTTGTATCACAATAGAAATCACCAACAGAACTGAGAAAGGTGGAGAGATTCACACCACACTCTGCACAATTATGGGGTTTCAGACATAAAGCACAAGGATCTGCAGACAATCTCAGGTAGTACTGAACCTCTAGAAGCAACCAGAGTGCTGAGTCCTGCCTCAGCCCCACCCCTAGTCCTGTCCCGGAGTGGGAATAGGGTGTCATCACTAGCACGCTATTGATCTGCTGGGAGAAGTACATACGGATTGGGACACTGCCAGTCTCCAGCTCGGTGCTGGACATTTCCTCCTCCAGAGGGGTTCCCTCTGGAGCCTCGGGGCCCTCTTGGAGGGAAGCCTCCTCTGTCTCCTCCAAGGCCTCCCATGCTACCCATGGGTCCTCCGGGACCTCCCGGGCCACCAGGACCTCCACGAAGTGGTGGTGGCATCCCTCTGCCCTCACGAGGTGGCATGCCACCTTGCATGCTGTTCATTGGCGGCTTCTTTCGGGCAAGAGAAACTTTAAGTTTGCTTCCTTGAAAATCTTTCCCGTCAAACCATTCCACGGCAGCCTTGGCAGTTGGTGGATCTTCATAGGACACTGTGGCATCACCTTTAGGTTTTCCTGTCTCCTTATCCAGGTAGATATGGATCATGGGCTGTCCAGTTCTCTTGTTCATCTTGACAACCCCACACTGCTTAAAGAAGTCTGCCAGATCATCCAGGGTCACATTGTCATTTAATCCTTGCACATAAATTGCACTGTTGTCAGAGTCTTCATCAGGATCTATAGGAAGGCCTAGATCGAGATCTGGTCCTTCATCCATGGGTCCACCAGGCTTATTGAAGCCACCTCGCTCTCCAGCGCTGCCCATTCCACCGCGTCCTCCTCCCCGCCCACCTCTGCTCATGCCTCCACGATCAAATCCCCCTCTTCCCCTGCCCCGGTTATCAGGGCCACTCAAGCTCCGGTTCTCTCCTGGTCCGGAAAATCCTCCAGACTCCTGCCCATAAACACCCATGCTACTGGGGTGGTCCTGTCGGAATGAACTCTGCTGCCCGTAGCTGCTGCTCTGTTGGCTATATTGACTTGGAGCCTGGCTGTAGGATCCAGTCTGAGGGGGGTAACTAGTGGGAGGCTGCTACCCATAGCTGCTTTGTTGACCATAGCTACTCTGCTGTCCATAGCTGCTTGGCTGCCCATAGGTGTTCTGCTGAGAGTAACTGCTCTGATCGTAACTAGTCGGCTGTGAAGAGGAGTAGCTGGTAGGAGGGTAAGATGGAGGTGCGGTGACTGGCTGCATTGGGTAGCTCCCAGGTACCTGAGGATAACTGTAGTTACTCTGTCCATATCCTAGGCTGGGTTGGTTATAACCCCCTGTGCTAGATTGAGGTTGACTAGTCTCAGCAGGCTTGTTACCATCCTGTGGTCTTGTAGGTGCGGTGGCTGCTGGCTGCTGGCCATAGGCTGGGTAGGCAGGCTGGGTGCCATATGCAGACTGAGCTGCATAAGAGGCCTGCGTTGTCGTGACTGTAGCAGTGGTGGTGTCATAAGCACCAGTGCCATATCCTTGGACAGGCTGGCTGTATGCCTGGGGGGCAGTTGGAGTGGCTGTCCATAGGAAGTTGCATATGCAGTCTGCCCGTAGGTGGCAGTGGTCTGAGCCTGGGTATAGCTGACATCAGTAGGCTGTCCATAGGTTCCATAGCTTTGTTGCCCATATGCCTGGGTGGTTTGTGCATATCCTTGAGTTGGCTGGGCGGTGTAAGCACTGTAGCCCTGCTGGGCTGCAGCTTGGCTATAGGTACTGTAATCCGTGGATGCCATTTTCTCTCCTTCCTCCTCGTTCTCTCAACGTCCATCTCCCTCTCACCGACATTTAAATCTTAAAATTGTTGTTTGTTTATTGTGATGTCTGAAACTCGCAGACACTATGCAACACACTCCTAATTGTTTGGACTTTACATTTCTCCATGCGAGGCCTTAATTGCTCTGGTGCAAAGGTTACAACAGGACTATAATAACAGACTGGGACCCAAGTGATTTATTCTTCAGAAAGGAAGGCTAGGGCAACGTGGATGCTCTCTGCCTTGCTGTCACGTATTACCACTGCGGCTTGCTTCATAGTCCTCCCAAGGACTTTTGTCTCTGAGTGGAGTTTGCAAACAAATGGTTCAAATGCTGCAATAAATTACTATCCCAAGGAAGAGTGAATGAGTTGCTTTCTGGACAATTTAATGGTGTGATATTGAAATGTGTTTGAAGGATCAAATGCAAGATGTAGGTAATGGTTAATATTAGTAATCAAATGCCAGAAATCCCCAGCCTTGTATAATTTCATTAGCAACTGCAAATGCGTAGAAGTAGGCAGAATTTATGTACATATCACTGGGTATCATCTAGGTAAGACTTTATAGTTTTCAGACCAGAATGGATTATTCAGTCTCATTGATACATCGTTTCAAAAAAGAAGCACACTATCCAAATCAATTAAACAATGATATCAGTCATTTAAAAAAACTATAAGATTTCACAAAGCTGAGAGAAAATACTGTTTGGGTCATACACAAAGCTTTGGCAAGTGACTATCTGGCAGAGAATGCACTGTAGAAATACCAAAAAGAAAATAAAAAGAACAGATGACAAACAGAGAATTTAAACATCAGAGTCCCTGGAGAAATAAGTGAGGTTCTTAACTTTGTGTGTGTGTGTCTTTTAAAACAGGGGTTCTCTGCATAGCTATGTAAACCAGACTGACCTTAAACTCATAGAGATCTGCCTACCTTTGCCTCCTAAGTGCTGAGATTAAAGACATGTGACATCACTACCTGGCTATGAGTGAGATTCTTGGTTTTATTTCGCTGGAGAGTATGTATCATCTTTTTGAATGGGAACGGAGGATGTACTTGGATAACAAGGCACAGTAGATAATTTTGCTTGGGCAAAACAATGCATTGCAAGCACTTGCCTAGCATGAGAGGCTCTGAGTTCAATCCCTTGTTCTATCTACGTAAATCAAAGTAGTGGTGCATGCCTATAATCATTCATGACATGAGTGAGACAGGACAATCAGAAAAGTTTATGGTCATTGTCATGGTTTGAATATGCTTGGCCCAGGGAGTGGCACTATTATAGGTGTGGCCCTGATGGAGAAGGTATGGCCTTGTTGGAATAGGTGTGTCACTATTGCCGTGGGCTTTAAGACCCTTACCCTAGCTGCCTGGAAGTCAGTCTCTGCTAACAGCCTTCAGATGGAGATGTAGAACTCTCAGCTCCTCCTGCACCATCCCTGTCTGGATGCTGCCATGCTCCCACATTGATGATAATGGACTGAACCTCTGAACCTGTAAACCAGCCCCAATTAAATATTGTCCTTTATAATAAGACTTGCCTTTGTCATAGTGTCTGTTCACAGCAGTAAAATCCAAACTAAAATAGTCGTAGTGAATTCAAGGCCAGTTTAGGCTTCCTGAGAGTGTTTCACACACACACACACACACACACACGCACACGATACTAATTTTCATTAAGGATGAAAAACACATTATAATTGGTTTTAGTTTAGTATAATTTATAAACAAAAACTTGCCCTTATTTATCATGAGATACCATTGTTGGTGGGCTGCTTGGGGCTACACAAACACGTGGACCTGAGTTTGGACTGTCAGCACTCATGGCAGCAAGCGGGGTTTGGTGGTGCTTGTTATATGTCTGTAACCCTAGCACTGGGTGCCTATGTAGAGTGAGGTGTATATTGACAAACCCCTGGGGCTCATTAGCCAGCCAGACTAGTGAACCTAGGTTTAGTAAGAGATCCTGTTTCAAAAAAATAAAAGCTGTAGAGTTGATGTAGAGTTATAGAGGGGATGCTCAATGCTCATTGTTGATTTCTGGTCACCACTTCCATGTGCATACATGTGTACATGAAATCACATACACATTTTCACACACACACACACACACACACACACACACACACACGACAGGTACTATTTGAAGTAAGTTCATCATGGAACTATGACTTTTTGATCAAGTCTTGTTGATGATTTCTGGGTCAGTAAAGCAGACAGATATGGGACTGAAGGGACCAATGGTGGCTAAAATGGCAGGGATTCTTTTCAGAGTCAAGAGGGGACACTACTTGTGATTCTTAGCTTTAATGGTCAACTTGACCTGATGTAATATCCTCTGGGAAGGGAATCTCAAGGAAAGACTGTCTAAATCAGGTGTCCTGTGGGTCTGTGTCTGTGAAGGATTATCTTAATACTGTTAGTGGAGGTGGAAAGATCTGCTCACTGTGGGTGACATCATTCCTTGGGAAGCCGCGAATACAGTGTGATTGGCAGTCTTGATCTCTTACCATTATAACACTATGACTTTCCATAATGGTGGACTGGTACCTGGAATTCTGAACTGAAATAAATCCTTGTCAAAGTTGCTTTTTTTTTTCCGTCAAAGTATTTTATCACAGCAGTAGAAAAAAAAAACCCTAAGAAATTATTAATGATTATGCTTTGACTGCTGTGCTGCTGTGGGTAAGAGGGATGTGTGGTCACTTTTTTAAAATAGCTGGCTCAGAGGAAGGAAGCACAGGACCTGTAGGGTGTAAGCCCTGGTGTGTGGTTGATGCCCACATCCTGCCCATTAAAAGGGGGGTCATTACTCCAAAGATTAAGACTTTGTTCTGTGAAGGCAGAAACTGTGCCAGCTTTACTTAACCACTACACAATTAATAATCTAACAGAGCTTAATAAACCATGCAGTTATAATGGTATGGAACTATACTATTATTTACAGGATGGGAAAACATACCAGCCTCCAGTTTCATAAATCTAATAACTTGGGAACTCAGATGTTCATTTTATTATGATTGTATCATGATTTTATCAACATATTAACTTATACTTTTAAGGAAACAAGATTTGTCAAGCTTTTGTAGGACAAACAGTGCCTTTTTGAAATTCATGCCACCATACCCTATCAATTCTCTGGGTTATTAGATGTACAAATGACCCTGGAGTTTTAATAATATCCTGGCCTGTCTCTTGTACACTGTCTGGTTTTGTTTTTTACTGCAATTCCTTTCTTTAATTGACATGGAGTTTTTTTTTTTCAATACAGGATGTGACATAAAAAAATCTAAGTTCTTTTTATTTTTATATTTTGTATAGCTAATCAAACGGCCTAGCACTGTTGACTAAATGCCTCTCTTTTAGCCACTGAGTTCCAATGTAAGGATCATCATTAATTTCCCATTTCAGCCTTATTCTTCTCATCTATTTGTTAATCTCTGATCCAAATTCGAAACAAAACATGTCCAAATCACTCAAATTGTATAGTTTCACAAAAGATTTACTTATTACTATTTTATGTGTATGAGTGTTCGGCTTGTTTGTATTATGTATGTACATCATGTGTATGCCTGCAGCCCACGAAGGCCACAAGAGGGCTTTGGATTCCCTAGAACTGGAGGTACAGATATGTAGGAGCCACCATGAGGGTGATGGAAACCGAAGCCAGGAGCCAGTGCTCTTAACTGTTGAGCCATCTCTCCAGCTCCACTTTACCTAGTAATGAATTAAGAAAATTGATAATGAATTAAGAAAATTCTCCATGTCCTAGTTTATCTTTGTCTTTTGTATTACACTTTGAAAAATTTCCCACATTTTTGAATCATTATGTCTTCTGCAATTTTGTTCTGATTAGTTTAAAATTGTTAGCACTCTCTTATTTGATATCTTTTTGTCTCTTCTAAGCTATTGTTGATCTCTGTCTCTGTCTGTCTGTCTGTCTGTCTGTCTGTCTGTCTCTCTCTCTCTCACACACACACACACACAGACACACACACACACACACACAGACACACACACACAAACATCTTTATATTCTGATAGGTCAATTCTACCCTGAACCGCAGGGTACATTATGGGCCTCTATTTTTGCTTACCTACAATTTCTCTTTCCAATGCTGAGAAACTTAGTTCTCCCATTTGACACCCACTTGCTTACTTTAGCTATACAGTTGTCAGTACAAATGTCATTATTTGTTACATTTGAGGTAGTTCTTTTTGTAATCATTATGTAACTGGGTTTATTTGAAAAAATAGTGCGTTGGGTACCTTATTAATGTATAGAGTACTTTCTGGGCCTTTTACATTCCCGTGACTACTGATCTATTTGTTTTGTTTTGCTTACGTTTTATTTAGTGTTTTCTATTAACTCTCCTTTCTCTTCACGTCTGTCATTTTCCGGCAAAGCTTTGTTTTTGTTGAAAAAAATCATCTCATTACATATGACAAGAGCTCTTCAACCTTTCTTTATTTTTAAACTCCTAAGCAAAGCTGCATATCATATGCAAATACTGTGATCTGCAGGCTAGTGAATACTTAACAGTTCTCGATCCTTTTTTTTTTTTTTTTTTTTTTTGTCCTATAAGCTCCGGGCTCATTTTGGTGCCTCAGGAGCTTCAGGAACTCTGACTTTTCCCCAGATATAACAATGTCCCCTTAAATCTCATCATGTTTATTCTTCAGAGTGGGCAGATGCATTCTAAAGGAACGGACTTTTAAGAATTGACGTCTGGGAGGCATTTGTTCTTAGAAGGAGTATATCTGAATTTCAAATGTTAGATCTTGGTGACCTGGAAACCTTGATGAGAACGGAAGCTAGTGCCCGTGGAGAACAGACATCTTCACTTGGACCTAGTTCCTGATGTGAGTAGTCAAACTTATTCTGCAGAACTTTCTCTCTGCCATTCAGATCCATAATCTCCTGTTTTCTTCCCTCTTCCCCTTCTTCAGTTTGCCCTTCCCCCATCTCTTCTTTCACTTCTCCCATTTTTTTCCTTCCCAACTCCTTTTGCTCCCCTTCAGTCTTCTCTTCTTTCTGACCTATTCTATTTTTTGAGTTCAAATCTCAGCTCTGCCTCTCATTATCTGAGTGAATTTATTAGTTAGCTAACTTAAATAACATGAGTTTTCTTTATTGTGAGATGGTACAGTCATTGAAGAGCTTGTGTAGACATAAACACCTGCCATACAGTAGGTATTAAACATGGCATAATCATAGCTATTTTCTCCTATCATTTTTTACTCTGTCTTTATCCTCTTTCATCCAGTTTGCTTCTGGTAGGTTGAAGGCAAGCCATGGAGGTTCTCAGTTCAGGTAAATTTACCTCAGGGCCAGAGGGGTAGGGGTTGTAATTTTCCATTTGTCTACAACCAACAACTTTGAACTCGAAGGACTAAAACTGACATAAAAAACCTACTTAACAGCCTGCTTTTGGGTATTATGTCTAATGTGATGAATTACAATTCAGTTTACATAGCTTGAGAAGGTGTCCTAGACACTCAAAAACAAGAAGAATTTAAAATGAGAATCCATAAGAAATGATTTACCTGCTACTATATAATGTTAGTGATCAACTAATAATGGTTTATACTATCTTAATGCTGCTGTTTTATTGGGTATACTCAATAACATTATGAGGTATTATTATTATTAATTATTATTATTATTATTATATTATCTAGAAATTGAAATACAGAAAGAAAAAGTGGTCTCACAACCACAGTATTTGATGAATTTCTGAATTTCACTGCAGAACCTACAGCATTGTTGGCCAGTGTCATGTGGTAGTTCTTTTAGCTTCAGACTGGAAAGAAATATGACACAAAGGGATTGTTGTATGTCCTTGAGAGCAAGCCCCCAGAAGCCATAGGATGAACTCCCACGAATATCTAGGCACTATCTTCCCATGGAATGAACCTTGGTCAAGGAGATGGGAGTAGATACTGATGAATTTTTCTTTAATCCTTTTTCCCATGCCATTTTCATACCATGTGGTGTTAGTTTTCTGGGGCTTCCATAAGGAAATCTCATAGAATGAGGTCCTTACAAACCAAACAGACAACAGTTTATCTTTTCATGGATCTGACAGCTAGGCATTTGAGATCACAGTATGATCAAGGTTGGTCTTTTCTAGGGTTATCAATGCCCTCATTGTTATCTTGTACACACACATTCTTTTCTCTGATCATTCACATTCCTGATCTCCTTTTTGTCCCCAAATTTCTTTTCCTTGTGACACCAGTCAGATTGGATTTAGCCAGTCACAATGGTCTCATTCTAACTTAATTACCTTCTTTTTTTTGTAAAGATTTTTTTAGTTTTATATATGTGAGTACATTGCTGTTATCTTCAGACACACCAGAAGAGGGCATTGCATCCCCTTACAGATGGTTTCAAGCCACCATGTGGTTGCTGGGAATTGAACTCGGGACCTCTGGAAGAGCAGTTAGTACTCTTAACTGCTGAGCCATCTCGCCAGCCCCACTTAATCACCTTTTAAAAAGGTCTCTATTCAAACACAATTACATTTGTAGGTGCTGGGAGTTAAAGAGTGTATTAATTATTTTTGTGTCACCTTGACTAAGATAACTAGGAGAACTACCTAAAAGGATATTCATGATTTCAGAGGGTTCAGTTCAAGGTTTCTTGGCCCCACGTCCTTGACTAGAACATTATGGTGGCAAGGACATGTGGCAGAGGAAAATTATTATATTGTGCTGGACAGGAAGCAGAGAGAAAAAGGGACTGAGTATCTGCCATACAGTCTCCCCATGATGTGCCTTCTTTAGCAAGGTCCCTGGCCAGAGTTTCTACAACCTCATAATAGTACCATGAAATGGAGACAAAATGTTCAAAACATGAGCCTATGTGAGGCATTTCATATTCAAATATTTTGTTCTTGACTCTCAAATGCAAGTTACTTTAAAAATCATTATAGGCCGGTGGTTTTCAGTCTTCCTCACACTGTCTAGTGTCTACCAATCTTAGACATTGTTCCTCTGTGGAGCGCCCCCGACACCCCGCAGCCAATTATCACCCTCTTCTCCTCTGTTCCCATCACTCTTCTTTGCAAAAATTGACAAAAAAGATCAATAACGCTTTTTTGACTAATGATACAACACTTAGCATTTAATTAGTGTTAATTGTTGTGTCCATGTTGTTTATATTTTCTCACTTCACGTAATTCCCTCAGGTCAACCCTTATGTTTAACCTGGTCTTGTGTCACCATTATATGCAGCTGGAAAATATCAGGGTGGGAGAATGTGTACGACTGCAAAGGAAAGAGCTATGAAGTGTGCTCCACAGGCAAGAAATGGCTCATAAGCCGACAGAACAAATGGTCATAGGATGTGCACCCCGATATGCCATCTGGTGTAGGATAAAGGATCATCATCTGATGAGGGGGAAGAGTTATTTAATGGATTGTGTGAACCAAAATGTTTGATACTAGAGAACATTCTCAAGTAAGATTACATCTAACGAAGCACAAGGAACAGGGTGTACCTCCGGAATGCAACTTGCAGAATCATTGGGAAAGCAATAGCTGAGAAATTTCCAGATTTGGATAAAGATATGAGCCCTCAGGTAGACTAGAGCTAAATTCTGACCAGACACATCAAAGTCCACAGTTAGACATGTCATAGAAAGCTGTAGAAGATCAAGAAGAGAATGTAACACATGACAGCACACACTAAAATTAGAAGTCATAAACATGAATTTCTCTTAGACTATTTCCACGAAGACATACTTCCTAGACTTGATGGTGATAATGCATGCGTGATGAAGAATGACAAGGTGTGATGTAATGGCAAGAATGAATTGATTCTTAAAGGAGAAATTATAGCAGGAAAAATAAGTATAACCCAGGGGGCAAAGCAAAAGAAAGCTTTTATTGTATAAAGAACAAATGCCTGGTTTGGAAAATAAGCAGAGTATGGGAAAATTATTAATAGAAAGTAAGAAAATAGCAGGGGTCATCAAAGTGATGTTGACATTTTTCACACAATAATTTTGCGAAGAAAGAATTAAATTACTTAAATTGCTAAAAGTGCAACGAAATGGCCCTTTACATGAATTCATTAATAATCAAACTTGGGATAGCTTTTTGGAAGGCTGGGACTAAGTTTAATATGTTCAATTAATTAAAATCCATTGAGCCAGCACAGTAGTTTCATATCCATTTATCAATCATTGGGTAAAGCTCAGCTATAGACTAGAACTGTTAGTTCAGATTTGTGTATATATTTTCATGGGTATCTATTTTTGTATAAGGAAACACACACACAAAGAGAAATAATAGTATACTTTTTACTTAAAACTTCTTAAAATTTCTTTATTATATTTCTTTATGAGTGTATGTTTGTGTGTGGGTGTGCTTGAGTGGATGTGGGTGTGTGTGTAGGGTGAGTTTGGGGAGATTACTGAACTTGAGAGAGGGTCTGTTCTCTACCCACTTCAACCATGTGAATTGAACTCAGGTTGTCGGGCTTGGTGGCAAGTTTGTTCACCTGCTGAGCTGACTTGCAGCCTTTGTTAAGATACTTTCTCTCTCTCTCTCTCTCTCTCTCTCTCTCTCTCTCTCTCTTTCTCTCTTTTCTTTTTTTGGTTTTTCGAGACAGGATTTCTCTGTGTAGCCCTGGCTGTCCTGGAACTCACTCTTTAGACCAGACTGGCCTCGAACTGAGAAATCCACCTGCCTCTGCCTCCCAAGTGCTGGGATTAAAGGTGTGAGCCACTACTGCCTGGAAAGATACTTTCAATTCACAAAGATTCCTTTTAGTGTGTATATCCTACTTTGTCTCATCCCAAGGCCCTCTTTTGGAAACAATGCTCATATGAAGCTGGTGTCCCATCTTTACATACATTTAAAGAACTTTTACTGTTACTTTATTTTCATATCAGCTACATGTAACAGCTTTGAAGTTAAATTCTACATAGTTGCAAATTTTCTTATTACTTTAATTTTTTCTTTTATGCTGTCTTTAGCTCAGTGGTTCTCAACTTGTGGGTCACGATTCCTTTGGGATTCAATGGCCCTTTCACAGAGATCACATATCATATATCCTGTGTATCCGATATTTACATCATGATTCATAAGAGTAGCCCAATTATAGTTATGAAGTAGCAATGAAAATAATTTTATGGTTGTTGGTCGCCATAACATAAGGGACTGTATTAGAAGGTGGGAGCAATAAGAAGGTTGAGAAACACTGTGTTAGCTGATGTTTTTTTGAGCATCCTCTGTGTCCTGTGTCCTGGTGTTCTTCTGGAAACCTGTGTTTCATCGGTTAAAGAAGCAGAAAACTCCTTGTGTTCGTGAAACTTACACATTATCCAAGCAGGGGACTCTGTCCACATGAAATTTTCATCAGAACATTATGTAGAAGGTAGTCATACTATAAGGAAAGGAAAAATAGAACAGAATAAGAGAGTTAGAATTCTAGAATGAACAGGTGAAATTCTCAGTGGGATAGTCAGGGTAGATCTCTCACAAGGTGATACTTGAGCCAAAACTTGAGAAGGGGTTGCCTAGCAACCATTCCAATGGGGGAACCACAAGCAAAGGTCCTGGGCAGGTCAGCAGGCATGGCTTAAGAACGAGGAGGAGAGCAACAGGGTTAGAAATCTTACAAAAGGCTTGGATTAAGGGGCCGTAGCCTCAGAAGGAAGTCACCAAGGAAGTAACCGAAGGAAGTCTGAGTTGATGAATGACTTGGTGTAACTATTTGGGAAAAAAAAACCACTTTGGCTGCTTCATTGGCTACAGACCAAGGAGAGCAATCATGGAAGCAGAGAAGCATGTCCCTTTGCAAGGACATGATGATGAGCAGCCAGTGTATAGCAGTGCGTATGATGAGAACTAGTTGGACTTGGGGTGCATATTAGTGTGTATATGCTAAAGGGGCAAACAGGATAATTCCAAGGATTTCAGCCTGAGCAACTGAAGCTAGGTGGATAGAGTTGCCTTCAGCTGACCCGAGGAGGCAGTGGGTCCCACAAAGCCTTTGATTTTGTTAAGTTTAAGCTCTCTGCTAGTCTTGCAAGTAGAGAAGAATGCATTCCAAATTGAGTTTTGTGTTTGATTTGCTTTAAGGCTTTCTTTACCAGTACAGTCAGGTTTCCTCATATCACATACCAGTAGTTTACCTTCTCAGCTCTGACATTCAGTACCATATTCATTGTCATCTGAATTCTCACTGGTAGTTGGTAGTCACCCACATGCTCACTGATACTCATTGGTGCTGGGTAGTTGCCCACATAACTATTGGTGTTTAGCTCAAACCACCCGTTTCCTTCACTAATTAAGTTATCTTGACAGCATTCTATTACTTTAATGTGACTTTTGGTCTGGATGGGGGGGGGCACATCTCACTCTTGTTTTTTATTTCTTTAATTCTCTTGACCAGGGTTGCCAAGATTTCACTGTCACAATAACATAACTAAGAATTGTGTCCTTAATACAGTTAAGTTTCAAACAACCAGATAAAGGTATGTGCTTTTAAAACTGAGCAGTGCCTGGAAAATTAACACAGCTATATTTAAGGAATTTAGCCTTTTATCTCATATTTGAATATCATAATTACTAATGGCATGTGGATGCCTGTTGACTACTGTGCAGTTTCCCGAGCCTTGGTCCTTTCTGTGACCTCTTGCTCTTTATTATAGCAACCAATGAAAACCCAACTTGGCAAAATCATGTTACAGACAGGAGTGTAGTCTCACTTGACACTGAAACTGGAATTGACTTCTGACAGAAGCCCATGTTCACATGTGTAGAGCACTTGTATATGCTGGTGTATGTGAAGGCCAGAGATTGGTGTCAGATATGTTCCTCCATGAATCTCCATTTTAGTTATTGAATCAGGATCTCTCAGTGAACTTGGGGCTCACCTATTTGTGAAGTCTTCCTTGCTATCTGGTCCAGGGGATTGCCTGTATCTGTTTTTCAAGTGATGGGATTAAAATGCTTCTCCATCAGTGTGAGTCCTGAGGGTCTGAACTCTGGTTCCCCCTTTTCTACTTTCTCTGCTGAGCCATCTCCCTGACTCCTCCATTGAAATTTAAAGTGTTTCAAGGTGCCCCTCTGAATTCATTGAATTATGCTAAGTATCCCACTGTGTAGTTTGAACACTGCATGTCTTAATCATTGTTGGATATTTCCTGAGCATATGAGTTTGCCAACTTCCACTAAATTAAAAAAAAAACCCTGCAAAATTTGACTATTGTTAAGCTGAATTTGCAGAGTAAATTAGAGATAATTTAAATTTTTACCCTTAATACATGGCAAAGATATTTTCACTTTTATTCTGGTTTTTATACAGGTCTTTTAAATTTTGTTTCCTTTTTTTCTTTTATGCCCTATAATCATTGTAACCATTAAAATGAGAAGCTTTTCTTCTCCACCTTCAAATTTTATGGCTGTTTATTTTGTGTATTTATATTTATTTTGTAGTTAATGAAATTTGAAAATTCTCTTGTTAACTTCATTACTTTTGGATGGTTTTCTATGTATATTGTCATATTATAGTATTAGCATAGTGATGGGCATTTGTCTTTTCTTCTCCATGCTTGTCTCTTTCCACTCTAATCAATGACAGAGAAGATCCACCAGCATCTTTGTTTTGTTTCTGATTTTACTGGAAAGAATAATGAAATGTAATCAATTGGTACAATGCTGTGGTAGTTTTCTCTTTGGGTAAAGAAGAGGCTTTTGTTTTGTTTTGTTTTTCCCAGAAGAAGGCAAGATTAAGGTTAAATTAACAGTAAGGATCTCTGAAAAAGTCAGAAGTAATCGTACTATAAATGTCTAATATACGTGTGTGTGTGTGTGTGTGTGTGTGTGTGTGTGTGTTTCACCTTAGCATTTACTTCTGTCCCATATTCTTGGCATTGCCTTCATCAAAGCTCAACAGGAGATGGCAATGATGGCCAAGATACTGGCTCTACCTCCAAGAACAGCTTCTGGAGCTGCCTGGGGAGATTTACACATCAAGAAATGGAGGATATGCTGTTAGAGTGGGCAGCCACCTGCAGCCAGCCCAGCATCTCTTCGAACAGGGAATGAGTTGCAGCGCAAGTCTCTCACAGAGGTGTAGGCAGTGCCTGCACCTCCTCCAGGCACTTATCATAGGCCCCCTGATATTCTTCACGGAGCTTCACCATGATCACACAAGTGCAACACTTGGAGACTGTGGCTGCACCCAAGTCCTCTTAGAGGGGATGCAGACCCAGGGCAAGTTCTGGTCTTCGCACATAACTGGAAGCCGGCAGTACACCTCAATTGGCAATGTGTCTCCTTCCATAACCATGATCCCTTTCTCGCCCTTGTTGACAAATATCTGAACCTCCTTTACCCCATGACGAATCTGCTTCTGCTTCATACCCTTCTTGACGCACTTGTAAGCTTGCGTGGCAGGCGGCAGGAAGCTAGGTGCTGTGCGATGGGGTTGAGGTTGACCAGCAGCTCTTGGTATAGGCTCTCCTTGCTGCAGTCTTACGCCAGAGACTCAGATTCCTTGGCAACGGCCTTTAATTTGGTCATCGTAGCAACTACAACTCAGTCAGGGCATAGAGGAACCACGGGGCTCTGTGTATTGTTTTAAATGAAAATTTCTCAAATGGGTTGGCATGCACCTTCTAAAAGCCAAAGATCTAACAAAAACTCCAACACTGGACATGAGAAGACTTCTTTTAAGTTTTTGGTCAGAGTTGTCCAAGAGATTTCTAAAACACAACAGGCTATTACGACTGCCTTTGGTTGCACATCCCCCTGCCCTAACCCCCCGGCAACCTAGAGGTGGAAAGGAAGGGCCTATTTTTGAAGATACCGCGCACTTGAGACACAGTGCCCAGAGACTCCTGAGCTGGAACTGACTTATTCACAAGTCGTTGAATTTGTTTCCCACATAAGGAATCTTTCTTCTTGGGGTTCAAGTAGTAAGGTGGCTAAGAGCCATTCAAATGACAGCCCAGGTGCATGATGTACCTCATGCCCAACCACACATGGCAGACATGTTTGTTCAGTTGTCCATGTTAACCCTGCACATGTTTGATTTTTGGCTGCTTCTGTACACTTCAGATTCTGGTGGCCAATAAGATTATGTATGTCTGTGATTAATGGCTCATAAAGTTGGTAGTATTATTTTAAAGCTTGACTGTCTTTTGACATGGTTTTCACCAAGCATGTACTGTGATCTGCTTTGGGAGTGCAAGTACAGGGTGAAATGGTTTATTTGGGAACAATCAAACTATCTTGACTGAATGCCAGCATTAATTTTAATAATAAAATGTATGAAATTACCTAACTCTCAAGCTTAGGGAATGGCTAAGTTATAGTATTTTCATAGTGTGGAATTCCATGCAGCTCTTTAAAGATTTTAAAACAATTTAATGACATTTTAGAATCCTAATACTGATGGGAAGAATAAGGCTTTTAGGCAGTGTGTATACTGTAGAACCAACTAAGTAAAAATAGCGCACACTGCTGTGTAAATAGGCTGGAAGGAACTATTGTATCAGGATAGTCACCATTTGTATTCTGTGCTTGTTGTTTCTGAGTGGTTGAATCATGAAACACTCTTACAATTTTGGGATTCTCATACTGAATACTCATCCCACTGGTTAGCAGATAAATGTCAGAAACACAGTAAGAGGAACAGATCACTTATCACTTGGGATTTTTCTGCAGATGCTCTCCAATTTGTTTCTGTATCAAACCTTACATACCCTCAGACAAAAAAGTACTACAACTTGGAGAATGGAAGTCAGACTTGACCATCATAATATGACTTTTTCTGGGAAAGTCTGAACAGTCATCTATCCACCCCAGATAGCCAGTAACCGACCAAAGAAAACAATTCTTCCGAAGACTAGTTTAGTGACCTAATAAGTCTATTGAGTTATTTATGGGAGCATGGGTGAGAGTTTATCTACATGAAAGTGGGTGACTTACACTCAGTTACACACTGGAAAGTCCATCAGAGCAGAGAGCTGGTCCACAAAAGCTGCATCTCTGGATGTTGTAGGTAGCTCAGCAACTCATAGCCTCTCCTTTCCCTAGCAATTATTATGTGCTGTGTTTCTCTTACTTCTTGAGTCTTACCACCATCTCTCCTCTCTCCCTATAAAGGAGGAAATAGCTCTACAACAACCCAGACCATGGGGAAGTCCATACTAGTCTGCCCTGTCTTTGAACTCTCTCTGTTTACTTGTGCACTACACAATCTGTGAATCATGTTCTGCCTTGCTAAGAAACCAAAAGGTTGTGGATGTCATCTCAACTATTACATGATAGACAGAATATGTATGTTTTAAAACTGGCATGTACCGTAAGAAAATAATTTTCCATATACAAAGGCTTAAGTAAAAAAAAAAATAAGAAATCTGAGTTAGGATCTTACTATATAGCTCAGGGTGGCCTCAAACTTGTTAGTTAGTCAAGGATGGTTTTAAAATTGAAAACCCCCTGCTCTAGTCTACCCTAAACTTGAATTGTTGACATTTCCTACCATCACCAGCTTTACTGAAATCATGTTCACCCCCAGAATCACTTAGGCTGAGGATGTATTAAAAGTGTAAAAATAAGTAATTAGATAAGCTAATGGCATTCTGTGTGTTTCTATATTGCTATTTAATTGTTCTAGCTTGATTATAATGTTTTAAAATGAATTTTCTGATTATTTTGATTTCTTCATAGGTAGAATTACGAAGACTTTGTCTCACGAACCCATTGGTCATGCCTTCTCTTTGAGTCTCCAATATTCAGCACTAAAATACTGATAATCATATTGACTTTGAAGGTTTGATGGGCTCAGTCAAGGTCAGTTGTGGAAACTGTCTTGGACATAACAGTTAATATGTGAGAAGGTTCACCACATTCTTCCACAACGTTAATCCAGGTAAGGTTATAGAGTAAGTATACTTTGGGGTTCATGGAACAAAGAGACCTTTGCTGCAGCTAAGCAGCTTTCAATATGAGATCCAAATGGTTTTATTCAAGGAAGCACATACTCTTTTGGTGACCTCTGCCTCCTCTGAGGACACATACCTCAGTGAACCAGGAACCTGAGCTGCATGTTGTTCCTGTCCAAGGGACATTCCCTGTGATTACCCAGAACACCTTTTTCATTTCTCAGACACCTCTGCCATGTCTTTCATCTTAGGAGAAGAGACTCTGATTGGACCTGTCAGCATCTCTAAGGAGACCACTTGAGAGTCATTTGAAGAATTCCCAGGCCGAGTCAGATCTCAGCTGCTGGGAAGGCCTCAGTGACTTGGTAGCTCCCAGCTGTATCTTGCCTCAGACTCAAGCTTTTGAAAGGCAAACAGGTTGCTTCCCATGGAACTGTCAATGGGATGGTTCTGCTCTTATCATCATGGTAGAGAATACAAGAGCCAATAATCATAAAGGACACTCTTTTTCATGATGTCACCAGCTTAATATTAGAAGTATGTGATATATGAAAAGTAATATCAAGTCATTATTGTGTTCTGGGCTCCTTTGTGAGTGATGACTCAGAAAAGCTTCAATCCCTTGACTTCCATGCACAGCTTGGAGAGAGCTCAGTCAATCAGAGCCTCTCCCTTCTCTGGAATTTGTAAACTGCATATATTATCTCGGGGGAGAGGCTGTGTACGTCCTGTAATTTTCACGATCTTCCTGGGCTATTGTTTCATTTACTTCTGGGCTTTGTATGTTTCACTTACTACCCGAGTCTTGTAATACAATGCTCAGTCTTCTCTGACTTATACTGACTCTTGTAATGGACCAGCCAAACAGGAATTATGGTTTCTAACTCTTGCTGGTGAAGAACTGATGTTCATGGCTCTCCAAAGACTATTGTTCAAAGAAGCCTGGATTAAGGTGTAGTTCTGCTTTCTTTTGAATCTTGCTTCTAAAAGAAGTCAATCCGCTGCTCAACAAGCATAAAGATAGTTTGATGAGAAGGAAATATGGAAAGTTGCTGATATCAGAAAGCCAGGACAGGGGGAAAAAGGCCAATTTCCTCAGGCTGATGTTTGAGTTAAAAGGTTCTGGTTGGTATGCAGCACAGTTAAACTGGCACCAATTAGAGTCAAGTGTAATGAAAAATAAACACAGCTGAGCTGTTATGCTTGCTGCTATGGCCCAGCACCTGTCAGCACTTCTATTATACATTGAGGGTTTTCAAGGAATTATAAGGGCTGTAAAAATGTGTGCTATGGTGGAACTTGACAGAAAAAAAAAGTTTCCATTTAAATAACTTTTCAAATGTATTTTCTAAAGTTTCCAAAAATTGGGTTGGAACTTGAGTCATGAAGTTCACAACCATTTAAATAGCCCAACACCCTTCAGCCACTCGCTGGAGTGACAAGGCTCTTTAAGCCCCCGGGGGCCTCTGCCTCACCTTCTTTCCTGTTCTTGTAGACCCCACAAGAGTGGTATTATATACCATATGCCAGGGGGCTTAGAGGAGGATGGAAAGGTCTAGAAAAGATCAGGACCACAGATGCTGCTGACAATTCTAGACCTGAAGATAGAAAATCTCAGTGTACATGAGTATCTTCCTTTTTTTCTTCTTTTGGCATGTACACTGTCTAATTATTTTGTCCTTTAGTTATAATGAATAGGAACGGAAGTTATAATCTGTTACAAATCCCTTTAAGGGCTATGCAATTGAATGAATGAGTGCAGTTCTTCCCTGTGAATCTGTTCTTTACATCCAGAGACTATGCAGGAGAGAAATGTGATGAACAGAGTGTCTAGCCACAAAAGCATCCAAAAGCAAAGATGGGCCAATGAGTATATTGGCAAAAGATTGCATCTAAGGTATGTGAGGTAGAAGTGGGATTTAGTGGGGGATAGCAAGCAGTCTGCTCCCATCTCAGAAGCTTCAGGTATTCAGAATTCAGACATTGCATGTCAACGTATGGAAACATTGGCATATACTATGTTCTTGTATAACATGTGTGTTGTGTCTCCTTGGGAAACGTTTTTTCATACAACATGTGACCCCGGTTTTTCATGCCACAGCTAATGCCATAGTAGACACTCAAATAATAATATTTTAGCATAAGCCAGACAGAGGCAGTGTGTCTAAGCATGGGTTAGTGTCTCTTGACTGGATTTTGTGTAGGGCTGCACTTATGACACCCCACCCCACCCCCAATATAGACTTCACTCAAAATTTGACTTTCTAAGAATTTCCTGGCTAGCTGTGGTCTTCATTTTGAGAAAAGTTCAATTTAGATTTCTCTGAAATGGCCACATGAACTCAAAGCATCAGAAAGGAAGTCATTCTTCCAACTTCCTCTTTTTTCCCCTTACTAAACTGTTGGTTTGTGGTCACTGGGTACTAGGGTCCATGCCAGATTCCATTTCAGCATTTAACCTAAAGCCATCTCACCTCCTCTTCACCATGTGTCAGAGTCCTCCCACCTCAGGCGTTTCCCTATTCAACCATGGACTGAATTCTAGGGTTGTTTCTGCTCCCAACACAAGGGCAGCTAAAGTGACAAAATTAGAATCCATTCTAGCCAAATTTAAGCCTTTTTCACAGAAACACAACCCCCCTGTGACAGTCTGGGATATTCTAATCTCTCTAGAATCTCCCTTCTTTTCTTCCCATGCCAATGTCTTGAAATAATATTTTTTCTTTATTCTTATTGTAAGTGCTACAGCTCCAAGAGGAAAGGTTTCCCCAGTGCAAAGGTTACAGCTCAGAAGGGAAAGATATCTTGGCATCTAGGAGTCAAGGAATACCACAAAGTCACACCACACATCGAGCCTCACATAAGAGATTTAATGGGAAAAACACAGGAGGCTGACTGGCTTTGTTCAGGTGAGAAGCAGCAGAGAACTGAGTGACAGGAAGGCTTATGTAGGGTGTCAGGGGGAGGGATATGGGGGTTGTGGAGTTTTCCAGGGTGGGACATGGTAGGAGTTCAAGTCCTGAGCTAGGGAC
The DNA here is from genome assembly GCF_004785775.1 of Grammomys surdaster. NCBI lineage: Eukaryota > Metazoa > Chordata > Mammalia > Rodentia > Muridae > Grammomys > Grammomys surdaster. Next base: position 3,726,368 of record NW_021604657.1, read on the forward strand.
AAGTTCAAGGACTGGTGGGATTTTGAGTCCTGGAATACAGCTCGGGCTTTTTTACCGGACACTTACTTCCCTCTTCCATACGAGTCAGTTTTTGTTGCTGTTATGTGAGAACACTCAAGAAAAGTGACCCAAGGAAGGGATGTTTATTTTGGTTCATGGTTTTGAAAATGTCTATCCATCATCTGCTGGCTTCGTAGCTTTGGGACCTGTGTATGACAGTGAAGAGTGCTCAGCTGAGCAAAGCTGCTCACTTCACAGCACCCAGGAAATGGAAAGACTGAGGAAGGGAACGACTCTGCAAGGACACCCTTCATGACCTACTTCCTCCATCAAATTTTGTCTTTAAAGGTTTTTAAGAGTTTCCCAACAATGTCAACAGATAGTGATTTATCAGTGGGTTGATTCACAGATAATATCAGAACCTTTAGGAGTCAGGCCCTTTCTCAATGACTGAAGTAGCTGGGGACCAAGTGTCTACAGAATACAGGCGTCTCTAGGGAGGACTTTCACTTCCAAATTGTGATACCTCATGCCAGTAGATCTCTGAGTCACTTTCCCTTAGTGAATTTCAGTTGTTAAGGTCACCACTGATGTTCTTGGGTCTAAGTCCAGTGGATACTTTTTTAAAGTCTTCTATTAGATAGGAATATTAACACTTACAGGGCTGTTTTAGGAATGAGTACACATAAGTGTGGAAACTTTAAGTGAGCATTCAGCAACACTTCTCTTTTTCTTCCTCATTCCCTTCTTATTGTGACTACTGCTGCAGCTATACTGACGTTACTATTTTCAGGGCCTTCTATTGAACTTGACACTGACAACCATTGTTATCTTTTGGATGACTGTTGAATATCTTTTGCTGAGGACAGCATCCTCATTTTCTGACCCTGCCTCAACTCTTACCTTGGGCCCCCATCTCCCTTCTCCTGAGATCCACAGTCCCAGAAATTCTGTCTTTGGATTTTTCATTTCTTACTCATCGGTTCTCTTGGGGGAACTTCAGCACTTGCATGCCTATAGCTGCCAGTAAATGTCAATAAATTTCATCTCTTTCTGCCACTGAGACATGCCCCCGAGCCATGTGTCCATCTTGCTGAACACTTCTTTTCCCACAGGACCAGTGATGTGGAAGATGTTGCCAAGCTGCTGCATCTCTAAAGCCCTACCCAGTATTCTCTCACTGTGTGTACATATATGCTACATATATGCTACATATATGTATAGATGTATGAAGGCCAGGGATCAATGTCAACTCCCTTCTTCTTCAATCACTCACATACTTATATTTTGACACCATGGTTTTTCAACTGAACCAGGAGTTCATTGACTCAGTTTGATTGGCCGATGAATTCCACTTGTTTCTGTCCTTGGATCTCTGGGTTTATAAATGTGTGTCACCATATCAGTATTTTTATGTAGGTCTCAGAGATCCAAACTCAGGTCCTCATGAACACACAGCAGGTATTTTAGCAACCAAGTCCCTGCCCCACCTCGTCTTGTGCTCTTATACTGTACTGAACCACAGTAACCTTGACTCCACACGGATGGCCTAATGTCTCACACATTGTGCGTGAGGTTTGTGTACGTATGTTCATGCGTCTGAGCTGGGTATGCACAGGAGTCTACATGCCTGTGTATGTATATGAGAATGCAGCAACTCTAGGCTCTGCTGCCTTCTGTCAGAGATGGAGCACATTTTGCACTGTGAGGTCTTGGGTACAACCAAGACCAGATGGGCATAGGGCCAGTTAGAAAGAAAAGAAGAAAGAAAGAAAGAAAGAAAGAAAGAAAGAAAGAAAGAAAGAAAGAGGGAAAGAAAGAAGAAAAGAAAGAAAGAAAGAAAGAAAGAAAGGAAAGAAAGAAAGAAAGAGAGAGAGAGAAGGAAGGAAGGAAGGAAGGGAGGAAGAAAAGAAAAGAAAAGAAAAGAAAAGAAAGAAAAGAAAAGAAAAGAAAAGAAAAGAAAAGAAAAGAAAAGAGGAGAGTGTAGCCAAGATCTGAGCTAGTCCCAGGCAGCAGTTATTCAAAAATCTATCATAATTATATTGAGGGTCTTGGGCCCTGTCTAGCAGGAATTATAGCAGAGGAACAAAATAGATTTTTAGAGCTTGAGAGATAACAGTAAACAATTTGTTTCCGATTTGATTCAGAGTGCTTGCTTCTTATATGTTTAGTTCTTAACTTTTCCATAAATATGTATATCACTTCAGACTGGCATGTGAAGTTATCCCATTCACTAGCTTGATGAAGGACAAAATGTAAGTGTTTAAATTCCAAATTCAAGAAGACCTAGGCTTATTATGGACTCTTCCTATTAACAGTGTGGCTACTTTCTTTATGTAGTGTTCTGTATTTTGGGTGTTTGTATAATAGGATGATAGCTTGCACTTCAAAGAATTAGTCACTCATGCATCTGGCACTGAGAGCCTGTGTGAGCCCCCTTGCACCAAGCAGGGTGCTGACTGCCTGAGATGAAGCCATGTCTTTACTCTCAAGAATTTTGGAGAACAGAGGGAGTATACATGGGAAAGAGCAGCTGGGTGGCCTGAAGGGACCATGCAGGGATGCCAAGTAGACAGGGAGGCTCTGCTTCTGTCTGGTGCAGAGAAGCTCTGTAAATACATACACAGGATCCTGAGCACAAACACTTCCAGTGAGTCTCCGGAAGGGTGAGTGATGCTCAGATAGAAGGTGGGGCAAAAAAATCATCATCTTAACACAACAGGGAGGAGGACACCCAGAAAAGAGTCACCATATAGAAAGAAGAAATGAAGCACATGGTTATATAAAAACCAAGGGCAGAGAGGACACTGGAAGGATTTTGTTTGCAAATGGGTTTACAAAACAATGGATTCTATTGTGATATCTTCACATATGTATACTATGTACTTTGTTGTTCATATTTACCCCTGATTACACTCTCTTGTTCTGACATTTACCTTCTACTAGTCCTCATCCTCCTCCAGACACTCCCTCTTCTATTTTCATCTCTCTCTCTCTCTCTCTCTCTCTCTCTCTCTCTCTCTCTCTCACACACACACACACACACACACACACCACACCACACACCACACACACATCACAGTGTATATATCATAGTATATATGTGGGTGTGTTTGTGTATTCAAATATGTACATGGATATATCTTGCTAACATTATGATCTTAAGTTTCATACATTTTTCCCAAAGATAGATAACATAATTCCTTTTTATAGCTAAATGAACCACTTCTCCCTCTGTCTCTCTGTCTCTCCTCTCTCTCTCTCTCTCTCTCTCTCTCTCTCTCTCTCTCTCTCTCTC
>NW_021604657.1:3729675-3807733 GCF_004785775.1 Grammomys surdaster
CTCTCTCTCTCTCTCTCTCTCTCTCTCTCTCTCTCTCTCTCTCTCTCTCTCCACACACACACACACACACACACAACATGTGTATGCATCCTCTATTTCTTTAGCAGTTGATAGATATTTAATATGAATCATGTGGCAATAAACATGGATGTGTAGGTATCTCTGTGATGTGTTGATTTTAAAAAAACTTTTGGGTAGATATCCAAGCTTAGTGAAGCTCAATAATATGGTAGTTGCAGTTTTCGTTAGCTTGGTTATTTGGCGGATTTCGATATTGATTTTCCACAGTGATTTTACTGACTGACATCCTTACCAGCAGTGTATAAAGGTGCTCCTTCCCCACACCTTTACCCACACTTAACCACCCTTTGCTGTTATTTCTTTGAGACCTTTGAAACAAGGTCTTGCTATGCAACCTGGGCATCATCACAGCCATTTCCCTGCCTCAGCTTTTCAAGTGCTGGAATTATAGATGTGGGACATTTGTTTTATTGATGACAGCCATTCTGATTGGGGCAAGATAGAATCTCAGTGTAGCTTTTCATTTTCCTAATGGCCAAAAATGGCAGACACTTTTTTTTCATATGCATCAGACATTTGTACTTTTGACACTTATCTGTTCACTTCATTTATAGTTGGATGTTTTGACCCTTGCAGAATTCCATGAAGACAGTGGTATAAACATCTCAGATTATTTAACAAGACAGAAGTTTTTATTGACTATAGCAGGTACCGTAAGGCTGGAAGACGTGGTTTGGACAGGATAATTCTTGCCTCTTCCCATGAGTTCCAAGGAGATCACATGGACAGAGATGGAGCAGAGCTTACAGATGCTTCAGCAAGCTGTTCTAGGTGAATTTTCTTTCTGGTAGTTCTGATTTGTGATAACGTCATGATTGACATCAGTTTCTAGTCAAGGCAAGTTTGTGAGGTGGGAGATCTAGAAGAGGGTGAGGCTGTAGAGGGTTGGCATGTGGTTGTATAGGAAGTATGGGGAATTCAAACAGTATTACACATCTGGATGGAGAAAGAGACCATTAATGTGGAGTGACAGGAAGCTGTATGTTTTCTGGTTTCTATACTGACATGCCACACTCCCAGTGTGGCTGCAGAGAAGAGGGCCGGAAGCAGGAACTTCATTTATCCACACAAGTATAAAAAGAGAGTAACTGAGGTCAGGAAGGGTCAACTGACGATCTGGGAAATAAGGGGCTGAGAAAAGGGAACCAGAAAAGTGGTCTGTGAAGGAATGGAAATGAGGGGAGAAAACTAGAAGGGTTTGGGAGTGGTGGTCAGAGGAGGCTTACATGTATTCTTGATTCCCAGCTAAAACATGTCTATATAGTGGCTGATTTCTATGTGATGTCATGGGTATGGCTGGCTGAATTAGAACAGAAGAGAAAGTGGCAAGAACAGAACTGATTAAGGAGCTGGAAGATGAGATGTAGCTGCATCACTATTGTTGAGGGCTACTCTGGAGTCCAAAGAAACCTTGAGATTTGAGAATGGTGCTCTTCAGTGGGAAGAGGCTGCTAAGGAGGCGGAGGTGTGCCAGACAGAGGTGAACATGTGTTGAACGTGAGTCACCTGTGCATGATGGGGACTCATCCTAAATTACTACAGTAACTTAGCAATAGAGTTATAACATCCTGAACTACCCAAAGCCAAATTCATTCCAGGGCCTCGAGTACTGTCTTACAACCTGTCCCATCACCAGCTATCCAGGGACGGCCTCTGAAGGTGGAAAATCATTATCTCATGGAGCCAGTAGTGAAGGCTACCCACATGGTTGAGTAGCCATGATTTCCAAGTTGGCCAAAATGAACAGGGCTGAAGACTTCCTCTTAACACTAAGGGTCAGGTTTTAAAACAGCTTGAGGATGGGCTGGGAGACATGTTTCAGAAAGTGTTCCTGAGGACAGGAGGGTGGTGGAGGAGATGGAGCTTGGTAAGGCTTCAGAAAGCATTTCGGTGTCTGGCCCCACCCCAAGGTTCATTGGCAGGTGTGGCGTACCCAGTTGAGGCTGATACATGAGTAGAGACTGACAGACAGCCTGTGGCTCATAAATGGAGCCGAGTTTAAAGTTCAAGTAATAGCTGGCTGCTGACTATTTGTCTCTGACCAACACTCGGCACAAAAAGAGGTTGCACTTCTCTGTAAAATGCAGCAAATGTGGACAAATATTAGCTCTTGGAAATAAAGGGGGAAGTTATTCATTCACTCAGCAACATTTTCTAAGCCATCAATCTTCCGGGGATTTCTATTGCTTTAATCATCAAGGTTGTTTATTTGGAGCAATTTCTGCAAGAATAAAAGTACCTTTGGCCTTTATCTGCTGTCATCAAAGCATCCATTAGGGGATGGGAGCCCTGTAGGGAGGCTCAAGGGATTATTCAGAAAGGTGCTCTGAAGCACACAAGAATCCTGCCTTTCTCCTCCCTGGGCGGCAGTGGAGTTTAGACTGTAATCTGAAAGGTAGGTTTATCCTCAGGTCTGTAGCATTTGAACAGGATTTTGTTCAAGGCTAACCTACAGATGAAAGCATGTTAAGAGGGCTAGAACAAAGGCTGGCCTCCTGCTGATCTGCATAGAGGTTACTGATGTCCCCCAGCCTGGGCCTTCTGACAATGGGCCCAGGAGGCTTGCAGAATCACAGAGAGTCATCTATCATCTTCTGGGCAGAGGGCAGTGGGAGAAGAAGGTGCAGGCAGCCTGCTGGAAGGGGAGGGCTGATTCTGCTTGGTGAGCCAGTGGAATGAGAAAAAGGAAGTCCTTAAACCCTGTGAGAAAAACAAGCATACAACTTCTGTGCATACAAATATACAACACACATGCATACCCAGAATATACAAGCACAGTCTATACTCTGGGTCACATGCCAAACATCATCTATGTATGTATACAATACTACATATATCCACATATATACCTCATATAAGCGCAATGGGTACATGCACTCATGCTTGTTCACATGTATGTACACAGGTATAAACTTCACCATCCAGTGCTGCCTAGAGTCATTACCCTAATCCTCCTCTTCAGCCTCCCCACCCTACCTCTTGATCTCCTCCTCCTTTACAGTACATACCCGTATCAACCCTTTCAGACTGACCTTCATATCACCTCGTACCTGTAAGAACAATAGTATGACTCCATCTCTGTCGTGCCTTAAGCCACCTCTGTCCATGCTCTGTAGATTCTGGTGAGTGAAGCCTGGCAAAGCCTTGCTGCCAGGAAGACTTTTGAGTAACCTCTGCATTTCACACTGGGTCTTTGTGGAGCTTTTATTTGGCGTGGTTTTCTCCCAAGACTTGTCTTAGGGTTGTACTGTGTCAGCTGTGTGTCCCATGCTCATGCGAAGTCAGGTAAGTAGTAATTGACAGATTACTGCATACACCCACCATCGAGATCCATGTAGAGACACATAACTACAGACACATATAACTCCAAGACATCTGAACAGGTACTCCAGAGTTCTCACCTCTCAGACGTACATCCACTGTACACTCATACTATACACTACAGCAACAGACAAATGCTCACACACATACCCCATATGCACCGTAAGATATCTATGCACACAACTCAGGGATGTACACCAACAGAGCTGCACCATACACAACAAGGGTGGCATGCATATACAGATACACATCTGTTAGCAAGAGAGGACACATCCAGGGCTTGACTGTGCATCTAAATGTGAGTCCACAGGTAGACACACAACCACACAACCTACAACCTTCTACTGTCACACATTAAGTGTAGAAACCTCCATAGAGCCCATACTGCTTAGTTGGAGGGACTTCTGGAATAATGTTGACCCTGAAGAGAGATGAGGCAGCTCTGGGACCATTAGGCCCAGTAGGAAAGATAGGCAGTGATCAGTAGGATTGCTCCAGACGTGTTTCTCAACTTTTGGATTTCAAACCCCTTGGGATCACATATCGAATATTCTGCATATTAGATATTTAGTGACAGCAAAGTTATAGTTATGAAGTAGCAATGAAATAATTTTATGGTTGGGGTCATCACAATACAAGGAACTGTATTAAAGGGGCCCAGCATTGGAAAGACAGAGAACCACTGCTCTAGACCCTAGAGTGGTCAGACCCTCAGACTGAAACAAAAGGGGAAGGCTAGGCCAGCTGCTGTTTGTAGTATCCTCAATTCAGGCCCCATTATCAACTCTCTTTGTGGTCCTGAGTAAGAATCCCTCTTCTGACCTTCAGGTTGTCCATCTGTAAAATGGAACTGACCTGAAAAAGCAAATGAAGGAAAACTGGCATGGAGGTGTATAGTAGTTTCCTTGTAGCTGTGGCAGAGTAGCTGAGGAGAAGAAGCAACTGAAAAGATGATAGGCTGTTTAGCTTAGCCTTTAAGAAGGACATATTTAATCACTGTGAGGAAGTCAGGACAACAGGAACTTACTTCATCCCAAGGGTAGTCAGGAAACAAAGAGAAATGAATGTTGGCGCTCAGCTGGTTCTCTCTCCTTTCTTGTCCCTCTGGGTTCCTAGCCTATGGAATGAATAGTGCGGCTCATATTTAGGTGACCCCCCTTTTATCTTAACTGAATCTAGGCAATCCCTTTTCAAACATGCTCAAAGGTTTGCCCCCACCTCTGTGACTGTAGATCTTGCCAAGTTGAGAATTCACTACCACAAGGTGCTTGAGAGCATCAAAGTGTACTGTCTCTGAGATGATTTTCAGGGCCTCTTCACAGAGGGCACAGCATGACTGCCATGACTCTGGTCTCTGACAGTCCCATGCATAGTCATCTTTTCTTGATAGGTCCTGACTGCTCAACAGAGCTTTCCAAGGTCATTGATTTTTTCATTTCACAGTCTCTGGAGTCTCCAAGGAAGTGAAGGAGATAGAGTGAGGGAGGGAACAGCAATGTTGCTGGAGGTACACTTTCAGGTGGGATTTGCCCAGTCTGTCGAGACTAGGGTCTGAGTGAACTGTGGTGTTCGTGGACAATGAGGGTTCTGACTCCTGCTGAACCTTTATTCCTAAAATAGTTGCCTATGCTCTGACTCCCTGGGTATGCAGTGTTGCTTGGAGCTACCTCTGCTAACACCCAGTACTCCTATGGTCTGGCATGATATTGATACATCTTACATAGAGAATATTTTTATGTCATGAGCAGTGAGCCAAGTTATCTCTGAGCTTTATTCAATCCTTTAAAAACCAAGTTAATTAGTTCCTTTTATGTAGAGGCTTGTCTGAATACACTAGGGTCCCAGTGTTGTCCACCAAATGACACCATGCTGCCGGTATTCCTCTGACACAGCACTGATACTTCAGACAACAACAGATGCATGTATTAGTAAGCATATTTTCTTTGCTAGACACTAAACAATTTAATTAACTATTAATATGTGTGTGTCTATGTGTATGTGAGAGTGCTAATATGTATAAACCATTGTATATGGAGAGATCACAGGACAATGATCAGGTTTCAGTCTTGACCTTCCTCCTCCTCCTTTTCCTCCTCCTTCAGCTCCTCCTCCTTCTGCTTCTTCATTTTCATTTTTGAGACAGGTTTTTTTTTTTTCCCTGTGTAGCCCTAGCTATCCTGGAACTCACTCTGTAGATCATCCTGACCTTGAACAAACAAAGGTTCCCCTGTGTCTGCCTCCTGAGTACTGGGGTTAAAGGCTTGGGCCACAGCCACCCAGTTTCCATCTTGTTTGAGACAGGGTCTCTTGTGTGCTGCTGTGTAAGCCAGACTAGTTGGTTCACAAGCGACCAGGGATCTTCTTGTCTCCACCTTCCATCCCCCAGGGAGCATGCTGGCATTAGAACCATTGGTTAATATGCCCAGCTTTTGGGAGCCTCTGGGGATCTGAAATTAGGTCTTGGGCAAGTGCCTTTACCCACCAAGTCAGCTCCCCAGCCTCATTCTGAGTATTTTAATCTCAAACTCTTAGCACTTCTCAGATTACACATGCAGTTAAAGTATGATCATTAAATCCCACTGTTCTTTTGTGGTCTTCACCGTGGCTGGAAACACTGTGAACAAGGGAATGGCCCCAAGAAAGTTAGTACTCATGTAATACGTGACAAATGACATATCCAAAGAAAGGACCATGGAGTTCCAAGGAAGAGAGGTCACATCTGCTTGAAGTCATAAAAAGTTTTGACAATAGTTGCCCTTGGGTCGAACTCTGCTTGGTTGACTATCTTGCTTCCAGTCTTCCATATTGGGAGTCTATGCTTTGGATCTTCAGACAGCTTATTGCCTCCTGTGGTATTGTACAGAATGGTCTCATCAATTTTCTAACCCTACTTTCTCTTGGCAAATAGATCCAGCAGACAGGATGTTCCTTCTTTGGATGTTGTGTCCCTTGTTTGAGTGGGCAGCTGTCTCTCAGAAGCCCACACAGTACTGTGTGCAGGGCATCACTACAGCCCTGGGCATGCAGTATTAGTGGCTATTTACATATGTGTAATTTTCTTTTTCAAGCTGTGAGATGCTTGTGACCATCTGACCAATCACCTTTATTTTTCTGCACACAGTAGAGAGCTGAACTCTAGAAGGTTCTTTAGAAACACTGAAAATGAAAATAAGACAGGTGGACTTTTCTGAAGACTGGTGGCTCAGAAGTTCTAATTCTGAGCTATTTCCTGTAAGGAAGATGGTGTTTCCTAGTTGGAATTTTTTGGGAAAGCATTTCTTCCCCAACCCACATGTGCTTATCATTCACCACACAGAGAATTTGATTTTCTTATATCAATAAGAATTGAACAAATTATTTAAAGAATAGGACTCAGTCTAATAAAATTTTACCATCTATAACATATGTCATCATTGATTTTGGAGTTATTTAAATTGAAGGGCATCTTTCTGAATCAAAACATATAACTACTTTAAGCAGTCTAAATGATTGCATTTTTTCCCCTGTACCTCATTTTTATGCATTCTGGAATACATGGGGATTATCCATGAAATAAGAATTTCTCAGAAAGTTCCGAATCAGCAGCAAATGTTCTAAAGTCTCTATCAAATCATTGCAGTTCTTCTCTAGCCCTGTCTAACAGGTAACAGCCAAAGACTAAGTGGCCTCAGACCACACGGAAGCAGTGGCCGCTGTCTTTTCAGTTTGTAATGGGTGGGATGTGGGAAGAACAGGGCAGAAGAATAAATAGACAGACCTTAGATCCTGCCTACACATTAGACTGGCTAATGAACTTCTCAGAACCTGTCTTATAACTCATAAAATGGGAATTCTAGTGTCTAAATGGGTATGGGTGTGTAGAGCATTGAAGAGAAATGGTCTGTCATGGACCTAACATTGTTCTTGGCAGATAGCAGATGTGGGGGTAGAAAATTTCTATCACCATCATTATATGTGGCTCAAGAGAAAGCCATAGAAATTCACGTAGCTTTTGGTTCTTTTGATGGCTTGAGTGAGATGTCCTCCACAGTCGCAAGCATTGGAACACGAACACTTGGTCCCCAGTGCTTGGTGTTGTTTGGAGAGGCTTCAGGGTCGAAGCTGTGTTGGAAGAGGTCTGTCAATGGTGGTGGACTTTGAGAAATTAAAGATTATGCCATTTCTAGTCTGCTTGTTCTGCTTTGTGTTTGTGGATCTGGATGTGAGCACTCAGCTTCTCTCCAGCTCTGCCATGCCTGGCACCTGCTGCCTCTACTCAGTCATCATAGACTCTAGCCCTCTAGAACTGTAAGCCCAAATAAATTCTTTCTTCAATAATTGCCCTGGTCATGGTATTTTATTAGAGTGACTAGAAAGGTAACTAATAAAGTTCTTCACTCAGAAAAGAAATATAAATGTCATACTAAGAAGTCAGCAATATATTTTACACATTTGAAAACTTGATTTAAGTCTGTACAGACTTTTATCGCTTCTTAATATGATTCTAAAATTACAATATCATAGTCAGTTATGTCAGTGTAGAAAACTAAATATACTACGTTTTCAAACTTTAAGCCAGATATAACTCCTCAGATCTTTATTAGACATAAGTCTACCTATGTTGTGGTGTGGGTGTTTCTATGAATAATACACATGTATCTATGTATAACACAATTATTTATAGCCCCATAAACTATACAAATATATATTTGAATATACTTTGTTAAGACTATTCTTTATTAAGGATAAGAATATTCTTAATATTCAACTTATATTACATTAATGACTCAAGACATACTCACTGCTTTGGATGTCAACTTACCTTCAAGTGTTAATTAGATTTAATATGATCAAAAATTTATTTAGATAAGTTAGTAATTATTCACATAATATGTAGATTATTTATGACTATAAAATACATATTTCAGGTTTCCATTTATTTTTAGATGCTTATGAGCTCAGATAACCCACTGTCAAAGCACATAATAAACTACTGCCTCCATTGTCCCCTGTAGGAGGCCAAGAAAAGCCCAAGACACAAACTACATAGAAGATTCCTGAAACATGGGGTCAAACATATTGATTCCAAATGGGACTGGGTTTATCAGAACATGATGGGGGTCTGTAACGCCAAGGAGAGGGATTACTGGAAACCATCAGACTAAACAGGAGATGAGCTATCTGCACAGAATAGCTGCAGAAGTTACTTACTTTCTGTGGTCAAAACCTCTCTCTTTCTGTAACTTCAGCTCATTTCCTTCTCTTCTCTCCCCAGGGAGACTGGAAGAGCAGGTCATGACCTTTCTTATATTCAGCTGAGCCCTACAGGAGCCATAAAGATAAGCCCAGCTCTTCAAAGCCCTGAGACCACTGACAATTACTCAGAGGATTTTCCTGGCACTTACTGGGAAGAGATTTGGGGAAGCTGGGGTGCTTATCAGCTAGGGGCTGTTGCCTGGGACTGGGCTTTTGTGAACCTTAAAGAATGCCCAGCTTCTAGAGATAACAAGGCACTTCAGAGTGGTACCTCAGCTGGGAGACATCATGGGGTAGCCACAGACAACAAGGGGAACACAATCTTACAAAGCCTTGGTTTCTTTCTTTCCTTCTTTCCTTCTTTCTTTTTTGTTTCTTTCCTTCCTTCTTTCTTTCTTTTTTGTTTGTTTCTTTCCTTCCTTCTATCTTTTATTAAATGTAGCAATATTTTATTTGTGATAACTAGAGGTATATGCTCTAGATATTTAAAGTCACAGATAAAGTATTTTAAGTGATGTGACTATTGGAGCTGAAATTCATAAATGATACTTTTAAGCTAGATGGGTATTTTCCCTGTGGATAAAGAGGAGAGGACCATACCTTCAAGTGTGTTCTGTCAAGACTGTAATTTCTAACTGAATTGGACTGATAGGAGTTTGCCTTTGAAAATGTTTCATTAGTTCTTTAAGGCTTTCATACAGTGTATTTTGATTATATGCATCTCTCCTAAATTCTTCCTGAGCCACTCCCTGTCCTTACCATCCTAACTTAATGCCCCTTTGTTTATTTTCTTTGTTTTTAGACATTCTCATTATAGAACATGGAGAAACAAAGCTGATATTCCCTTGGAAGCTCCATCCTTGCGGTTAGATAGCATAGTGCCAGCAGGCGCTATGAGTTTCTACCAATGGCGCAAAGTTAGCACCAGTACTGTCCAGCTCTGAGATTGGTAAAACCTGCCTGGAGAGATATACACATTGGTGTAATAGTGGCATAAACAGCACAGAAATATCATGCTACTTTCTGATTACATTTAAGGCCTGACCCACAAGATGAAACCAATTCCTGGCACTTTTATAAAACCGTGAGTCAGACAGGTCATAAGCCTTACTGGAGAACCTATCACCATTTCCTTGTTAAATGGAGGATTGAACTGACTTTCAATAACTTTTTGTTGTGCCCAAAGGCTAGTATGTACCTCAACTCTTATCAGAAAAAGCTTCCCTTGCAGTAGATTGTGAATAACACAGAGACTCACAACTGTTCAAGATGCAGAAGATAAGAGACAGTAGAGTGTTCATCCCTAAGGGATACATCTGTGTATCATACCCCAAGGATCAGGAATCATTGTGGAAGAAGAGGTGGAAAGACTGTAAGAGGTGGTGGATGTCTCCAAAGAAAAAGTGTTTTCTGGACACGATGGGGCAGTTGCACATGTAAACTCACAGCAGTTGTGACAGAATCCACAAGACCTGCATAATTTCAAGCCAGACAAAATCCCAGCATGGAGAGGGGATGTGCCATGAAGTTCCACCCATTGCTGAGGATATTCAAAATTAAAAACTAAGGAGAGAGGAAGGGTCAATTTTGTTGTTTGTTTGTTTTAAGATATTGTTTCTAGTAGGTCAACCATATTCCAATGGACAGCCACACATCTACGAGTATATGAACAGCACAAACTGGATTTGGCAGGTTTTAAAAAATAAAAACAACAGAGTCTAGTTTTCTTTTGGGGGTTGGAAGAGAATAAGACATACTGAGGAATATCTGGTGACATTAGAAGTTTTGCAAAGTTCTCTTTTGGTCTAGGATCAGACAGGTGGGGATGGAGGTGCTTTATATCTAAGAACTTACTTTGGGGAAATTTCTCTCTAAGTTCCTGATAAGACAATGATTATACATGTAACTATACATATAACACACACACATGCACACTCACATGCATATGTGCACATGTACATATTTGTATAAGTGCCTGCTATGTTCTAGACACTTTAATGGCTATTGTCTCAGCTTTTCTTGATGACTGGGTTTCATCTACTAAGGTTATCCTTCTCTGGCTTGTGTTTACTGGTCCCTTTAGTCCCCACTGATTGACATACCATGTAATGGAGAACAAATCTTTCTCTGTGGTCCCAGTTTAAATATCTTGGAGTGGGGAGGCCCTGATGCCTCCAGTGGACCATGTGTCCATTCCTATATCTGACAAAGATGCAGAGTGATGTTTACTTTTGGATAAGACAAAGCTGCCTCATGGACATCTGGTCCTATTAGTTAAAGAGGAGAACATTTGCCAGAAGGAAAGGGTAGGATGGATACATAATACATGTCTTCTATAGATGGCCACTCAGTTTGTACTTTGTCACAAAGGTTTTAAATGAATGTCATCCTTTTTTGCACTAACTCTGTCAGCTTTGCAGGACAGAAATTATCATCCTGATTTGACAGTTGAGAAAATTGATCTTGAAGAGATGAAGCTGGGCCAGAGGTCACAGAGCTAATAAGTGTCTGGGGAAGTATTCAAATGCTGATTTTCCAGATTCAAATTTCATATGGGGAGGGAGCCTGAAAGGCCTTCTGAATGTCCTAAGACAAATTCAGTTGAGCAGTGTATAATGATAATGGTGTGTGTGTGTGTGTGTGTGTGTGTGTGTGTGTAAAATACTAGTTCAGCTTTGGAAACATCTCCTTGTTAGCACATTGTTGAATTAATAAAAAAAAAAACAGGATTCCTGGTCAAGCTAGGTAGCTCATATTTTGCAATTACATGGTAGTTTTAGATGGTCTATTGAAGAAAAAACAAACTGTTTTATCTTGCAGGGAATTCTATCTTTAACATCATTATAAGTCAAAGAGTTTTGTTTGTTTTCCAAGTTTTTGTCAAGATTCCAGTAACACTTATTTCCTCATCCATCTATTCGTCCATCCATCTAAACTTTCCTGCACTGATACATCCATCCATCACGTCATCTATTTTCTCAGAAGTCTACAGATGATGTGGGCTATGCCAGTGAGCTAACCACTGAATGGCATAGAGATAATGGAACACAAACCCTGTCTTTACAGAGTTCACAGCCAAGGTTGGGAGGCACAGTTATTGACAAAGAGCTGCAGTAGCACTGGCAGCTGTACTGAGGCCACCCATGACGCTCAGGCGGAGTGAAACAAATGAATACTCAACACACAGTAGGTGGTAGAATGTTCCTACACTGGCAAGACCTATAGCTTGATTATAATTTGATATCACATTCATACATTTTCAAAACAGGTGAAAAAGAAAAGGGTCATGGGCACAGAAAAACAATCATGACTAAGAGTCACAAATGTCAGAATTTTCCTCATGGTGTCCAAGTGATGCACATTGGAACTTGTCACCATCAGCACAGTCTAGCAGCACCCCCTCAAGGATCAGTGCACCGTTCCCTCATCATTCTGCTTGTGCTAATCATCCCACATACACAGGAAAATAATTACCAGGATTGCAGGATGAGGCAGAGGCCTGGATTTCCTGAAGTTCTCAACTACTTAAGCACCTGCCTCTTAGTGTACACAATTGTCAACAAACCGGTTTGCATCTTATTATATCAGGTTCAAAAGTCTTGAAGAGAAGATTCTTCAGGTATGAGACTGTCTTGAAGGAGTCCTCCATGGAGCCATTTTTTTTTTAATATCTAGAGAACATTTCCATCTATATAACATCTTCAGCTTCAGCTTCCTACCCATTTCCCACTACTCTGCCAAAGAATAACAGGTGCATAGGCACATGGAATGATTCAAGTTAAGTGGAGGAGGAGGAGGCATAAATTATTAACTAGATCAGGAAGGACTGCAGACAGAAGGGGAATTTGAGACAAGCCTTCAATAGGAAAATAATTTTGATAGGCAAGGAATGTAGGTGACTGCATTCCAGGCTGAGGGAAACACATGAACAGCCCGTGCGAGTCAAGGGTAAGCGCTATGAAGAGAAATGTACAGGGATAGATTGGTAGAAGTGAAAAACATTAGTGAAAGATAGGAACGTGACTGACTTAATACTCAAGGAATTTCCAGTTAAGGAATTAGGATGTTTCCTGTAGGAAAACAAAGGGATTGTTCAGAAGAAAGGAAGGAAGGAAGGAAGGAAGGAAAGAAGGAAGAGAGAATCTGATTTCTGTGTTTCCATGATTAGTTTGAAAGGAAGACAGGGCTGGAGTCAGAAAGCACTTTGAGGGAATAGTCAGATTGGCCCAGTACAATCAATTTCTAATATATGAGGCAGATTTATAATTTTAGGGGTTCTGTATTTCTTTTTATATAGGAGATAATAATAGTTTCTTCTGAATCACGAGAACTCTGTTTACATTCATGAACTGTTTTGCACTTTGGTTTCTTTAATTATTACTGCACATCAAACTGAAAATGCCAGTAGGTTGTTTCCTGTGTGTGTCCCTTGTACACCAACATATGAGAAGTTCAATTTGGGTCACTTGTGTTTACTAAGTACAGATTCTAAACACTGTGTGCTACTAGAGACCTCTTGAATGGTAAAGAAAAAGTATCAAGAGAGAGGTTTACCTTTCCTTCGGTTTACTCCTGTCTCCTGAATGGAAGAAAGCTATGGCTCAAGAGCCTTCCTGGACTCTGAGATGGGTTGACACCGTTCTCGGCCAATGGGTAACTTATAGTTGAGACTGAGGCAGAGGCAAGTGGAGAAAAGGGGCCTCTGGGAGCAGGGGCTTTGGGAATCCTTGGTAGGGCAGGGATTCATTCTGAGCAAAGCCCTTTAGTGGAAGTGATTTTGGATTCTGTAGTTCTCCCAGGGCTGTGCCTTACTGGAAAACCTCAGGATGTGCTGGGGTACAAATATTTGATGCCTGTGTCTCACACAGGGCATATATGACACAAATGCTAGATCATTCTTACCTCTAGAGTAAACACAGTGATTTATGTGCACACATCTGGACAGAGTAGAGTGAGATTTGTCTCTGGCTTGTCCACATATAGTAATTGATGAGCAAACTCCATGGGGCTTTACAGTCCCCTTTTCTGAAGCTTAAATAGATTTTAGCTCTGGGTGGTGGATCTGGGGCTTTGTGTCCTCACAAATGTGACATCACAAGTGCCAGTGAGGGGAGAGAGTAGAGGCCAGAAGTAAATCACCTATATTGCCTGCAGGTTCCTCTGTATGTCCTCCAGAAAATCTGGAGACAAGGGGAGGCACCTCTGCAGCATTCCTGTTACAAGACGCTTTCTATTAACCCTCACAGTTTTCTAGATGGAGAACTGAGACTTCCAGAGAACATTGCACGGTAACGAATAATCTACTTCACAAAACATCAACCACAGCCTATACCCTCTGTTTGCAATGATCACAATCTTTCCGCTCAGGTAGAACGACCTTGTAGGCCAAAAAAGTCTAATGTTCAGTGTTAGACTTTGTAGGGTGCAGCATAGCAGATGCTTATTTTAGCAAGCAATGGTTTCCTTAACTTTGGTTAGAACACTACAGACTGGTTCATTTCACAACGGAAGTTCATTTTATTTTACTGTTGCGGAGGCTGTTTAGGGGCAGATGTCCCTCCTTTGCTTAGAGATGAGCATCTTCTTCCTGTGTCTTCCTGGTGCATGTGCACATGTCTCAGACACTTTTTCAGAGTCTACAATTGGGTAAAACTCTACTCATATGTCCTCAGTTTACCTTAGTTGCTTCTTTACAGACCCTTTGTCCAAATACATCCATATGTTGAGGTTCCGAGGGTTAGAACATCAATATATGAATTTGATGGCAGCATTATTTAGCTCATAAAAATGCTTAAAACATGTATACAGTATTAAAAAAATATCCACTTAACACCATTAAGGGAATTTCATGAGGCTTTAGTATAGAACACTTACTCATTTATTTAATCACAAAATGCTTCTAAATTCCACCTCACTAGACACGTGGAAGTGCCTCAGACCCTGCTGAATGGCTTTGAATCTCCTTAGGCACACAGTTGTTATCTTGATTCCATAGGTCAGGGAGGGGAAGGCTTATAGGACGTCATAAAGCTGTCCTTGAGCGTATAGCATGCTCAAGAGGGGATTTGAACTTACATCTTGTCAGCTCCATTCTCTGGGCAGGCATAGGGGGAGGTGGGTTGTGAGGGGGAGGCAAGGGAAAGCAGTTTAGATTTAATGGCAAGCTCGTTCAATTCCTTTCTCACTTTTGCTCACATTGAAATTATTAAACTGACAGGGCAGGGGTAAGAATGCAGATAGTATTGCTTTCAGAAAATGAGGCTCCATTGGGCGACCCTTTCTTACTGTCTCAGCTGAGAAAGAGCCCCTAGCCAGAGGGAATCAAATACTTTTCAAATGTCTCATTAAAATATAAAGGTGATTCTTGCATTGGTGCTATGATAAAGACTACAAAGCAGGGCTATGAAAACTCACTGGTTTACCCTTCTGAATAGGCCTGGGCTCCAGCAGCCGAATGAATTAGCGGCCACCCCATTATCTGTAACCCTTAGAGAGCACAACTCAGGCTTTGATCTGCCAGTGTCAGGGAAACTGATAAAAACTCGTTCTGTTTCTAAGCTTTCCAGGCCTGAAATTCTCCTTTCCCTTCAGTGCGCTATAAATGACCCTCTGAAGTGGCTGGGCATTCTTTCACAGTCTTGTTTCCAATCTATTCATAACCACGGTTATCAATTATTATGCCAGCTGGAATTCCTGAGGGCCAGGAGGCTGTCGGGAGCTCTAATTGTGGTTCAAGGATAAAAACAAAAACCACACAAATTTTAGCCAATCATAATTAACTTATTCTCCAAGTGCAAGAAATAAAAAGAACTACACCCCCCAAAACAAAACAACACAAAACCAAGGCCTATGAATCCCCTTCTGCTAATCACTCTTGAAAGCAGCCAGAAAGGGGGGAGGGCGCTTTTATTACCATGGTGGCTCTGGATTGGCTCCCCTAGGAAGGACCAAAGCCAACTGGCAACCAGAGAACTTCTCAAATCATTGGGGCCCCCTTCTTTTTAATCTTAAAAAAACCCCTCATTTTTCAAAGTAGCATGATGTTTTCCAAGCTGGTGACAGGGCTTTGAATAAACAGGCATCGATTTCTCATTGAACCCTAACAACTGATTGAGTGGCCTCAAATATTTCATTAAATAAGAAGACTTGTGGTAGCTATCATATTAATAATGTGGGCACGTGTGACCTGGAATGGGGCTTTGAGTCGCCCTATCACCAGGCACTAGGTTAGGCAACAGATGCTCTGATAGACTTCAGCACAGGACATCATTCTGGTGAGGTGCTCATCAGGTTAGCCTGGGTCCACACCCTGCTCCTGGGCTTAGACTGGCCAGCTGCCAAATGTCTCGAAGGCATCTGGCTGGTGGCAGAGGCATCTGAATGGAAGGCCCATGATGTCATGGAAAAAGCATGGCTTGGAGGGTGACAGGTCTCCATTTTTAAGTCTCTGTGAGACTCAGTGTCCTCCCTTTTCCAATGCCGATAGCAGGCACAAATTGCCGGATTGCTGTGACAGGGGCCTGAGAGAGCAGCCCACAGGAGCATGCCTGAGAAAGAATGGCTGATAAACTAAGGTTGACTGTGGCTCTTGATGACATTAGAATATATGGTCTCAATAAATGCTATTCCTAAGGGTCTCTGAAGACTATAGTTTTTGTAAATAACAACAAAAAATCTTTTTGTGACCCTTAGTAGGAGAGCAGGTCCAAGGTGTAGCACTTTCTTATAGCAAAGATGCTGGAAAGGGCATCCCAAGAGACATGATCAAAATGCTCATCAGGACAAAAGGAAGGGGGAAGGATTCAAATGAGGTGATTAAATAGTATAATTATTTCCACACAGAGTAACTGATGTCCAAAACAGCTTATTTGTATGTTGGTCACTACTATCTAGTCCTTTACAAGCAACTCAAGAGCATCCAGCCACCACTGGGTTTTATTGTCTATGAGGTCAAGAACCCAGTTATATTTGTGACATTTATTAATATGGTGGCAATTTTAGGGGTTCAAAACTTTGATTTATGAATGATGTGCCCATACTCTCATGTTAGCTTTTGCTCCCCAAAGATGCAAAACTGTATCATACCTTTTTCTCTCATAAAATCTCAATTACATATGTAGAAGTGGGTGTTTTCAATACATTTTTCTCACTGTGCGTAAGTTGGAGGGTGATCCCAGTAAGGTCACCAGTCATCCTGGAAGTGAAGCCCTGAAATTACAATGACTGGATACAATAAGAGTTATTTCTCACTGAGGTGACATCAGGAGTGAACCTGACTCCATTATGTGAGTACATTGTGGGGACTAAGTTCTAAGACTTTTAGAACTTGGGAAGAAAAGGATGGAGGAAAGACATGAGCTCTCAGGGCTACACTAGAGTATGTAAAGTCTTCTGCCTGCCCTGCACTTACTTATCACACAGCCGTGTTCTAATTTCTAGGTAGGCTAGGAAAAGTTGGAAAATACATGAACTACTGCAGAATAGAAATTGCCCCTACTCTCAGATAACCACGGAGACTGGCTATTGGATGGTTGTTAAGACAGGGTGGTGAGCTGTTGGGATAGGTTTCTACATAAAGGAGCCCAGGGATATCGATGAGCTTTTGCCTGGGGAGAAGTGACACAGACGACTATTTGCCCAAGACAGGGAGCCAAGGAGTGAGTAAAATAACAGATTTGTCAAAGTGGCGATCAAATGAATTTATTTGGCTTCCTTAGGAGCATGGATGACTCTTGTATCAACATGAAGTCTACGTCAACCTGTGTGATGAGTTCACAGGAGTTGTATCCTTGGAGTTCTCTGCACAGTGTGCACACCCCTCAACATGTCAAGAAGTCTTTTCTCTCCATCACATTGTGTTTCTGTAACTACATGGAGGGAGCTTGTATTTTTTTGTTTTAACTCCATAGAACTTGGATGGTTTACTACCTGAGACCCCTCCTCCACCTCCTTAAAGGAAATGTTTCAAATCTGAAGATGTCACGTCATGGCCTCCTCATAAAGTTTAAAGTCTCCAAGGAGTCTGAGGATTGTGGTCAGTGGCACTCATTTAGGGGTGGTTCCCCAAAAGTAGTACATGTATTTTTGACACTAGCTGCTTTTAGCATAGAGTGAAGATTTTTGTGCCTAATACAGATGCAGATGATGCATTGTTGACTATAATATAGATTCTTGGCTGAAAGAACTCTTATCAAAGGCAATTATGCTGGTTGACCAACCTGAGGCTCAGAGGTAGATTGACTAACTTTCGATTCAGAGTGGATCCAGATGTAGTTGGAACTAAGAAGATATTCCCATATACCTAAATAGTTTTAAACTCCTGAAAGGAAAGTGTTAACAAAAGTCAAACTTTAAAAAGTTGAGAATTTCATACATGTAGTTCCACCCCTATTACCTGATACTACTATTCCTTCCCTTCCAATTTCATGTGTTCTCTCTGTGTCTCTGTCTCCCCCCACCTCTCTCTCTCTGTTTGATACAAACACCAACAACAAAACCTCAATGAATCCCCTCAGTGCTACCAGTAGCCAGGATATGAATGGGTAGAGGGCTATCTCCTCTAGTATGGAAAGCCTCTCAGGGCCCAGATAACTGGAGAAGACTTGACTCTTTCTCTCAAAATGGCCATCAACTGCCAAATAGTTCTCCACCAAGGGGTAGGATTTCCTGACAACTTCCCCCTTCTATGTCGATATTATGTCTGACTTGATCTTTTACAGGTCTTGTGTATGCAGTCACAGTTGCTGTAAGTTCATATGCACAAGTATCTTGTGCCTAGAAAGCACTATGATGCTATGGTCATCTATTGCTGTGGCTATTACAACATTTTTACCTCTTCTTACACAATCATCCCTGATTCTTGGAAGGAGAAAGGATGATATAGATGTCCCACTTAGGGCTGAGAATCCCACAGTTGCTTATTCTCTCCACCTTGGCCAGTTATGGGCCCTTGTCTTAATCTCCATTTACTAAAAAGGGAAGCTTCTCTGCTGAGGACTGGGAGATGCACTTATCTATGGATATAACAACTCCTCAACTGATTTTGGTGTATTTTTTAATAGTTCAAGGAATCACAGTCCCCAGATACAATGCTTAAGTCCGTATGTTATTTAGACAACTATTTCTCATTAATGATTTTCTTCTTAATAAGAAAAACGTTGCTCTTAGCTGATCAAATACTAAAGAACCAAGCTGCAGCCAGAGAGGTATCAAAGTGCAGATCCTGGGTTCCATCACTCTGGAGTGCAGCTTTGGAAATCAAACAAAAGTGAAGAGGAGCCTAGTAGATGAATACACTTCTGGGGCCATGGAGAGATTTTTAATGGAGTTGCATTTGAATATTTAAAAAGCACCCTTCATCTTGCTTCTTCTGGTTCCCTACCTAGGATTTTTAATGCTAATCACTCTTGCCTTTACTCTGTAGGTATCACTCAAAGACTTTCCTTCCTTTACCTGGCTGTTATACAAATGGAAGTAGCAATTCATTTCTGGGGTCTTAAAGAGATTGGCTCCCTGGAGGAGACATCTCAACTTCTCTGCCCAACACTGATTGTCACCGTAAAGGCAGTTATGTTTACCTCCTCTGAGTGGGAAATGATGAAAACAGAGGGTAGAAACTGGACAGGCAATTCAGCAGCACTTCTAAAAATGCCCTTGGTTCTCAGGTCAGAAGGGAGCAATTGGCTTTTTTTTCTCTCTCTCTCTTCTCCCCCCACCTCAGATTATTATTGATTTATTCTATGTATGTAAGTACACCGTCACTCTCTTTAGACACACTGAAAGAGGCCATATGACCCCATTACAGATTGTTGTTGTGTGCCACCGTGTGGTTGCTGGGAATTGAACTCAGGACCTCTGGAAGAACAGTCAGTGCTCTTAACGACTGAGCCATCTCGCCAGCCCTGAAGAATGGTTTCTTATCTTCTAAGCATGCATTCCTATTTAAAGGCTGTGTGTGAGGGTGGGTGCTAGATCTTTAGGCAGACATCAATACTTTCTGGTGAAGCACTTAGAACTAGATCTCTAAATTTTTATGACGAAAAATGAGTTACGGTTACTCTCCAATCTTAGCCCATCTCCTAAATGACTTTAGGGTTCCCTCTTCAGGAGGAGAGTTCTGTAATAAAGAATGGAATTTACTTCTAGATGGAGACATAGCATTGTTTCCTCCTTTAAGAGTTACTTCTGTTGGGTGGGTCCTGGTTAAGGGATGCCCTTCAGGAATATGGGAGCACTCCTAAGAATGCAAGGATCATCCTGAGTGATGCTAAAGAAATAGGTAGAATAATAATCCCTTTAATGAGATCACACACTTTTTCTTCCCTTTGAACACTTAGCACAGTCTATATAGCTGCAGACAACCATGCAGTTTTGTAAGCTTGCTTTTATGACTTATGGGGAAAAGATAAACTCCCATCCCTCTCTTTTTTGAGATATGGTCACTATGTAGTTGTGGCTGGCTTGGGACTTGCTATGTAGTCAAGCTTAGCCTTGAACTCAGAGCTCTTCTTGCTTCTGCCTTCTGAATGCTGGGATTAAAGGTGTGCACCACCATGCCTCGCTTTTCTGTTTTCTAACTTACTTTCCCTAACACTTTGGTCTTCACTCTTTCTAAAGCTACCTCCCTGCCATGTGGCTGCCTGCTGACTTCTATACCAGCTTAACTTAAACATGTTTTTCCTCCTTCTTTCCTCTATTCTCTTCCTTGGGATCTGTGATTTACATCTTGCTTTCCCTGAGGTGGCAATCAGTCAGACAGCTGGTCAGGTAGGAGACAGTGATGAACGATAAAGGGCAGATATAAAGGCTACTATCTTAGGTGGGTGCAGATGTCTTAGTGGGTATCAGCAACAAGAACAGCAAACATATTTTTAAAATCTACTTGAAGAGAGCATGGAAAAATACCCCAGCAGGCCAAGATGGCTGAGCCTACAGGGGGAAGTTCTTAGGTGTTTTAGTGTTTGTTACTAGGACTGGCACCGTTAAAACATGTAATTGTACCAATAAGGGCAATACCTGAACTGATGTTAACTCTGATTATCTTATAACTTTTTGCTCATCTTTTCTTTCAAAAGCAAATATCTAGAGGAAAACAAAATGAAGATCTTACAAAGAACATGATGAAAATTCAGTAGAGAAAAGGTTAAAATTTCTTACTTGTGTGTCTGGTGCATCATTGTTTTTTATTTTCCTGCAAGACAATTTTTCTGTCATCAAGAGCCTGTAAAGTATGCAAGATTATATTTATTACTCTTCCATCAATAATAAAGCAGAGATCTCCCAGAAAGTCTAAGTGATCTGCTCAAAGCTGCACAGATGTATTTCCCAAGGCTTCAATTCAAATGCAAAGCTGATTCTAGCTGCATGAATTGTACACTAATCATGTGCACTATTCGTGTGCATTGTTTGGCACTATTGTGCCCGCTCAGCAGGTGTGTTGTAATGGTGGAGGCTAGCTACTCTCGAATTTACTAAGCATTCTCCATTGTGCCCACCATCACCACCACCACCATGTCCACCGTTATCCTTATTATCACAGCCAACCTCAGCATCACCATCACCATCATTTTCTTCATCTAAACAGTAGTTCTCAACCTGAAGGTCATGACCCCTTTGGGAGTTGAATGAGCCTTTCACAGAGGTCACCCGAGACCATTGGAAAACATACAAATTTACATTATGATGCATAACAGTAGTAAAGTTACAGTTATGAAGCAGCAACAAAAATAATTTTATGGTTGGGAGTCACCACAACCCGAGGAACTATATTAAAAGGTCACAGCATTAGGAAGGTTGAGAATCTGACCTGTAGGATCACACTTGTTTGGAAATAAGTATTATTTCTCTTTTCAGCTTTTTCTAGTGGTACCATGTTTGTTTTAAATATTTTGTTGTTAAATAAAAATTAGATTACATTGGTTTGTATATTTTTGTGCTCATGCATGCTACAGTGTTTAAGAATGAATTATGTCCTACTGTATCTTGGAAGTGGAACTCATATCATCAGGCTTGGTGTCAAGTTCCTTTACACACTGAGTCACCACACTGTTTCACCTGAATTCATTTATTGAAAACCCTCATCCACCTCTAACTAAGAGCTCTTCTCAACAGCAGAAGGTAATTATTCAATAAAAAATGATCGAAATCTTTCTATTGAGCCCCATTTCTTCTCTTCCATTCTTCCTAAGAGGCAGCAGACATGACCTGATTTTATTTTAGAAACTGGGGAAACAAGATTGCATAATTATGCGTTTACTCCATCCATGAACAATTCCTACCCCATGTGCTGACTCTAAGGGTAACAAACTGAGTAACCGCTGCATGTACCTTGTACTAGCCTTGAACTAGCTGGTGTTATCATAGAGAGGAGTGAGTTTTGTTCCCTCCTGGAGGAAGTCAATCACCAGGTTAGTATTTCCCAAATTTCCCTGTAAAATTCACTTTCTAACTCATCACTAGCACTTCAGTTTGATGGAGAAAATCAGCTATACAATGAGTACACTAGAGACCAGCAAACTATAGCCCAAACCAAAGCATTCATTTAACAAATCACTTGGATTTGAAACAGGCATGCCACTGTGTGTGTGTGTGTGTGTGTGTGTGTGTGTGTGTGTGTACCTATGGCTACTTGAGCCAAGTGGCTATAGCAGGAAGCATGGTACCTTCAAGATAAATGGTGTCCATCTGACCTTAGGATTCTTTGTGGCTTTTAACCTGGACGTGAACTTAGAGTCTTTTCTAATAAGTGGACACCAACTCTGCTACACTCACATCCCTCAGTCGGCTCAAGAGCATCACTCCACTCAGTGTCCCTTCATCATGTTAAACTCCTCTCCTAAAATGCTGCCATTCTTTGTTTTCTACAGTGACCCAAAGCCTTCTCTGACTGGTCTGCCCACTGCTCAATACTTCTCTGCAGTACTTTTAGAGGGGTTGTGAAATCTGGTTACACACATCATGTTCCTTAAATTACTCTTAAGACTACGGAAACCATCATTAATAGCATGGATGACTTCCAGTTTGGAAACCACAAGGTCAGTTCTTTGTTCTCATCTTGCTCAACCTCCTGGCCGCAACAGAACTACTAGCCCTCTCCACTTCTTACTCATCTTCTTCTAGCTTTAAGAATAAACCAGCTTCTTGACTTCCTCTACACCCCTGAAGTTGGCCCTCAGCCACTTCTGGCCTTGGAGAGCCCAGGGCGTGGGTCTTAGTTCTCTGTCTCCTCTTCAGTCACTCCTTTCCTTCAGTCTTGCTTGGTCAGCTGAGCTGCTGTTACAAATGAGCATAAACAGCATTTATTTCTCAGGGATCTGGAATCCAAAAGGCCAATATATCAGGGTGCTCATATATTTGGTTCTTGGTGAGGTTCTTCTTTCTACATATGGTTTCACAGGACAAGTGTGGAAAGAAGAGCAGAAAGAAGAAAAGGAAAGGGAAAGAGAGACTAATGTCATCATCATGGAGACTTGCCCTGGTGACCATTTCTAACTACTCTCCAAAGCCTCATCTCCAAATACAGTCATATCAAGAATCAGACTGCCACCTGCGATTCTGATGTAGACACAAACCTTCAGTCTGTAGCAGCTGTCTTGGCTTTACTGAGGTTCTCAGGCTCTCATCTCAACCCCAAACCTCCCTCTGTCCTTCAGGCTTGGAGCTCTAAAAATGTATGATTGTCAACAAGATGTGTCAAATCAAAATGGCCCGAGTGAAACCTTAATGGCCTCCCCCATACATATACAGGACATACCCAGTATTGAGACACTTAAGATATGCGAACCTTGCAGTCATCCATGACTGCTCCATTCTTTGGAATCTTAATCTAATCCACTAAGAACTAATGCTAGGTCTTCCACTGTGCCGTTACACTACTTTGGACTTATTGGACTCCAAGTGTATCTATCTGGATTACTACAAGAGTCTCCTAACTGCTTTCTTCCTTCTACAGAGGTACATACACAAGAGTAAGTGTGCACGTGCACATGCACATGCACATACATACTAGTGAGCTATCTCCTACAAAACAGATTAGATTTGTATCCTGCCTTCCCTTCATCCTTTCCCTTGGCTCCCCATTTTAGTCAGAGCAAATGTCAAATCCTTAAAAGGGCCTTGAGGACCCTATGTCACTTGGTTCCACACAAGCTCACCTTTATCCTCTGCAGCCCTAACCCTCTAGCTACACCATCTTTCTTTGACTTAAGCATGTTGATACCACAGGGCCTTTGCTCTCTATTTAACACTCTCTTCCTGGAGATGTGCAAGTTCCTGCTTGAACGTTCTCTGTTCCAGCACAGTAATTGCCTTATTCACATTTTTTCCAACATTGCAAACCTCCGCCTTCAGCATTCTTTCCTCTCTAATCGCCACCCACCCCCCTGCTGCCAGCGCTTGCCCTCTTCTGTCATGCTGTATTCTCCACCCATTTGTTATGTCTGTTATTGGCTGTTTGTTTTCCTTTACTAGACTATAATATCTGGTAGGGCAGGAATTATTTATTGTCTCATGTCCTCACTGATTTATCTTAAGCAACACGAACAGAGCCCCACTCAGTGAAGGTACTCAACAAATATCTGTCCAATTAGTGAATCTTTGTATATGAGGTAGTGACTAACACAGATAATTGGCAATGCTCTCAGCTCTCAAAAAGAAAACACTGGAAGGAAGAGAGAGACTTTGGAAGTCTCCAGGAAGAGGCAGATTCAGAGGAAACCAGGATGTTTGTCTTCTGTGTTAGAGCTGTTCAGAGGTTCTCAGGGCATGTGGATGAGTGGGGCTCATTGTATGAATGGCCTGAATGTCCCAGATAAGAAAGCATCATGTGCACTGGCTCTAGCTATGGTGAGGGCAGGGACTATTTTTACCCAGCAGAGAGTAAGATAATCCTATAGACATGATGTAAAGGTCTGAAACATGTTGTACCATCCGTGGGGCTGGCAAGCTTTGTTGTTGATTCCAAGGACGCCTAACTTTCAGATAACATTTGAAATCCCAGAGAAGGAATTTATAAGTTGCTTCTAGTCCCATTTGGATCCATATACCTTCTGTTATTAGAAAATAAATAGGATTCTAAGGGATAATAGTAAAATTAAATGTAATAAGATGAAACAAACACTAATCCATTAGAGAACAAAACAACCAGAAAGAGAAGAGCCCAAGAAAAGACATGTAGTTTGACCAGCACCATTTGTTGAAGATGCTGTCTTTTTTCCAGTTTATTTCTGGCTTTTTAAATGCAAAACCAGGTGTCGATGGGGAATCTTTCCATCTTCGAATATCTTCTTCAATTTCTTTCTTCAATGCCATTGCAACCAGAGTTTAACATTGGGTTTTCACCTCTATCGTTCTTCACCTTTCTTTTTGAGAAAAGCTCTCTCACTGAAACCAGAGCTCACAGATTTGGCTAGACTGGTTGGTCTGTGAGCCTTGGTGAGCTTCCTCTTTCTAACTTCTCAGCACTGGATAGCCTGCATATACCACCACCTGCCTTTTACATGGATGCAGGGGATTTGAACATGTCTCCATGTTTTACCAACTGAGCTGTCTTCCCCCAACAAAGCAATATGCTGTATTCTATAATACCATGTGGCAAATGTGTCACATCAATGATATGAAGAGCTGAAATGAGGTATTCAGCAGCCTAGACTTGAGGGTACCTTCCCTTGGCCCAATTTGAATCTTCTCAAATCTTAAAGCACTGTGCTACTACTGTTGGACATCTAAACATTTTAAGTGATTTTTACCTTTGACTGGGTTCATTGAGCTCCACTTTTAACATACAGTGGAACTAGCTTTTCTTTTTTTGAACAGAAATTGCTATTTGCTCATCAAAATCTTATTCTATCTCTCATAGAGCTAGGTATTGGACCTGTCTCTAAGTAACAGGTGAAGAAATTTGGGCAAATTGATGGTTCAAACAGGCCTGGACAATGGGAACCTCCAGTCTGAGTTCTCCTATACTTTTCCCTCCTACTCTGTGACAGGTAAATGCAGATGTTGACGAGGTCCAAGAGCGAGCAGACCCACAATTTGGCATGCACGACGGGCTCCAGAATCACCAAGGAAAGACAGAAACCACATGCACTATTTAGTTTCTAACTCAAATTAGAAATGGGCTTTAATTTTGTCGAGCCAATTCCTGTCATAATTCCATCCCAGGGTGGTGTTGGGTTTAGTGCTACAGCAGTGAGTCTCTCTTGACTAATATGCCCTAGAATAGTACAATGTATCTGCCTGGCATAACCATTCTTTACACACTTCTGATATCATACTACACTGATTACATTAGAAAGTCTAGACTTTGGTCAAAATTGATTTACTAAAAGACAGAATAAGGGAGATTACAAGTACATGGCTAATCTTTCTTCAAGAATGAATCAGCTCATGATGGTAAAGCAGTCACTTAGTATGTATTGTGTATGAGATGAATAACAAATTCATCTGGTATATTGATTTCATACACCACATACCTAGAGAGTGGTCCATGTTCTTACTTCTGAACATTTACTGATTGGTATCAAGAGAGTGGTCTTCCTCATCTGAGACCACAGACATGGTGCAATACCAAAGGAACATTGTACTTTATTTCTGGCTAAGCAAAGATGGGAGCAGAGTACCTCCAAATTATTTTTGCCACATGCTCTGTTTCCATGGAGGTTAAATGATACTGCTTGAGTAGAACCTTTAGGGAAAAGATTTTGGTTGAAAAACTATGAAATCACTATTGCTTTAATATTTTGGTATATTCTGTGGCAGTCACATGGCAGAGAAGGAGGTGCCTTCCTTTTGGAAAAACCGCCAGGCAAAAGCAGAGACAGTGCTTTGCAAAATTTACCAAGCCCTTAACTGCTGTGTGGTAGACATAGGGCAGTACCTTCCACAAACACACATAAACAGACCTCTCCCTTAAAGACTCTTGTCCTTCTCATTAGACAAATAATCCACAATTCTGGATTTGGAACTGGTTACCTGGGACATGATAAGCATCATGTTACAGAAAGTGTCTAAGCAAAGCTGGGTAATCAGGGATCCTGGGGATTTGGAAGAAAGAAAGAAACCTTTCTGTATAAATTGTTTCTAGGCATTGACTGAATGCCAAGCTTCAGTGAGGGCTGTACCATGGAGTGATACACACATACTAATCTCCTTATTTTTTTTATTTACCGTCAATACCTGAAGTCATTACCAAAGATGTGAAAAATAGAACATGGAAATAAAATACTTTGGAAGGTTCCTGGTTGTCAGCATCACGACACTTACAAACTGAATATAGAGAGCACTGGTGCCCAGTTGCATATTTTAATGCCTTGCAGAGCCATTTATGTTATCTGCCATGTGCACCCTGTTAGTGCAGGGCAAAGAGGAACAATTGCCCAATTCAGTCACAAGATGGAAGGACATCCCTTCCTCAGGAAACTTACTTATTTTTAGAAATTGAGCATAGAGAAATGTCTCCCATAGGAATCCATAAAAAATATGGATTCATTGTTCTGGGTCAGGACCTCTGTAGTGCTCTTACAGAAACCATCATAGGAAGTATGTAGAAGCCCTTGTTATTGATATAGGTACAAAGCTAAGATGTCTTCACAACACTGGTATAGAACGAAGGCCATACAAGAGTGTCATCAAGACTTTAACTCTCTGAGGTGTTAGGTATCTTAAGACTGATAAAATAGATTTCCTACCTCACATAGTTTAGATATTAATTTCAAGGTGAGCTCTGAAGGGCAGAGACGAGGTGGTTGTGCTCCAGACCCTAATTTTAAGTGTTTCGGGTTGAATGGTTCATAATGTTAGCTTCTCTTTTTCTTCCTTGCACCCTCTTGAGGATCAGATTGTAGATATTTCTTTCTTTCTCTTTTCTTTCAACAGTTCTTACTCTCAGGAGACTAAGGATTGAGAGTCAAAACCTATGCCTTATCCCAAGGACAACAATTGTTTTTTTTTAACCATTACATATGGTTCAGAGAGTCTCTAATATGAACCATTATTATTATATATGAAGAAGGCAATCCTGAGTTCTAGAAGATGGTAGAGGGAAGTCCAAACTAAGCTTTGAATTTTAAGTTTTAGTATAAAACAGAGCAGCTGAGAATCCTAGTCACATGAATAAATGAGCACCGGTGTTCTGGAAAGAAGCTGGGCCACCTCTGTTCCTCCTACAAGCTTCCAATTCTGGTTTGGATACCCGGTGGCTATCCACAAGACTTCAGCAGATGACATATGTAAGAAGGACCATTTAGAGGATCGTGGTGCTGAAGCTGAAGCACAAATTCACACACATTTATGGGGTGAAGCTGGAGACATAGGTAAGTATCAATAGTAGGAAACTTTGCTTATCATTACCTTGGGAAAATGGGAAAGACAGAGACTTCTTCTGTGTTGTGGTGACATAAGCATTCTATGTTGTTAAGGTTGTTCAGGACCTATAGCTGGGAACAAACCAGGAAGCTGACAGTGAGAAGGTGTACAGGACTCACTGTAGAAGGTCTGTGGACTCTTCTTAGGATGCTCCAGCCTGCCTGAAGGTGAGAGTCATGTGAGCTTGGGTGAAGAGTTGGGTAGAGGGCATCAGGAAGGGTCAAGAAGAACAATAGTTCATGGAGAACTATCGTGAAGCAGAAGCATGCTCTTGTGTCTATACAAAAATCAAAGATAATAAAAACAAATTGGGTTTTAAATTGTTAATGTTTCATTACAAAAGAAAGTAATAAGTTTCTTTTCTATCTGCTTTTTGATCTTTTCATTCATATGTGTCAAAAACAAATTATAAAATACTATGTGGCCACTGTATATTTAAATAATAAGCAGATGGGATAATCAAGAAATTTAAATATTCATAATTATTGATAAGCAAAAATATTCAACAGCCATGAAAATAAAAAAGTATGAGAATAAAAATAAATCTTACCTATGTATCTGAAGACCTACATGAATGAAAAAAACATCACAAAGATTACATATTATAAATCTTTCAATTTTCTTATTATGATTTACAGTTTAGATACAATATTTGTTATTTTATATGTTTTGCCTGTATGTATATATGTGCAAGATATGTGTGCCTGGTGCATGTGGTAGGCAGAAGAGGGGATCAGATCACCCCTAAAACTGAGTTACAAATGATTGTTGAGTTTCCATGTGGGTGCTGAGACACAAGCCATGGTTTTTTGCAAGAGCAACGAATGTTCTTAACCCCAGAAATCATCTTTCCAACCTTATCAAGAAATAGTGTTTTAAAATTATATTGATTTATGTTGTTGTTGTTGTTTGTGTGTGTGTTGTGAATATGTGTGTTGTGAGTATGTACGTGCATGTGTCATGGTACATGTGTATAGGTTATTGGACAACCTGTAGGACTTGATTCTCTTTGTACCATGTGAATCCTAGGGATCAAAGGCAGGCTATCAGACATGGTAGCAAGTACCTTTACTTATTGAGCCATCTCGTTAGCCTTCAATTAATGTTGTAATAGAAAGTGAAGATAGTATCTTGAAACACATGGCACCATACAGTAAAAGTAGCATTACCGTCCCACAGAAGAATTATGTACGGGGTCATGAGTTAACATTATGATTTGCAGGAAAGACTCCAGAAAATCATAATTTTTCCTAATTTTTTCTCTTATGTTGAACCATTGTAGTTGACTGGCATTATCTTGGTAAGAGAAAGTATCTGTGTAGGCTGGAGAGATGGCTCAGCTTTTAAGAGCACTGGCTGTTCTTCCGGAGGTCCTGAGTTCAATTCCCAGCAACCACATGGTGACTCACAACTACCTGAAATGGGATTGTATGCCTTCTTCTGGTGTGTCTGAAGACAACTACAGCACATTCATATACATAAAATAAATAAATAGATCCTAAAATGAAAGAAAGAAAAAGTATTTGTGAATTTCCTAAGTTTTGAATTTTGCCCTATGTATCAAAACTCACTGAACTCCTTCATATTATGGATAGTAATGCTAAACTACTTGAGCCCTTTTCTTGAAAACAGAAAGTGAGAGTCTTCACAACAGAAGGCCGTCATAATACTCCTTCTCAGCATGTAGGTATTACTCAAGTTGGTTATAAAGCCCACTGAATCTATAGATTGAATGTCTATGTTATCTCTTATAGGTCCCCAAATATCTTTACCTAATAATTTTGCATTCTTCAGATATTTAAGAAATGGTCTCTCAAATAGCTGATTTCTAAGTATGTTAGCTTGACACATTTTTGTCCAGTCTTTCATGCATTTTAATGCTACCCAGTGGGAAGAAACATAACTGAGTTTTCTCTTTCCTCTCTCTGCCTGCAGTGACTAATTTAGTCCCATAAAACATTGAGACTAATGTGGTTAAAGAAGAATATCTAAAGCTTATGCAAAGCTCACACTATTTCTAATTTTGTTTCAATTTTCCCAGGAGACTCTCCATTTCTAAGTGTATTAAACTAAGCATTTCAACAATAAATAGCACACTGACTTCAAAAGGGGAAATACAGAGTCTCAGCAAGAATAGTTATTTCATTCACAAGCCTAGTAGCTTGAATGGCTCGGGGTCAGATGAGCTGTGTGGTATAGGGTCAGATGGTAGATTGTGTATCTATCTCCTGAGTGGGTTCCTGCTGGTCTGAGAAACACCACAGTCCAAGTAAGTGAATCTCACACTACTCCAATGTCCCTAGACCACTGAAAGCACATATGCTCTTTGCCTGTGTGTGTGGTGATTGGTTCACTCTGTTCTTGTTCAGTGAAAATCACCATGAACTTGGATATACCAGACCTTGGTGCCAGCATACCATCCTCAACAGGACCTATTCTTTCTAGCTCAACTTCACCAGAAATTTGTTTTAGGGGAAAAAAGAGGGAATTAGTGTTGCTGACCTCAGGAATGAATCTAACACTAACACTAATGTCATAAAATTTCAAGTTATTTATTTAAGGAGGAGAGGGTGGGTGGATGTCTGATCAGAGAACAACCTACGGGATTCAGTTCTCTCCTGCTACCATATGGATCCTGTAGCTCAAACTCAAGTCATCAGGTTTGTCACTAAGCCATTAGTACTAATTTCTGATTCCAAATTAGGCAAAAAGGGGTTCTCTGAAGGGAGCTCACTATTTTGAAACTTCACAATATTGGGAATGGGGCTTGATTTTTGCTAGCAGCGAACAGATTCATACTGAGAAGGTAATTCTGTCAGCATTAGGTCCAGGGGGACCTTCAGGACCTAGATAGAAAAGCCGGTCTTGGTAGATACACAGCTGTAACCACAGCATTCTAGCCTAATCATTGAGCCCTTATCTCAGAAAACAAGGTGGAGAGCCCCTGAGAAATGATCCCCAAGGCTGGCCTCTGTCTTCCACATGAACATGCAAATATATCAACTTACACACACACACCCAGTGCACACACACACATGCATGTGCATTCGCACACCTGCATTCACATGACCCCCTCACCCCCACATACACAACACATACACAACAGTAAGAAGTTTCATATATCTGAGGGCATTCTTTTTGTGCTCCTCATTTTGGGCATTTTCTGGATAGAATGAAGAAGTCAGATTGCCACTCAATTACTGGAAATAAGGACATATTTCCATTCTGGCCCTATATGGACAATTGTTTCCAAGTTATGCACATTTAATTACAGGAGCAAATCTCACCTAATTTCATCTGAATAAAAGTTTTATTTAGTTTTAGAGAATCATGCCAGCCTTTCCTGCCATCAAGCAATGTCTTACTACTCTCTGCAACTAGCCTCTTAAGGGGTCGAGACCTGGCTATTTCCTCCTTTTGAACCAGGTCGCCACTTTTAGCTAACATGGTTAGGTGGCATGCATTCTGCTCTCCATTTATATCAGATTGACTTTCATTAACTCTGATGGGGCCTTGCATGAGGCATCTTTTTCAGGTCACACCATAGTTTATAATTTCCAGAGCATGTGTTTAAGCAACCACTTGATGCTCTGCAAAGAAAGATAGTGGCTTTGCCTATTGGTTTCACTTATTTATAATGATGTAATGGATGTGTAAGTTATTGTGTTTGTTTGTGATGCT
Source organism: Grammomys surdaster (assembly GCF_004785775.1). Classification (NCBI taxonomy): domain Eukaryota; kingdom Metazoa; phylum Chordata; class Mammalia; order Rodentia; family Muridae; genus Grammomys; species Grammomys surdaster. The sequence goes on from NW_021604657.1 coordinate 3,761,356, forward strand.
AGCTGTTCTTCTGAGGCAGAGGCAGCCATGACTTACAACAAGGTTATTAGACAAAGAACTACTTGTGTGTCTTTCTATAACAAAAGCCAAGAATGTTCATTGATTTAGATAAAGGTTCAATAGCACCTTGTAGACTTCATCAACCCATCCTGTATATCCTGTATAGGATTGTTGCTCTTCTGGTTTATGGAAATAAACAATGTGTGCTCTTCCTTTAAGGCTTCCAGTGTGATGGGGGTTAGGGGGTGTCAATCAATGCAATTTAGATGATGGAACCAAGCCATAAATTCAGTAATGATCATTGATGCTGCCAAGTCAGGCAGAGCCATGGAACTCCAAGACAAGAAGAGCCTTGGAGGGTGGGTAAGTCCATTCATACAACAGACAGCAGGTGCATCTTCCAAGGTCACACAGCCTGTAAGTGACCCAGCTTTTTTGTCTCTCTACTCTAAGTTGTTTGGTAGTTTCTTAATAGTTAGTTGAGTTGCACTAGTTACCTATCTACTATTCTATATCAGATAATCCCAAACTGTGGCTTAATAATTGATTAACTCACCCTTTCTATAGATCAGGAACTCACTAAGCAGACAGGCTGAACAGTTATGCATTGTGATTGAGCTGAGATAGCAGTAAACAGGGACATGCCATCTCTGGTTTGGCTGTGGCATTGTATCTCTAAGTTCTATGTTGTGATTTTTGGCAGAGGGGCTTTGGTATTTGTGGCCTTTGGGCAGGTAGCCTTGTTTCTTCCTCAAGTGGATTCTCCAAAAGGCTCTTGAGTCTCCTTGCAACATGGCAGCTATCTTCCTCCAGAGTAAGGTGTAGCAGTACCTATGATGACATGTGTCACACATTGTCACCTGCTCCTACTAGTTAGCAGTGGTCAGTGCATTTTTCTCACTTGAAGAGAGAAGTTACTGCTTCCTCTTGATGGGGACCTTTCATGTGCCTTTGCATCTATCTCAGCAACAGAAATGGAGTCTATATCCTGGCATCAAGGATGAGCTGATCACATACATCACCATCTTCAGGCGTCAAAATGCAAAAATGGTATGTCACTTCAGGTGAACAGTAGCTCAGTTAGCCCATGACAAAGTATGGTGGTGAGGGATCTGACCAAAGCCTATCTCAACAAATTTCATTGGTGCCATTTCAAGGTTAGACAGCCATTCCCAGAGGACATCTTGAGTATAGGGTGGCACGCACTAGAGATCACCATCTTGCCTAGCAACTCGTGAAATTCTCACCACCCAAATATCCAGTTCCATTTTACTTCTTGTGAGAAGCTAGAGTGCTGGCGACTCTGCATCAAAAAGAATGTTTTCTCCACATTAGGAAATGCAGGGGCTTTTTACTAGTATGTTCATAGAGTTTTAAAAATTATGGAGAGAGTCCAGTGCTCCTGGATCAAACTGGCAAGCACGAAGTGGCACCTCCCACCCCCGCCACACCTTTTTACAAGCCCAGTGAGGGCTTTTGGTCCAATAGTTTCATCCTAGGGGGTGTTGGGAGAGCTGGCAAATACTCTAAACAGATAAAAGATAATTGAACAAGGAGTGAGTGGTAAAGGGTGACAAAGTGCTATTTCCATTATAAGCTTATCTCAGTAAACTTTCTCAGAGCCCCGAGTTCCCGAGCAGGGTGTGGATTTGGCAATAGTAAAGAAACAGGCCAGGCCAGGAATGTCTGGGGAGCTAATGAAAGCCCCTGAAGTGGTTGACGTTCCTATCTCTGCTTTGGATCCCTGCCACCTTGACACAAATGTCAGACGTTGTTTAATTGGCAAACAGGGCTTCAAAGGGTTGCTGGGCCCTGCTCCCAAGGCCCCAGGGCCTGTTAATGTTTAATTGTCCTGTGCAAAGGCCCACTAGTGCTTGGAAGACTTGGGCGTTTTATTGCACTTTGCAAAAGCAGTATTATGAGCCTCCTTCTTGCTCTCTGAGCCTTTTACAGACATGCCTTGGGTGTCACTGGCTAACCTACGCCTTAAAAACCAAAGTTACCAAGTTATCCACTAGGCCAGAGAGAAATACCTTCAAGCTGAAAACAGTGGAAATATTCCCTGTTCACTGAATTGTCCTGAAAATCAAGACCTATCCAGAGAACATTAGAGACAGTAGTGGAATGACGTGGGAGTAAGGAGAGCTGAGGGTTTGGAGCAGAAGTGAAGGAGACTGAGGTTCAGGTGACTTTGCTGGACTGTAACTGGTTCTAGTGTGGATGGCGACTGCTCTGTATGTAGGCAGCCCCACTGCAAAGGCAAAGGGTTCCTTTTTCTTAATTCCTTCCTCTGCCCCCAAACAGTTATTCTTATAATCTAAAATGCCAGAGAGACTGTCTTGATGAGACTCTGTTGCCTCTGTCTAATTACACAGGGAGGAAGAAGAAACAACAAAAGACAAACACCCCCTTCCCTGTACATGATGTGGAAATGCCGAATAAAAGACCGGCTTCCAACTTTAGACGACTGAAAAACTGCACTTTGAATTGAATATGAATGATTTCTTTGAGTTGTCAATTGAATTCAATTCAACTGAATACATCTTCATGGAGTGAGCACTAAGCGTTCATATCAAACAATTCCTTTGGCTTCGAATTAGTGCTGGTTAGAGAACTAGTTTCTTTGTTGAATTGTGGAAATGTATTGGGTCCTTGTTTCAATCATCCTTTTGCTGATTGTGAATCTCTCTCTCTCTAAAGAATGTAAAGAGAAATATCTAATTACACCACTTATATCAGAATGGCGAGGCGTATACTTATCCTGTTTGTTAATTACATGTGTCACAGCTAAAGACCACACATCAGCTAATGTCAACAGCAGCCAGAAGGGCCTGGTAAACATCAAAAAGGGAGGTGAATACCAAATTAAAAAACAAAATCCAGCAGGCAGACGAAGAAAGTATGTATATTTTTAATATATTTACATTAAGTCAGACTTTCTTTGTTCTCTTTAGCCTGGCTCTACACACAAAGGCTGTCAGATTTTTTGTCCCATTGACATTTGTTTTCTTCCTAGCAGAATCACTTATTAGCAGGTGTCAGGCCACCGGGCCTGCAGGTTGGAAGGCTATGCAGCCGGAACCTGAACGTTAAGTCTCTGTCCTGTGGTTCTTTCGCTCTCATTGATTCTGGTTCTTCTGTTCCTACCCTGACTTCCTGAGTCCTCTTGCTTGCTATGAGGACAGCAGATGACCCCTTCCACTACAAAGTCCAGTCACATCCAGGGAACCCAGCCATAGACCCTTAGGTTCCTGGGAAAGTTGACTTAGAAATAACTTGTTGTATACAAAGCAAGCACCTTCTGAGTCTATACACAGAGTTAATTGGTTCAGAGCCCTAAAATATTATGTGGTTTCTTTCTTAATAGAAACGAGAAGTAATACAAATGAAAGATCTTTATGCACACTTTCTTGGTAATTTTCAGTGAAGGGTATATTATCTTCTGGATAGATCTACAGGAACATGCAGTATGCGCCTACCTCTTATTTTCATTAAGGGTGGTAATAGCATGCACACAGGAGCACAGCACTTGGCGTTTACACAAGAGGCCTCCCTTCTTTTTCTCCTTTTCATTCTGTTGTTAACAATCTCGGCTTCACATTTCTTAAATATCTTCCAGGTGAAAGAAAACACTAAACACTGTTCATGACTTAAATACTATCTTGGGTATACGGTTTTCAAAAGATGTGAGATTGGTACATTACAAAGGCTTTCAAATTTACTTTAGGATAGCAAATGATTATGAGTGCCACCTACCACCCCCTCAGCATTTCTCAAGAGGGCCGCTGTTGGGGAGGGAGTTGAGGCTTTCTCTCTCAGCAGTAGAAGGCTTTGTTAGCCACGAATCCCAATCAGTTAACCAGTCAATCTGTCTCCCACCAGTGTGGACAAAAGCAGGACTAATGCATGGAGGAGACAGAAAGCTGAGAAGAGACACTGCTAAATCTTCCAGCTGTGGAGAGAGGACTAGTAAATTCACACACCTACCCACACATTCATTACCCTATTTATTCCACTACTCCTTTGCTCAACACAAATGTAATAAATACCTATGGTATGCCTCCCGGTGTGTTGGGCTCTGAAGACATAGGACAGAAGCACATCAAGATCTGTGCTGGTGAAACACACAATTTAATGGGAGCATAGGAATTATACAACTAATTATGTAAGTGGCCCTCTTAACATTGCTATGCAAAGGGAACTCTGAGGACTTCATGAAGGAAGTGACACACAGAAATGAATGCAGGAGCTTCAGTATGGAAGAAACAGAACTGTCACCATGGTGATGGGAATCTATTGAGGAAAAGCTTGACATTTGCAGGAAGCAGTATGTGCAAGGTCCCTGAGACAGATGGACTCAAATTCTATAAGTGATTTCTTTAAAAAAATGCATGTATGTTATTTATAGAAAATACAATAGTACAATGTATATAAAACACTATTATTTAAAAGTAAAAGAGGAACATTTCTTTTTAAATTTTCAGTCAGTGAAGATAACAACATCGTATTCTCTTTCCCTCTTCTGCTTGCAGAAAAGAGGGGTGGCATTTAGAGCTGGGGGAGATGGCTCAGTGGATAAACTGCTCAAGGGCCTGAGTTTAGATTCTAAAAGCAGGAGATGTGGATGGAGCGTGTCTGTAGCCTCGTAACTGGAAGGTCAGGGATAGGCATATCCTGTGGTCTTGCTGGCCAGCCAGTCTAGCAAAAATGGCAAGCTTCAGGTTCAGCAAGAGGACTTGTCTCCAAAAATAAAGCAGTGAGTGCAATAGGAGAAGACATCTGCCATCCACCCCTGGCTATGGGCATACATTCCTGCACATACACCACATGCATGTGAATAGTCATACACACACACAAAATTTATCATTTACTATGGATCAGTTTTCTACAAAGCTGAAGCTGGACTCATAAACTTTTAATTCTGGACTAAAAACAGAGACTCCCTTTTAACTCCCTACGGATCAGCACTCTATTGCTCATTCCCACAAGACCAATGACACCTGTGCTCTTAAGCTGTATTTGCCCGAATGTTTATGAAGAGTGACGAGATTTTTAAGCTTTCTGTTTCAAGCTCGTGCTTTTATAACATATAATAAAAATACTAGGAAAAAAGCTACATCCTTTGGTCTCAATTATAAAAATTTCCATGCTACTCACAGTTGCATCGCTTCTCTCATTTTGGAAAGACGTAAGCAGCTTGCACCAACTTCCTTTGAAAGCCTGAGGTATTTCTTAGCTTTAAACATGCCTCATTGACCTGTAGACAGCCTATCATCCAGGACTCCATCGACAGCTCTCGAAACTATTCATGTTTCCTGCCTGGCCCTCTCCTTGGGTAAGAGACTACCATGTATTCCTTCTCAACCACAAGAAACCGGATTTCATCAATGGACTTGTGTTTCTGAAACTCTTAAAAGGAATCAGCCCCAAGCCTTGGTGTTTCTAGGTTTGTGACGAGAACTGCAAGTATATCCTGGTTTATGGGGTTTTATTTATTTTTGTTTGTTTGTTTGTTTTTGTTTGGTTTGGTTTTGGTTTTTGATAAGTATATCAAAGAGCCAAATTTTAAAATTATGGTAAGAAACAAATTTTAAAATTCATGAGGATTACGGGCTAAATGTCTACACTGATATTTGTGTCATGCAAGCAGCTATTACGCACTTGAGATCCATCTCCATTATAAGTAACTGTACAGGGTAATTATAAGTTACTTTCATTGTAAGTATCTGTATAAGATAATGCATATGTGTTCTTTCAAGCCACTTAGTTGGTGTGATTGTTATAGGAGCATAGAAACGAATAACCTGAACTCACCACCAGTCCTTCAAAGGGGATACTCCTCCATAAACTCTAAGCTCTTTATTTTAGAAAATGCTACGACAATCCACACAGTTTCCAAGCAGGAATACAAAGCTCATGATGGCTACTCACACTGGCTTATCCACTACAGTGGATAGTTTTAATAGTCCATTGGGATAACTAAGGAAGAGAGTCTTAAGGAGGAATTGTCAAGATCAGATTAACACTGGAGTTTATGTGTGAAGAACTGATTTAGTTGTTAAAGCCTAGCCTATTGTGGGCAGCACCATTTCCTGGGCCTGGGGGTCTGAGATCAAGTGAGTGAGTGAGTGAGTGAGTGAGTGGTGATTCATATTGTCTCCCAACAACTTGGACTGAAAATTGAAATTATAAGCCAAATAAACTCCTCTCTCCCCCAAAGATAGGACATTTGTCACCATATTTTATCACACCAGTAAGTATGAAACTAGAATATCTACCCTCTTCAATGGGTTTGTGTTATATTTCAAGATACTTTCAATTTATCTCTCTTTTATACTAGCAACATCTTTGTTTTTCAAGGTTGTTTTCGGTATGTGCATGGTAACCTATTAGTCTGTGTGGATGTCCTAACAATATAGCACAAAATGGGTGGCTTACACAATGGAAACTTATTTTTTCCCCACATTTCTGGAGGTTGAAAGTTCAAGATCCGGGCACTGGTAGAACTTGTTACCTTCTGAGTTATGTCTCCATGCCTGGCCAGAAGTCATCATATGTTCTCCTCATCTGATCTTTCCTCTGTGTGTGCACATCTAAGTATCTTTTATAAGAACAACAGATTTCCAAGCTTATGGCCCCACTTCGTCATTGTAAAGCATGTAACTCTTCAGTTATTGAATGCAAGGATATAGAAATGGTTTTAATGAACAAATGATTCAAATGTTTAGTTCTAAAAATTGTCAGTGACTTCAATGAAGATTCAAATATACAAAGAAGTGAAGATGCAACTTCAAGACTTGGATGAAAAATTCACCAATTTGGAAAGAAGTTAAGCTCAGAGATATTTAGCTAGGGAGGTAGGTAGGTGTGGGTATAGGGTACATGGAAATCATGGAAATGAAAAGATCAATAATTTATATTGGAAAAAAAGCTCACCAAACCTTGAGCTAGGGAGATGTCTCAGTGGGATAAAAGTGTTCACCATGCAAGTGTGAGGACCTGAGTTCAAATCCCCAGACCTTGGTTTAAAAACAGGATGGTCAGTACAAGCTTTTAGTCTAGCATTCCTTCTGGGGCATGGACAGTAGAAGAAGGTAAGAATGCCCCAAAATGTACCACACGCACATGCACACACACATGCACATGCACATGCACACGCGCACACCCTCAGTGAAAAGCAAGTAACACTGCTAGAGCAAACTAAGTAGAAGAAAAAATGCCAGGGTTTTTTATAGACAGAATTGAAGAATAGTACATTCAGGTAAATAAGCAATTATAACCAGAGCATTAAAGACCTCTAGGACATGATTAAGAAGCTAAACTTAATGAATCTGTCCTATAGAAGAAGTGCAAACAGAAGACATAAAAAATCTATGAATTATTGCAGATGATTCTCCAAATCTAGAGGACAAATGGATATACAATTACAAATAGAACCCCTAGAAGACAGGACTATAAGAAAGAATCTTTCTGAGTCATACTATAATCAAAATGACAATAGAGCAGAACAAAGAAACTATCAAAAGTCATGAGAGAAGGTTGAAGTTATTGGTCTTCATGTGTAATTCCTTTAGGGAGTAAGACGATTCAGGGAACCCAGTGTTCATACAAACAGTGATTATAATACTCAGTGCTAACTTTAGAAACAATCATACATTACATGTGAACATTTTCTAAATCAAAACCCTTATCAAATAACTCACAAATAAGAAGGCAGGTTTCCAAATATTAGAGTGTGCCTTTTGTCAACGTGACACAAACCTAGGCGTAACTGGGAAGTTGAACGTCAATTGAGAAGGTGCTTTCACCATACTGTCTTTAGACAAGTCTATAGGGCATCTTCCTCATTAATGATTGATACAGGCTACCCTGTGGGTGGTGCAAACCTGGGCAGGTGGTACTAGGTTGTATAAGGGTGTAGATTGAACAAGCCATGAGGAGCAAGACAGTAACCAATGTTCCTTGGTGGCCTTTGCTTCAGTACCTGCCTCCAGAAACTTGCCCTGCTTAAATTCTCTGCCTTAAATTCTCCTGATGATGGACTGCAATCTGCAAGAATTAAGGCTGTGTCCTCTTTCCTGTCTCTCTCTCTATATATCTGCAATTGTCCTGTTCTTTACCCTAGGAACTAAATCAGAGTAGATTTCTCCAAGAAAAATATACAGGGGACATCTCTGTATACTCATAAGTGCCAAATGGTTCCTACAAGGCACAAGCTAGTCCCTTCCTCAGCTCTGAGTTTTCTTGGACACTGAAGAGAATCATTAGATATGGACTCCAGACTTCAGGTGCTTCATCACTCTCGGTTCTGTGTTTGGTGCCAGGGATATGGTAAGTTAAATGTGCAAGTCAGCAAAACTGAGGGGTAAGGACAATCTTGTTTGCTCACCTATATACTTTCCCAGTACTGTAACAAACAGAAGTAAAATCCCCTTGGGAATAGAAAAGCCATCTCGAGCCATTTCTTCTGGGAGCCCCTTCTTGCTGGTAGTCACATAGTCACAGCCTATGGAAAAGAAACTAACATGGCAGGCCCCTGAGGAAGGCACAAGCCTGGCAAGGACATGCATTTTTAGTTCATTATTCTCCCTTAGACTGGCAATGAATAGGAAGTGAAATAGAAGCAAACAGCAGAAAGAGTGGGATAAAAATGCCCTGGCTATCCTAGAACTCACTCTGTAGACCAGGCTGGCCTTGAACTCACAGAGATTCACCTGCATCTACCTCCCAAGTGCTGGGATTGAAGGTATGTTACCACTACTGAGCATAGCTCTTGAATAGCTCTTGGATTTGTAGGACAGCCCTTGATTGAACTGGGCCTTTTATTCTTTTTAAGTTTTTATTGACCCTAGATTATTTCAGATGAAAAATAAAAGTTTATCAATCAGAACAGAAATAATGAATATTTCTTGTATTGTCTTGGGACTGGCCAGCACACTTCACAAGACAAGACAAACTTGGGATCTGAGGAGAGGTTGTATATTCTCATCTAGAACAACTCAAAGCAGAGAGGAGATCCAACCTTCCAGGGGTCCTCACCCAGGAGCAGACAGCGTACCAATCCTTTGCTGTCTTTTTTTTTTTTTTTTGTATCTGGGCTTAGAGGCATCTATTTGTTTAAAAACAATCTCAGGAACAGCGAGTGCTGGGCAGTGGGAAACAGAGATCAGTGGGAGCCTCCTGGGAGAACTAAATCTGATGAGGACACCTAACAGCTGGGTGGGTATCATGTTCGGCTTCTTCAGCTGCTGAAATATGTCACTGAGGACCCGTCATTCTGCTCTACCAACCAGATTTCATGCCACCAAGAGGCCTTTGCTAAATTAAATTGGTTCCCACCAGTAAATGGAGATGCTTACTCCCCTGTGGTCGCCCTCTTGCTTGTACCCAGAACCCTTCTCTGTGAAGCCAGTTAGGGGGCTAGCACAGGGACCTGGGCTGTGATCAGAGCCATGCTATACAGGTATCCATTTAAGGCTGGTTTCCTGAGCCAATCTCCAGGGTGGGCCTAAACCAAGGTTTCTTATACATTTTTTTGTTATTGTTGTTCATGAACCATTTCTTCCTGGGAAAATTTTTACAAAATTCTGATACAAATATATAAAATAGATATATGAAGCAAACATTTAATGACAGTAATCCATAAAAATAGGTTTTAAAATAACTCTTTGGTATACATATAATTTTACCATTTACTAAAGATGAAAGAATGTTTGCATGCTAATTAAATGACTATGATTTTTTTTTACATAAAGAATTAAATCTTGGCTGACTATTTGTTACTACAAGACTTAGATCTTCTTCAACTTTTCCAGAAGTGATCAGCGTTTTTCTTATACTCTTAGTGCTGAGAATTATAGTTCCTGTGAATATGGCAGAAAGACGTTCAGAACCATTTCAGAAATTGTTGAAAATTCTGTCCTGATCAAGTGAAAATTCATTTAGCATTTTTAAAAAATGATACTCATGTGAGCAACTCAAACATCAGTTTTCAAAATCAAATGATCTAACACAATGCAGGCCAGAGGTATACCAAGGTGTTACTTACAGGGTAGGGAATGATGGCAGAAAAACATTGTCCTTATTTGTCTTAATTAAACCACTACACTTTCAGAAGACCAGACAGGTTTATACAAAAACACTGTGATTCATATCATCCCGTATCACGTGGCATCTGAGCCAAAGGGATTCGAGTAGCATTCACTGCCATTGTGTGGTGTGATGGTGTGCTCAGTACCTAGCGTATGGGCACAGTGTGCAAAGAGTGCCCAGAACCAAGCTACAGCGAAGTCACGTAATGCCAAACAGGTGAGTACAGCCAGGAACTCCTCAGACTTGTCATGGGGTCAATTATGAATTAATTATTGGTCTTTAATATTACCCTATCCATGTTCCACACATTCAGTACACAAGCCAATGTGGGCTTGTGGCTCACTGTTTAAAGCTTGGGGCTTAGGTGAACCAGAACTCACAGAAGGGCAGCATAAAGCCATGTTACCGTTCAGCAGTGAGAACATGGAATGGTGTTCTCTGAGGCAGCCAGAGCACAGACCTGACAAGATGATCTTGCTGTATTGTTACATAAGTTCACTTGAAATTGGAACCCAATCAGTTCACCAGAATTAATCATGCCACTTATGAGGACCAGATGGAAAGTAACTGTCAATCTCCCTGACCCCTGGTCTCAGGGATCAGAAGTAGCACCTAAAAATCTTAATGTGCCTCCCTTTGAATTGAGCTCCTCAGGTTTAAATAGTACATTGACCTGTGCTTGGGAACATACAGTCTGATCACGTCTCTGTGGACAACTGAGAAGTTAGCATCTTATCCAGAATTCTAACCTCAAGTACCTCAAAAGATCCTTTCCTTCTAAATCTGCATCACAGTCACTTGTGGCCAGATCTACTCATCAGTCTGGGTTTCCGTGTCCCTGAGTTTTTGCGTTTTTGAATAGTTATGAACAAGAATATAAGCAAAAATATATTACACAATTTAAATACATCCCATGAAAACTAAAATACTTCCCTCTTTTGTCTTGCACTGATTTTTTTTTTTTTTACAAAACCATGTTGTAGTCTTTCAGCATAATAAGTAAAATAAATAAGTCATCTATATTGATTGCCATGATCAAGTAAGTTTTGTTTACCACAGGTCTCGGAGAGACAGTGTGATAATTTGAGTTACTTTTTTTTGGCTTTAAATTGTATATTAATTGCACTTATCTCTCTAGCTGTTCCTCCAGCTTTAGCCCCTACCAGGTTTTATTTATCAGAAGCTGATGGCCATTGCCTTTAAAATATAAGGAATGTTACAGCAGTTTCAGTTTTTCCTCTCTAAGAGTCCCATCTGAAGGACTTCAAGAAATTCCTCTCAGACTTTCTGTTCTAGCTTGGACTCTCTCCAGGCACGGTTGTTACCCAGATACTCTGTTGGATCACCACTCCTGGGAACTTTTTTCTCTTTCTCTTTTTCACTATTTCTCAAGGGAATATTCTACACATTCATCAGAAATTCCAAAGAAAGAGAATGTAGGAATTGTTTAAGTCCTTGATAGTTGAAGGTGTCTTTACTCCCCCCCACCACCACAGCTGGCACTTGGCTGAATAAAGAATTCAGTGAAGTGAAGTGAATTGTGTGTTTTATCTCAGAATATTGGAGGCAGAAGTCTGCTATCTTTTATGCCTCTGTCTTTTCATTGTTATGTAAGGTCACTGAAAAACTCTGTGCACATGTGTCTATGCTTCCTGGTTGCCCACCTCTGCTGCATGGAGAGGGCAGGCGAGATGAATAGCTTTCTTACTGGAAGTTCTCAGATGTCCGCATCTGGAATTTTTCATCTGAGCTGTTCTGTTTCCATAGACAATGCACCTGCTGTCTCCATCCTGAGAAGCATATACATGCCTGCTTGCTAGGAACCTAGGATGAAGTAGAGTTATGTCTACCCAGAGTTCATTTCCTGTTAAACTTGCTGTGGTCCTTAGTGTATTTCACCCCCACCCCTGTGTGTTTCTGAGGCAACAACTCTTCATATCCTATCCTGTCCTGTCCTGTCATGTTATAATTATGTATACTACTTTCTTGATACCTCTACTAAAAAGATTGGAAGAGACATGGAGGCTCAACTGTTTAAAATTTATTTTTCAAAAATTTGAAAGTGTGTGTGTGTGTGTGTGTGTGTGTGTGTGTGTGTGTGTGTGTGAATGAAGACTAGGAAAAGGCATTGGATCCCTGGAAGCTAGAGTAACAGGCATTTGTAAACTGCCTGACATGAGTGGAGGCATCTGAACTCCAGACTTTGTGACAGAGCACCAAGTGTTCTTAACTGCTGAGCCATCTCTCTGGTCCTGTGTTCTGACTTTCTAACTAAAGCAACCCTTCCATCTCCATGATTCCCTGACCCCCCACTCCCTTCCTCCAGCCATTCTGTGTGGGCACTGAGCCTACCAGAGGCTATGTAGGTTATTGAGGGTCTCTATGAGTCTCTGTGAGGCTCTGTGGGAGTCTATGAGGTTATGAGGGGCTCTGTGGGGGTCTATGAGGTTATGAGGGGCTCTGTGGGGGTTCTATGGGACTCTGAGGGGTTTTCTGGGGCTCTGTGAGGCTTTGAGGGGCTCCGTGGAGGATCTGTGGGGCTTTGTGAGATTCTAATGGGCTCTAGGAAGCTTTGAGGGGCTCTGTGGTTTACTTCCAGGCTTTAGAAGTGGTGCTATCTCATTGGGAACGTTTTCTTTCTATTTTGTCCTCAAAAAGTTTCTCAAAATCTCTTTTTTTTATTCTCTTTTTCATTGTGTGTTTGTGTGGCTGTAATTACAAAATGGGAGAATAATGACACCATGGGTCAATGTGCCGTGCTTACTGTAAGTCTAAGTAACCCCAGAGTAGCCTGAAGGTCAGGTGAGTGAACAGAGCTGTCTGAGATCCAAGGTGGCTTGCAAAGAGCAACCTAAGGTGTTTCTAGTAAATGGACAAGAGGACTCAGATATTAAACTGCAGATTAGGCCATAGAAAGAGCAAGATAAAAGGCCCTAAGGGTAGGAAGTTACGTCAAATTCAGAGCACAGCACCATAGTCTCGTTTATCTGGAGACTTAGATATTTACTTTCAGAAGACAGAGAGCATGTGATACCATAGCCAAGGCCAAGGTTTCTGAGAAAGGAAGGAAAGTGGTGGCTTGTTTTCCATGGAAAACAGAGTGATTTGGTCAAAAATCACAAACAGAGACCCTTCCAGCAAAGATGATCGCTCAGCATTTGTTCAGAAATGGAGTGATGAAGGCCCAGGCTGAGCTGGTGCAGAGTGCGTGTGTGAGGAGATTCCTCCCCTAGAGAAAGCTCAGCACCTAGCAATGCTGATATGTCAGTGAAATAAACATGATTGTAACACAGAAGATGATTCTACCAATGCTGATGCCACAGATAGTGAGGTAAACATGGTTATAACACTGGAGAAGATTCTCAAAGGGGGGCAAGTTTGGAGGTACTTATTCCAGTTGACAAGTACTTATTTTAGGAGACTAGAGAAAAATTTTCTGTCAAAAAGGAGATAGGTTGTAGGACAGTCAACCTTCAGGTTGGATAGAATTCTCTTTGGGTTATCTGGAATCTTATATAAGCAGTACAAGCCTATTTTGTGTTACCATGGAAACTGTCTGGGGTATCCTCCAGTCTTAGGACACATACTTTTCAGTCACAATTCAGTTTATCAGTGTGTAGAAGACTGAGCCCCATTCCCCAGGAGTGGAACACAAGGGTAACACAGAAACTGTACTTTCTGAATCATACTTTAGACCAGGGATTGTACTATTTCTCATGTGTTTATCTCATGAAATGCACATTATAAGTCAATAAGATTCAAAGTGACCCTTCATTTTCAAGATTCTCTGACTCCCCACTCCTTTCCTCCAGCCACCCTGTGTGGCAACTAAGCCTACCATCAGACTCAGAGATTTTACTGACTACTGAGATGTTAATATGTTATGTTTCATCTACTGGGTTTGTTTCTTCCTCTCTAAAAAGAGTCAAGTGCATCACATTGGAAGCAGTGGTGGGCTGGATGCCACGAACACATACCACTTAGACAAAGTGGACTTTGCTCTAAGCAGTACAAATTGGGAGATGTCAGAACACATATCAGGTAAACTCTAGGCCCTGGGTCTCCAGCAGTCACCACCCAAATGAGCAAGGACTTTATACAGAGCCTCCTCCCAAGCCACAGACCATGAAAAGGCTGCTGAGAAATGAGAGTTTTCATCTTACTGGCCAGAATTCTGAGTTGGCTAAAGAAATTGACGGGTTAGGAGCCACCAGGCATTGAGCCAGGCCAAACTGGCACCCCCAACAGATGCCACAAAGCAAGAGGGTGAGGACAACCGGTCTCCCTGCTTCTGAATGGCCCCACAGGAACCACAGCACTCTAGCCTCAAAGAGTTATGAGTTCTGGCATCCTGCCGTGAAAGGAACAGGCATCTTCCCTCTGTCAACTGCCCTTGACAAGCCAAAAACATGATTCATGACTCATGAGAATGGTTGCTTTCTTCACAGCCACTCTCTGGCTTCGCTTTGGGCCCAGGAATAATTGGCCACAATCAACCCACCCAAAGAAGTGGTTCCCCCTCTCCCCCCCCCCACTACATCACTCTTCCTTCTGAGGACAATAGATTCACCCAATGTGGTGAGGGGGAAGTTTAACCAAAGGAAAAACTGAGCCCACACTGATAAAACATCAGTGTTATCGAGGGACAGCCAGGCGTGAGAGCAGAGCCACCCTTGCCTTGTGGTGACTCTTGGGATACCTTTGTGTGTATTTCTCAACTGCTCCTAAGCATGGATGTGAGTCCCTCCCTAAGGAAGAGTGTAAACGACAGGGCTAAGCACTTTGGTGTTTTAAACATCCCTCTTGTCATATTCCCCTCTTGTGCTCCATTAGACCATACCCATTTTGTAAAGGGCATGAAAGTTCTCTTTTAAACAGCAGCTTTGTTGGCATTGCAGCTTACAGTAGATATTAATGTTGACTACTGAATACCCACTAAGCATCAGGGAATATAGCTACCAAGTACCCACCGAACTCTGCCAGCTCAGAAGTACTTGTGCATGATCAAAAAAATGAAGTACAGTTCATACGGAAATGTAGTTACAGATGAGAGCATAAGCCAGGACAGTCTTACATAAAGGAGGGTATGTGGGCTGTCTTCCTGGCCTTCCTTTCTATGTTAGCATACGAACTATGCTTAAAAAGAACAAAAATGAATCCAGATGTGCTTTTGATATGGAGTTCAGGCAATTCCACAGTTTCTTCTAAATTCCAAAATGACTTTTTGACACAAAAATAGAGATGCTATTAACATAGTTGGTCCTTAAACGAGGAGCATGGCCCACTCTGGCTGACAGCTTCCCTCACAGAGAGACCTCCTAAGCGTGAAGCTGGAATGGTGAAGGCTAGGAGCACTGTCTTTGTTTCCACATTAAAGGGAAAAGGGACCTGAAGTTGGCCTTGCAGCCCCTCTCCCTGCCCAGCCAGGCAAGGTGGGGCAGAGAGGTGACAGGGAGGCCTGTTGTCACCACAGCCCCTTGTCCTCCCCATCGGTCAGCCTTCTGTAATTCTCAGAAGAGCAAACTAGAATACTCTTGCTTACCTCTTCTGCATAGCCTTAACCACTTCTTGGCAAAAGAATGCTTTTCCCATGTATGTATAATTTTGTGGTCTCAAATCTGTAAAATTAATGAATTACATGAATATATTTCTTGGAGCTGATATTTGAAGATGATCACTGAGATTATATGAAGTAATCTTTAGTAGCATGGGAAAATACTAGAACGCCTATTACTTTCTCTCTAATTTGTTATCGCAAATGTACTTCATAAGACATTCAACAAGCTCACACCAAATTAAGAAAATTGATGAGTAATATTTATAAAAACAAGTATATAAATATGTGAGGAGGCATACATATTTTAAGTTAAATTTGTTTTACTTTGTATGTGTGTGTCTGAGTGTGTGTGTGTGTTTGTGTTTTGTGTTACATGTGTGAATAGTATATGAGTGTGTACACATGCTGGTGTGTGACCTGTGCAATCTCAGAGGCTGGAGGAAGACCTTGTGAATCCTATTCTATCTCTTCCCATGTTATCCCCTTGACTGGTGCTATTGTACTGATCCCGTAGGTATGTGTACAGCCAATGTGCTCCTGGGATCCTTCTCCCTGTGTTGGCCTCATCCTACGTGGACTCTAGGTATGATCACACCATAGTTTTTAATGAGGAGTCTGAACATTTTTCTGAGCATTTCATGATTGCATCCTAGTGCAGCTTTTGTCTACTGAGAATCTCCTCTGCCTCCACTAAGTATTTTTTTTAAACTGGTAAATATATATGATCATAAATGTGTAGTCACAGATGTGACCTCTTAGGTAGAGGGGCTTATGGAACCAGAAATCAACAAATATGCCATTGAATAAACAAAACCTATGTGTGTGTGTGTGCATCATTACCTAACTGGGGAAACCAATGTCCTCTAGTCTGGCACTTGCCTGAATTACCACTCACTCTCTACCCTGTCATCTACATTCTAATATTACACACTGTTGTAGCCTCATTTGTTTGTAGACCTCTCTTCAAAATGTCCCAGTTGTCTGCTGTTTTCTTTCTTTCCTATAAAATACTTCTTGCCTTACATTGTTTATGTTGCATTCTTAGACCATATGAATCTTTGTTTGAGGATTTCTTTCCTAGATCATAGGAATGGCTGAACACATTCTTTTCTGTGTGTCTACAACATCATAGTATTGGTCATTCTCATTGCAATGATTACCTCCTCCATTACAACTCTTGAGGGTCAAGAATCATGTCATTTCCTCTACCTTAGCAGCACCAGACAATTCTAAAAAACGATAGTAACTCAGCTACATCCTTGCTTCTACTTCGGGTCTTGAGGATCTCAATTCCACCCAATTCTGCCCAATCTCTTGCTGATATTTAAGGGTATTCAGACGCATAGTAGCCATTAACTCCAATGTTAGTAGAGTCCCACATGAGTTGAGGTATAACATAATGGGGAGCAGAACCCTCCACAGACAGAGAGTTAGATGACAATCTTGGACATAATCCCCAAGGTGCAGTTGGATGAACTTGCAAGAACACATTTATGCTCTGGCCACTGTTTGGTCTCTAGGATGAAAGTCAAAATCATGGTTGACAAAACATGTTTTTCCAGATTATAGTATTGTTGTATTGGGCAGTCTGAAAAAAGAAGTACATTATGTTTATAATTGTGTATATATGTGTATTTCTTTGTGTGTCTGTCTACATGAGTGCAGTACCTGAGGAGGCCAGTAGAGGGCATTGGATACCTTGGAATTGGAGTTAGAGGCAAGGGGGAGCTACTTGGTATGGGCACTGGGGGAAAAAAAAACTCAGAATCTTTTAGGAGGCAGGGAGAGCAGATCTATCTCTTTAGACCAAAAGTATATAAATTTTGAGTGATTCATTAAAGAAAAAAATTCATGGTTATTTTGGAATGATCTTAGAATATCTAGAGCTTTCATAAGGCATGTAGATAACATGCTAAACAGGTATCTTACGTATCAACTTAAGCTGCTGTAACAAAATACTACACATTGGGTGGCTTAAATAGCTGAGGCTAGGAACTCAAGGTCAATGTACCAGCTTGATGATGTCTCTCTCCCTAGCTTGTAGAAGCTGACTTACCACCATGTCTTCAAATATGAGAGAGACAGAAAGAGGAAAGGTTAGGAGAATGAAGAAAGGGTTAGAGCAGCAGAGAAGGTGTATAGGGAGGGAAGAAGAGGAGACTCTGGTACTTCTTCCTTATCACATAAAGAAACCATCTCTGCCAGATAAAGACTATTTGGAGTTCTAGATCTCTCTGATGGTTTGGATATAAAATTTCTTTCATAAGCTCATATTTTTAAACCTGTGGTTTAAACACAGCTGATGAAGAGGTGGTGGAACCTAGCAGTGAACCGAGAGAGGAAGTTGGCCAGCGGAGGGTGGACCTTGAGGTTTATGGTATAGTCCTGTTTCCATCTTTGCCTCCTGATCTGCTAGGTTGTGAGCAAGTGGCTGTCACAGAGCCATCCATCACGGACTGTATTCCATCCAACTATCTGCCAAATTAAGTCATGTCTTGTTTAAGTAGCTTCTTGTTAGATATTTAGTCACAAGAATAAGAAAAGTAATCAATAGAGTCATATGGTCTCAATTTCACCATTTCACCATGCATTACTCTTTGAGTCACCTTGGGGGTTAGAGCCTTAGTATATAAGTTAGGAAACACAAATGTTCACTCCATAACACTTATCTAAATGCTACTTATTTGCCCATAGAACCTACCACAATATGATAGCCAGCTCCTAAAACAGTCATCCCTATTTACTACCTATCAATAACCATGTCTTCATAACCTTTCAACACTGAGTAGGGCTAGTTCCTATAAACAACCAAGTTTTGCAGGAATTATAGTGTATGTCTGATCCTCAACATGTGCTACCACTTTTAAATGAGTGGCTCTAGGGAAAAACACCTATTGTCAGCTCAGCTAACACCAGCAGCCCTCCAGAGGTCCACATAGCAAGAAACGGATGTATAGGAGACCTGTAAAGGTTTGTTTGTTTGTTTGTTTGTTTGTTTTTTAAAGATAGATGTACTGGCAGAAACACAGTAAAGTTTGGATGAAAAGGGAGATGTGAAAAGGGACAAACTGTGGAGAGGTCTTTGGTTACCCAGCTTCTAAAGGCAGAAACAGACCATGAACAGCACTCAACTCCAGAATGCAGGGCATTTTGTGCAAAGGAGGCATTACTAAGTGGGTGGAAGCAGAAGCTCAGAAAGTGGAGTGAAATGGCATACATCAGTGCCCTAAGGAAAAGGGCAGAACTAGTGAGGTGAGGGGAGGAGAGGTGAGGGGAGGGGAGGTGAGGGGAGGTGAGGTGAGGTGAGGTGAGGAAAGGAGAGGGGAGGGGAGGGGAGGTGAGGTAAGATGAGATGAGGTAAGGATCTTTCCTAGTAACCCCCCTCTCTTCATGTACGTGTGTATGTATGTATGCGTGTGTGTGTGTGTGTGTGTGTGTGTGTGCCTGTGTGTACTATGTGTCTGATTTTGCATGTGGGTGGGTGGTTGCACATATGTAGGGGTATGCATCCACACTTGTGGTTGTTGTTAGGAATCATCTTTCATTCTTTCCCAACCATATCTCAGTCAAACTCAGAGCTTGTTGATATGGTTGGTCTCAAAGTCTCCACTTTCTGAGGCTGGAATTACAGGTGGGAATTCCACACCTATTTGACATTTATAATGGTTTCTGGGATCCAAACTCAGGTTTTCATCCTATGTGGCAAGTACTTTAACCATTGAGTCATTTCCTTAGCCCTTGAGGAACTTACAGTAAGAGTCTGTTGAATTTCAGAATTGGTCTGAATTGGCCATTCATTTGTGCTCCAGTGCTCCTTTTACTGGGCACAGGTACCTATAATGTTCATTTCATTCCTGTGTGTTGGTGAGGAGAGAGATGTCTTCAAGCCATTAGATATAAGGACATGTAAAAGGTCTGGGGAGATTTATTTGCATGTCAACTTGATTTTTACAATCAGTTCTTGGACTTGGAACTGATAGGATATATATACACATTAGGATAGTTATAGTATATATATAGTTAGTGGAAGACTGTGCAGAAGAGGGTTTACGTGAGAGTAAGACATAAATCAGTGGGTGCCAAGGAGGTGTGAAGAAGCATGGTAGATAGCACCCAAGAAGACCTCAGTGATGCCTACATCTGATATCCATCTGATACCCATGTTTGTGTACTTCATTTTCCAACTTGGAAGAGGACCAACGCACTGGCACTTGTAGGTAACTTAGTGTGAACTTTTGACTATGGGTCTTAGAAGATACCAAACTCATCTTGGATCCCCGGCTCTGGTGGAAGACAGAGCTTCCGTATCTGAAGACATTGCTCTTCTGGCAAGAACTGAGGGATCTCAGCTATAGCCACTACTAACTTGGTGGCATATGAAGGATGTTCTTGTAAATGGATCCTCCTACTCCAGGCAAGCTGTATGGAGAGAGATTTGAAACTACAACCTTGTAGCAAAGCTTATAGCCCATAGAAGTGATGAGGGTCATATGTTGGTGCTCAGACTTATAAAAACTTTAAATTTGAAAATGTCTTCATTTATAAACTAAATTGTAATACAACATTATCTATATCTATCTATGTCTATGTATCTGTCTATCTATCTATCTATCTATCTATCTATCTATCTATCTACCTATCTATCATTGAGCATCTCCATTCTCCTTCCTCTGGCCTTCTCTCTCCAAAATAATTCCTTCTTAGTTTTTAAATTGTATGTATATATATGAAGTACTGTTAAATCTAGATTCTGTACGTGAAAGAAAATGTGTTATTTGTGCTTCACTTGCCCTGATTACTCTCTCTTTCTTCTCTTCCCTGAAGCCCCTTTCCCTTACACATATCTTGCTCTTACTTACATCTCACAACCCATCCATATACATGTAGATACACTGAAATCTAGATGCTGCATATGAGAGGAAGCATGTAATATTTATCTTTCTGAGCCTGGCTTATTTTGCTTAACACTATCTCTGGTTTCATCTATTTTCTGGCAAATGACAAAAGTCCCTTTGCAACTGAGTCAGTCTGCTGTGTGGATATATCCATCACATTTCTTTATGTGTTCATCTGTTGGTATGTACTTAGACTGGTTACATGCCATGGCTGCTAGGAATAGTGTAGCAATAAACATATATGTACAAGAGTTTCTGTGGGTTGGTGACTTCAGCATATTTAGCTATACCCAGAGGAGGCATAGCTCATCACACTGAGTTTTAGTTTCTTGAAGGACTCCTTGCCAATAAGCAATGCAGAAGGTCGTCACTTCCCTTGTATCTTTAACATAATTTGTTTGTTTAATTGGTCTTAGCCATTCTGACTGGAGAGAGATGGGCTGTTGGTGTAGTGTGAATTTGAATTTCCCTGAGAGTTGGGAATATTCAGCGTTTCTTCCTAAATTTACTTGTCATTTGTATGTTTCCTTTTGGGTGATTTGGGGTTTGTAGGGCTTTGTAGTTAATTTTTATAGTTCTTTATAAATTTTATCTAGAAATCATCTGTTAGATGTATAGTTGGCAAACGTTCTCTCCCATTCTGTAAGCGCTCTGCTTCCTCCGCCACGCAGAAGCTTTCTATTTTACAAAGTCACATTCAACTTGCTATTATTTGCTAGGCTATGAGTTTCAGTTTCAGAAAGTCTTTGCCTATGCTTATATTTAAAGTATTTTCCCCATGTTTTTCTCTAACAGTTTCAATGTTTCAGGTCTTACATTAAAGTATTTAATCCATTTTGAACTGATTTTAAAAAAAACAGTGTGAAAGATAGGGGTATAATTTTATTCTTCTACAGATGGATAGCCAAGCTTTATAGCACCATTTGTTGAAGAGGCTGTTTTTTTCCCTAAAACTCTGTTTTTGGCACTCTTCTTCAAAGTTAGCAGGACATAGTTGGCAGGGATTATTTTTGGGTTCACTATTGCTTTTCCATTGGTCTGTGTGTGTGTGGGTGTGCTTGTGTGTGTGCACGCGTGTCAGTGTGCATGTGCATGTGTGCGTGTGTGTGTGCGTGTGTGAGTGTGTGTGTGTGTTAATCTTTGTGCCAGTACCATTTTGACACTATGGCTCTGTAACATAATTTGAGATCCAGAAATTGGGAAGCCTCCTCCAGCATTGCTCTTTCTGCTCCAAATTATGTTCACTATTTAAGGTCCTTTAGGGTTCCATATCAATTTCAGGATTTTTTTCTATTTCTTTATGTAATTCTCTATGCATTCTTATGAATAATGCATTGAATCTGTAGATTTCTTTTGAAACTATAGTTACATTCTCATGATAAGTTTTACTGATCTGTAAGTAAGGCATGCCTTTCCATCTTCTAGAATCTTCTTCAATTTCTTTCTTCAGAATTTTAAAAGTTTTACTGTAGAGACCTGTCACCTACTTGGGGAGACTTATTCTAGTAATTGCTTTTGAAATATTATGAATGGGATATCTCCCTTGATTTACTTTTTTTTTTTGTCTTTTTGGTGACTTCATTATTGGTGTATAGAAGAGCTATGGATTTATATATGTTGATTTTGTGTTCTGCTATTTTGCCAATAACCAGATTTATGAGTTACATTGGTGGAATCTTTAGCATTTCTATGTATAGAATCATGATTTCTGAAAACAGTAAGGAAGTAGAATATACCCCTCCCTCTCCCCGCAGTGGGAGGTATGGATCTTGAAGTGCACCTCTTGTAGCTAGGCAGAACTTCCAGTGGATGGATAAGGAGACCAACCAATTCACAAAACTTTTGACCCAAATGTGTCCTACCTACAAGAAGTGCAAGCACAAAGATAGAGCAGAGGCTAAGGGAATGGCCAACCAATGTCTGCTACAATTTGAGACCTATCCTGTGAGCAAGAACCAATTCCTGACACTATTAATGATGATACTCTGCTATGCTTGTAGACTGGAACTTAGCATAACTGTCTTCTGATAGGCTTCATCCAGCAGCTGGCCAAAACAGATGCAGAGATCCACAGACAAACATCAGACAGAACTTGGAGAGTCTTTTGGAACAGCTGAGGAAGGATTGAGGGACTGGGAGTAGGTAGAGGCTCTACAGGAATCAACCAAGAGAGTCAACCAAGTTAATGGCAAAATGAAAGAAAAATAAATGAATTCAGCCACTTCCCAGGCTTAAGGTCAGAAGACCCACTACTCTCTGTGATGTAGATCTTGATGTGATGTGAACTTGATACACCTTGGACAATGTACTTGCTTCCTAAATGCTGGCATTTACTGTCCCGTGTGTTAAAACATGCATGACTGAAGTGCCTTGTGGAGGATGCATAGAAATTCTAGTCAAGCAGTATGGAGGCCCAGTGTAGTCAGTTGCTGTTAGACTCCATTAAAGCCTGCACAGCCAGACTAGTACCATGCTGTGAAACTGATAAGCCAAGACACACAGCTATCCCATAACTCTGCCTATTTATCACCAGAAAGAAATGCCCCCAGAACTTCTATGCATGGGGATAGATAACTCTTATGACTAAAGCTTCTAACAGCTGCAGCCAACTGATTGGTTTTTGAAGGAGAGTCCAGCAGCCTCTGGAGCCTTGCCCAGCTTCTAGCTGGCAGTGCCACCTCAGGCCAGGCACTCCCACATCTCTTAGCCTCAGTGTTCTTATCTGCACAAAGGAGACAGTGGTAGTGACAACTTAGGGGTATTGTGATCATTCAGGAAATGATGTGTGTGAAGAAAGTGCTTTTATGTGTCTGTTCTTCCTTTGGAACTGCTTTGACATTAAGCGAACAACTGAAAGCTTGGGTTAACTTTTGTGAGGTGACATTGTGTTAAGATTCCATTGTCACTTCAGACTTGAAATTTGTAGGGACATAAGATGGTGCCATGATCTCTGATATAACTACATTAGTAATTTTCCTCAGGTACTGAGACATGGTATCATAAAATGGGCATTGCACCCTCAATTTCTAGTTAAATTTGTACTAAAAAAAAAATTATAGAAATGGCAACACGTTTGGGCTGTAAAAAGTGACCCAAACTTCCCCAATATTTCTCCTATGGTCTTCCTATTCAGAAGCAACTGTTTATAAAGACTTTGAGTCCTGGACTCATTTTCTCCTATCTCCATGTTTCTAGGGTCTTTGATGATGAAGTTCCTAAGCCCACGAAGCCTCTCTTTAAGCCCTGGCTTTCCAGAGCTTTGCAGAATGAATTCAAATATCTCTGGTTCTACAAGCTCCCAGGGGCATTGCCAGTCCTGCCACAGTGATTCCCCTACACCTGTCACCACAGTGTGATGATGCTCTTAGTTTACTGACCAGCCTTCTGTATTTATTCTAGCTTGTCCAAAGCCTTAGAGCTCCTTGAGCACAGAGTCCATCTGTACCTTCTTTCAACAGTGCTGAGTAGCTTTTAAGTGATATTTATCCTGAAAAGTTGGAAAGGGAAAAGGAGAAAGTGGGAAGGGAGATAGAAAGAAGAAAAGAGGAAGGCAAGGAATAATAGAATGTAGAGGAGAGAAGTAAGGAGTGTTGATAAGGCTTAGGCACTATCCTGATCTATTTCCACTGTAGTCAATTATCACAGGTCCTGTTATCTCAATTTTACACAAGAGGGAACTAAGTCTTGGAACCTGGCAACGATTATACAGGCAGCAGGTGACAGACTGTTAGGAAATGCTGCAGCACATAAGGAGAGCAGGTTTGGAATAGAGGATAAGACGGACTAGCTATGGATTTGGGCTCTTTCTTGGGAACAGTAAGGGCTGATTATTATTTAGTGTTCCTAATAACACCAAACTAAACCAGGGAACTGAATACTATTGTTAAATTGGGGTGTTTTTAGACAATGGGATAGGAATCATTTTAATATAGTATTTTGACACATTAGTGCTGAGGTCACAATGTCTCCACAGCCAGGAGCCTGTAGTAAACAGGGAGGTGGCAAGCCAGACACATGAGACAGAAGAGTTAGCAATCTTGCCAATGGGTCTTTAAAAAGCACCAGTAAGCTCTGGAGGTAGCAAGGTTGCTTTCAAACACTGTCTCCCAGCCAAAGCATGTCTCTGATAGAATCCCTTCTTTGGCCCTGGCTATGACTTCTAGTCCCTATACTCTGATCTCCATCTCTAACCCTTTTTCTCAGTCTTAGGAAAATGTCTCCTCTCTCTGCAGAACTTCAACTGCAAGATTTACACTGATTTATTTTTAAAAAATGAAGACTTATGACCACATTCTGGAAGCCACACAGGCCCCTCTTGCTTCTCTCCTACGAGCATGCTTTCTTGCACTTCTACCTTTCGCTGTGACACAGCAAGGAAGTTCATGTTAGATGCTTATACCTTGGCATTGACCTTTCCCACAGAGTATTTTATGTCTTTGTAATTCATTCAGCATTAAACTGATGATTTTTTTCCAACACACCTAGATTTTCCTCTGGGCTCTAGGCTCACAGGTAGAAACCTCCTAGTAGACAGATCTATCTTGGAAAGTGTATCTTGACCTCCAAAGGAATTGTACCAATGACATATTGAGGTTTCGTTCCCTGCTTATCTTTAAACAACTGGTCCTGAACTCAGAGGTAGAGTGATGAGAGAGGTATGATTGACATTGACCCTCAAAATTCCAATATCTCAACTTCTCAGATCAAGAGAATGAGTCCTGAGGCAGATACATGCTGAACTCTGAGGGTACCAACCTCATCTAAAGTCATTCACATTGAGTAATAAAGTTGACATCTAAGCAACATGAAAATTTTCTGCAATCCCAACCTATGATTTCTTTAGTGCAGTGGCTAGACTTCAGGGTAGACTTCAGTTGGACTAATTCACTTAGCCATGCTGGCACTTCATGTGAGGCCATTTACTGGGAGCTTTGAAATTATTGAGGATGAAAGACACATTTAAGGGTCCATGGTCATCATCATTACCACCCTCCTCTTGGTTTGGGATAATAACAGTTGCTGTTTTAACCACCAGCTCCAACTAAGCAGCTTTCAGATTTTCATGCTTCTGATGTGCAGAAATCAGCCTCCATGGTAACACCGACAAGAGCTTTCTTCCACCAGTATTTGAAATTTATTTCCGGTACTCATACTTAAAACGGAAATGTAAAGGAATGCGTTGTCTTAGGTAAACTGCCTTTATTTATGATAAACCAGAAGATTTGCAAGAGTATATTTTAAAAAGACTCAGAATGTATCCCTTTGTACTTCAAAGGCCATTTGGTCTTGGGCCCAACAGGCAAAGTGGTTATTATGGTCCCATGTGGGAAAAGGCGGGTGAGGCTGGAATGTGCCCGGTAAACATGAAACCTCATCCACAGAACTCCACTTGCTCCCGCTGCTCTGCCGAGGCTAATTGGAGGAGGGCAACCTTTTTTGAGAAAGGAAAGAAACTTCTGGATTTGAAGCAGATGTCTGAACTTTGCAGAATCTACAATACAGGCTTTAAAAAAAATATTGCAATAATTAGGAGTCCGGTTTGAAGTCAATGTGTTGCTGTAAAAATTAAGGATGTTTACAACTGTGGGAAGGCTTTCTTTAAAAACCCAATTCTGATTCCAATTTGCTAGCAAATTGCATCCTGGCCCCATGGAGGGAGCGCTCGGTGGACCTGTTTAATAGATTAGGATGCTTGCTGTCCGTCAAAGAGCAGGTATGTGCTCTCTGTTATGAAATCAAATAGGAATTCTCAGAATATGATCCAGACTTTACTTGTAGAATCTTGTGACCAAACAAATAATTTGATATTTGGAACCAAACAAAATGTTTTCTCAATTGATTACACACACACACACACACACACACACACACACACACACACACACACTTGGTTTTCCTTGTGTGGTCCCTGGGATAGAAGTCTAGTATTTTCTATACTGGCCACAATGTTTCAGATATTGGTTAGTCATGAAACATTGTATTATATTCAATTTCAGGTTTTCCAAGGTCAAGGAGCTGGACAATGTGTGAATTTAACTTCTCTGAAGTCAAAGATCATTATTAAGTATTAGAAAAATATAGTTTTGTTTTCAGATAACAGAGAAAGAAGGTCTATGAGAATGTTGGTCAGGATAGACTAGAAGATGGTCAGTCTGTCATGAGGGGAAACTAGAGTTAGAATAGAAGAGAAACCCTAGTTCCTATAACTTTGTAGTTTTGTGGCCATGATATTTAAAAACTTTTATTTCTTAAATATAGTGTAGATACTAACATCTATTTTTTTATTGTTGGCAGTTGATTATAAGGGAGAATATGCAGCACTTCTTGTGGTATATCTATATCTAGGTGCAGGAGAACAATGGTCCTTCACCCAGCACACATATACTCAGTACACAGATTTATTTGAAATAGATCAATGTCCTTCTCAGAACAGTGCATCTTGTACAAGTTTGGAGAAGGGAAGGAAAATGTTCTAGGTCAACTAAAGATTTCTCAGAAGTCCTTCTTTTGTTTTTATGACAGAACCCTGAGTTCTACTTGGGCACAGGCTGATCCAGCTGAGGCTGTTTCTCCCACCATCTTGGGCAGAAGAAGGCCGTACAACTGAGTTCTGTCAAAGATACAGGAATGAAAGTGATATAAACAATGTCTTCATCATAACACTTGATCTTCATCTCTTCTTTATTCACTACCATTGGCAAGAATACAAGCTTCATGCTATGGAGTCAGGTGATCATGAAGATGAAGTCACCACATCAATGAAAGCAAACATATCTCAGATCCCTGCACAGCTCCAGGGAACAGAGACTCGTGGTTGGGAGACCATCTCTATGGAGCATCAATCACATCAGAGTTTCAGAAAAGATTTTTTTAAAAATAGCTACTTTGTTTCAGATAGCTGTATTTTGCCCAATGTTAAGGCACCCCAAATTATATTCCAGTTGTTCTCAACTTTCCTTATGCTGCAGGCCTTTAATACAGTTCTGCAGGTTGTGGTGACTTCCACCTAACCACAAAATAATTTTTGTTCCTATTTCATAACTGTAATTTTGATACTGCTATGAATTATAATGCAAATATTTTTTTTTGGGATAGAGGTTTGCCAAAGGAGTTGTGACCCAGAGGTTGAGGAACACTGCTCTAGTCTATTGTAGAAAGCTATCCTTATTATGTTCTATACCCTCCACCCCCTCCCCTCCAAAAAGGTTATGTAGGCCTTCTGATCCAGGAAGTTTGATTGCTCTCCATTGGTCATCAGTGAGTTATGTGTGAGGCATTCAAGAAAAGACTCGAGGCAAAATTACTTATAGCCTGATCTGAGGCAGACTGCATTAAGTTAGATCGTTAGTACAGGCTACTGAATGAAGGAAGCAAATGTGGGGTCCTGAGGTGACACCACTTGTCTAGGGCTTCATTTGATTATGGAATCAACACCCAGTTAAGCACAGCATTTGCACGCAGTATATTTGAACAGACAGTTGGATGCATTTATTGTTAAACAGGGTCTTGGTTAGAGGTTCATTCTGAATATGCAAACATTGAGGTGGCCTTTATTTCTCACATCCTGCCTCAGATGTCATCAGGTTTCTACCTTCAGTGCTCTAGATTCCTGAGTTGACTTGAGACACCCCCTGCTCTGGGTTCTAGTATAGGAATTCAAGTACTTATAGAATTTACTAATTTAACAGAGACTCAGTAAGTAAATATGTGCCTGATCTGCTCTAGATACTTGGAATTCAGAGATGCTTGGAACGTGAGCACTGTTTTCACAGATCATAGAGTATGGATTCTATTAATAGTCATTGTCAATGATGGGGTTTCCTTTCTGGGAAGGGCTTTTGGAAATTATTCTAAATAAAATAGATAGCTTTCCTTCAGGAAACCCGCACTCACCAATTATTATTAGATGCATGCAACCATCACGTAGCTCTGCCTTATAAGCATAGAGAGCTGGGGAGTCTTAGCCTATCACTACAGAGTAAGTTTCTTTAAGAGAAAACATGATTATATTTCTTTCTAATCTCTCTCTACATACCAACATTTATTGCTTAGTAAATACTCTACAAACATCTGATGAAAGGAAATTCGATCCAGGTAGTAAAGTATAACGTTCTAAAAGTATATATGTCCATTCGACATAATCAAAGAAACACGTGTAGGTATTTTAAATGTCTCAATCATTGTCAAATACCATCAAACTAATTATTACCAAGGGAGTCATTTTAAAACACACAACAATCACATCTGCTTTAATGATCTCCCTTACTTGTCCTTTGTTAACGGTAATAGAAGGTGATAATTCATTTCGTCTCAATACTTTTCAGAAATGCTTTCATAACTTATAAAACTCCAGTAGTTTTTGTCCCACGTTTATGGGGCAGTAATGGAGTAGGTGGTTTGTGCACTTCATTTACAACTTAGCAACACATGTGAAAGTTACCTTGAACTAAGTTTTGTAGACTACTTGAATTCTCTGTATACAAAATCTAAACTTCATTTGTATAAGGAGAACATGTGCACTGTGTATTCAGATGCTGATTTCTATGCCCAGACATCTGTTTACAGTCCAGATGTTGGCATGGGCAAGCATCTCTAATCTCAATGTTATGTAAAAATTGTTTTCCATCATCTCTGATTGGTTAATAAAGATGTGATGGCCAATGAGCTGAGGCAGGATTAGAAGGTGGGACATCCGGCAGGGAGATTGGAACTCTGGGAGATAATCATAGAGAGGAGATATGTCCTGGACTGAAGTATGACGCATGAAACTAAGGAGAGGTAAGGAGGCTTCTGTCAGACATAGAATAGTTTAAACAGGTTTATGTAAGTTATAAGCTAGTTGAAAAGGCCAAAGCTTATGGCCTAGGTATTTATTCATAAATAAGCCTCCAAGTCATTATTTGGGAACTTGGGTGTGGTGGAAAAGTCTTTGAGTACAAACATGGTCATACCAACATTTGTTGTCATTTTGTCAAAAGGAGGGTAAAATTAGAAATTATATTCTTAAAAATATACTATCAGTCTAATTAAAATAACTATAATAATAAATTAGTATTATCAATGCTACTGACCAACTGCAACATACATACAGACCAGAGAGGACTAATGTTGGGATGGGTGGGCTGAGAATGTAACTCAGTTTGTAGAATGCTTATTTACTATGTAACTGGGAATGTAACTCAGTTTGTAGAATATTTACCTACCATGCGTAGAGCCATGAATTGAAATAGGCATGAAGTACAAGCCAATAATTCCAGCACTTGGGAAATGGAGATGAAGATTCTAAGGTTCAATGACATTCTTGATTACATAGCCAGTTCTGGGTCAGTTTGTGCTACATGAGACTAGGTTTCAAAACAAAAGACAAGAATAAATATTAAGGTCTTGATGCCTACCCAACAGAGAAAGTTGAAGGATGAATCTTAAAGACTGTATGTGAGGACTTCTCAAAACATTCTTTAAAGGCTTAATGAAGTTTTGTGAACAAAGTATCAAATGGAAACACTTGTTTAGTACTAGACTAAGCTAAGTACAATGCCAGTGGCAATTTGACAAAATATAGACTTCTAACATGTGACATACAATAGTTTCTTTTAATTGTTATACACAATTTGCCTCATGTTGAAAGGAGAAGAGCAAAATAACTGTTTCATAGTTTGAAGAAGAAAACATTTGCTGTGGCTCTTGGTTTGGGGGCTTTAGTCTATAGTTGATGGATTTATTTTTGGAGGACCTGTAGTAAGGTGGTACTGCATGAGGTAAGCACATGGTAGAACAAAACTCTTCACATCATGGCACCCAGGAAGCACAAGAGACAGACAGGAAGAGAACAGAACCAGATACAGTCACCATGGTCCTCCTCCAATGACCTATATTTTCCATAGAGGTCCTCCCCAACCAATGTTCCCAAAATCTCCCCAAACAACATGTCCTGGATATATTTTTGTTCATTTTACACAAGCTAGAATTCTCTGGGAAGAAGTGGGAAGAAGAACCTCAGTAGGTGAAATGTCACCCTTAGATTGTCTGTAGGTAAAGACTGTAAAGTATTTTCTTGATTAAATATATATATATATATATATATATATATATATATATATACATTGACATATATCAAGGCACTAGAAGTGGCATCATCCCTGAGCAGGTGATCCTGGGTGCCAGCCAGGAAGCAATGTTCTTCCATGGTCTCTGTTTCAGTTCCTGCCTCCAGGTTCCTGCTTTGTATCCCTGTCCTGACTTCCCTCAGTGATGGACTGTGATCTGGGGTGTATAAGCCACATAAATCCCTTCCTATCCAAGTTGCATGGTCATGGCACTTATCATAGCAACAGAAACCAAACTGGGAGCAAGTTGTGAACCAATATTTCAACAGTCACAGAAAAAACATCTCATGTTGAAACCATAAAACAAACTCTTAAAACACTCT
The DNA here is from genome assembly GCF_004785775.1 of Grammomys surdaster. Taxonomy (NCBI): domain Eukaryota; kingdom Metazoa; phylum Chordata; class Mammalia; order Rodentia; family Muridae; genus Grammomys; species Grammomys surdaster. Next base: position 3,792,329 of record NW_021604657.1, read on the forward strand.
GGTCCCTAAGGCCTTATGAAAAAAAGGTGTTTTAATTTTCATTTTTAAAATTATGTGTATTGTGTGGAGGGACAGAGTTATTGTACATGCGAATGTAGTGCAGTGTCCACAGAGGCCAGAAGACTGTGTTGGATATCCCTGGAGTTGTAGGTGGTTGTGAGCCACTAGACTTGAGTTCTGGGAGCCCAACCCAGTTCCTCTGCAAGAGCAGGAAGATATGCATATCAGAGATAAAGTATCTCTAAAGACTCAAAATCTTTGGCTTAGACTATTAAATAACTCCTCAGGAATTGACAAATGAACTGACTTAATTTTTATTTTTTAAATTTTCTTTTTGTTTTTATTCAGTCTATATGAACATTTGGCTTACGTATACAGATGTATCCCACATGAATTCTTGGTACCTGCAGAGGCTAGAAAAGGGTTTCAGATGCCCTGGGGCTGGAATGATGGATGGTTGTTAGTTACTGTATGTGTGCTTGGAATAGAACCTAGGTTCTCTGCAAGAGCAACAAGTAGTTTTAATGCCTGATTCATTTCTCCAGCTTCCCTCATTTTAAAATACTATTTAAGAATAGAAATATTTATATATTTTCCTGAGAATATGCATCTTGTAAAGTCACACATGTTAAAATGTAGTGGAAAAAAAGCCTCACCTGACAAATCGTTCAACTAAGAAATAATCTTGTTAAAAGTGTGATGACGATTTCACACCCTTGTAGTAAACACACACTTTCTGTACAAAAACATGAGACTGAGATATTATATGTGTTTTTATAAGCTTTGATTTTACTTGTTATATATTGGATAAATAATGATGTATGTATTGTAACATCTGACAAATTCAAACTATTGTGAATGTATACTGTTTGATTAACTATTTCTCCTTACAAGAATGTATTAGTCACTGCTAGTTTGTTTGGCTATTATAAACTGATGCTATGTCAAAGACTCTATATGTCAACATTTTAATACTTCTTTCATTATTCTCCAAGACTAGTTTGTAGGAGACGGTTCTATATAAGGTCAACTTTCACTAGAATTCATCATTTCTTAATTGCTAAAATAATTTATCAGTTAGTTTCCTAAGTGGACTGATTTACCTACAGAGGATAATGATGAGCTTGGTATCCCTTTAGAGCAACTTGACATAATCTACTACAAAATATAGCACCAAAAGAAAAGAAAATGAAGCAGAAGTCCTACCTAAAACCAACTATATTTGAATATTCACAACAGGAACTAGAAATTGCTATTATGGGAACATGCATGCCATTACTGAGATAAATTATACAATACAATAATATTACAATATTATACAATAATATCAACCAATATAAAGAGTGCAATTTGATGTAACTACCATTGCAATCAAAATATAAAATATTCATTTTATCATCCTCTAAGTTTCCCTTAGCTGCCTTATGGTCAGTCATAACACCCAGTCTCTGCAAGTCTTTATATCAAAATGTTTTTATTTATTTGTTTTTACAAGGCAGGGTTTCCCTATGTAGCCTTGCCTGTCCTGGAATTTACTCTGTAGAGTCTGGCCTCAGACTCACAGAGATTCACCTATCTCTGTCTCCTGAATGCTGGGATTAAAGGTGTGTACCACTACTACCCTTGACACACTCCCTTATGAGCTCTTACAACTGTCCAACCTGCTGTTTTTGGGTGCCTTTACCTTTCCATCTCATGACGATTTCCCTGAGTGGGAAGAGATCACTAGAGAAAATGTTTGGGACTCCCCAAACTCTGTAATTTTCTAGTGATCTCTGGGCAGTGTCTTGTTCTCAGCAGTCTACCATGGAAATCCTAGTCTGATAAAGTGGCTTCCTGGAATTAGGATCTCTGTTTGGACCTCCTTTCCTGGGACTGATAGCTTTTGTCTGTATTCTTCATTCTGCCTTGTGTTTTGGAAAGATCCTCAGGCCAGAAACAGACTGGGCAACTTTAGGACTCACCCCCTTTGTGTCTCTTCTTGCAGGGAAAACATCTTGCTTCGCCCATTTGCTCTGTATCTGAAAACAGTTGTTTTATGTATTTGTCTGGTTTTCTAGATGCTTATAATAGAAGAGCAATTCCCACAGCAGTTAATGCTTCATGGTCAGAAGCAGATGTAGACATCAATATTTCATGCATTTCTTGAGCTTACTCCATTGTGCAGTCGGAGCTGAGAACTAGCTTTAGATATACACTGATACCACTTTGTTTATCTTTCAAATAAATAAGGTTACATACTCAGTTTTTGTTCTTAAGTTATGTGTAAGGGAGAATATTTATACTTACTAGCCATTCATATATTTTCTTTATAATCAACCTGTTTATGATTTTTTTAAACTCCCTTTTCATCAAAAGATTTGCTGTTTTCTTACAGGTCTGCAAGAGCTTTTATATGTTATGATATTATTCTCTATTTGCCATTTATATTGCACACAACTCTCTCTCCCAGTTTATTATATGTATTTAAACCTTGTTTATAGAGTGATTGCAGGATCAAAAGTGGACAAGGGAAAGTCATAGTCGATGTTACAAACATGCTTCTGGTTTTATTTATAGGCAAATGTACATCAGTTATTTCTGTTATGGTTTCTGGCTGGTTACACATCTCATGGAAATGCTGTTTTGTGATATGATAGGGGAAGATAGGGGAATTATTTCCTCAGCTTTAGTTAAGTACATTTCTCCCAGGCAAATTCCAATGAAAGAACTGTTGTATTACTTTTTTTTTTATAGTATTCTCAAGGATCTTACAAGATATAATGGATCCCATTGACTCAGAAAACAAATGCTTAAAGTTTGCATATATTTTGGGTCTTTGGCTCTTGGGAAGTGACTCCTGTTGTGTCAGTTGGGTTTTTTTTTCTTTCAAAGAAATAGAACCAATAGGAGATAGATAGACAGATGAATTGATAAAAGGATGGGTGACTGATGAATTGATTAATAGATATATGACACATAAGTAGGCAGATAGATAGATAGATAGATAGATAGATAGATAGAATTAATGAATGAATTTGATTTGGGCTATTATAGATGCTTAAAAGTCTCACTACCTGTACCTGCAAACTAAAGATCAAGGAAAGTCGATGACATTATTCTACTTTACGGAGGGAGGAAGACCCTAATGTCTCAGCTAAAGCAAGAAAATCAAAAGACTTCATCTTCCTGTGACATTTTGTTTTCTTTACGTCTGTCTTAGTCCATGTTGTGCTGCTGCAACAAAATAGCAAAGGCTGACGAATTCATACTAGAAACTTTCATGGTTCATACTTTTAGAGGTGAAAAGTACAAGATCAAGGGGTTACATTGTGGGAATAAAATTATTGGACCACCACTTAACAAATGACATCACAGGACACTAAACATGTTAAGAGACAAACTTGATGATCTTACAAGACTAATCCACTCCCTAGAAAACTCCTTTAATAGATTCATTAAGGCAAATCTTTCGTTTCCTAATAATTTTTAAGGTTCCTCTCAACACTGTTGAACTGGGCATGAAACTTTCAACATGTGACCACTGGAGACATATTCATACCATAGAGAAGGTTGTCAATGTATGAGATCGTATCTGTCCATATCTAAAAAGGCAAATCTACGTTATTGAGTCCTCCTATTTAGATGTAAATCTTACTCAGAAACATCCTTACACACATATGCAAAACTAATGTTTACGGTGACACCCTGGACATAATCAAGAAGACGTAAAATTAACTATCAAACCTGAGAGAGTGACTGTGAGAGGCCAATGTAGTATAAAGTCTGTCAGTGTAAAAGACAAGAATTTCATGAGGAACCACCATGTAGTCACCTCAGTGGACAATTCGGTAAGTGAGGCTCTTCTCTAGGGCATTTCTTCTCATAGTATCCATCTACCTATAGATATCGCTGGGCCACTCTCCTGGGAAACAATAACAGGTTGGAAGGTCAGCAAGTTTTGGTCCTGTAGAGAAGCCTAGTTCCACCTGGGTCCTTCTCTGAATCCTCCAAATTCCCATGCATCTTGGAGGTCATAGGAGACTGACTATTCATTGAATAATTCTCTTAGCTAACTTCTTCCTTAGTTGCCCCAAGGAAGGCAGAGAGCAGGAGTAGGGAGAGATAATCTTACCCTAAGTGGAAGTAGGTCCTGGGAGAATCAGTTCTGGAAAGCAGAATTTTGTCATGAAGAATATTTTAGGCTACTTCAAACAATTCTCTTCCTCCTAGCTTTACCAAATGCATGCTAACTCTTCCTTGGATCTTCTCTTTGAGAGCTCAGTAAGGTCTGTGGAGATTTCCTATCATGAAACTCTTCTAGAGCAGCCAGTAGAAGGACCTGCCTACAAAAAAGATGGGATATGTAGCTTCTCAGCTCCAACATGGATATCTTTTCTCTGGAGTCTAAAAAGAAAGAATTCAGTGCAGAAGAGAGATTTGTGAACGAAGGGAGGTCATTAAAAGGAATTTGCCCATCCGGGGACATCTAACACTCATCAATGAGGCTTTGAGTGAAACTTTATGAGCTTTCATTTCCAAAGGTCAATGTGAACTCTGAGAAGGTGGAGTTGAAGGGAAAGAGTTAGCAAATCATTTCCCTCATCTGTTTGAAGGACATGGAGGGGGTGGACTGTAGATTTAACCCTGGGTCAAGTCATTAGAAGCAGAAGACATAGAACCCAAACCTCCTCCCAGAAGCACTGAAGGGATCCTCAGCCCCAGCACAGCCAATGTCCTCCTTGCCCCAAATAGATGATGAAGAAGGACAAAGAGATGCTTTGGTATTATCCACCAGCAGGTACAAGAGTCAACGTGTTCCCAGGTAATTGCTGGGCAGTCTCATCAGATTCTAATCACACCATGAAACATTTATTTGAATTTTTAAACATGGGAATGGTCCTGTTATGCTATGAAAGATTGGCAAAATATAAAAAGAAACTGATTTACATGACTAACCTAAATGTGCCAATTAAGATAACTAGCAACAGCTTATGCAACTGTTCTCCATTTGGGCAGGTTCCCATGAAAATGGACTCAGCTGAATAAAAAGAATGTATCCATCACAAGCTCAGATAGCATGAGAACATCTGGGTATACAGGCTACATGCATATCTTTATACTAAGGTCTTAGCATTAAGAATTCTGTTTTTTGTTTGTTTGTTTGTTTTGTTTTTTTGGTTTTTCGAGACAGAGTTTCTCTGTGTAGCCCTGGCTGTCCTGGAACTCACTCTGTAGACCAGGCTGGCCTCTAACTCAGAAATCCGCCTGTCTCTGCCTCCCAAGTGCTGGGATTAAAGGCATGCGCCACCACCGCCCGGCAGCATTAAGAATTCTGAACTAGTCTCTTGATATGTTCAGTGCTTTTGAGAAGAGAGCACAGCTAATTCATTGATGGTCATTACTTCACCAAGATAAACTCAAGCCCCTTTACCCAAGAATATCAATGATCATACGTGAAATTCCTTTTTTAAAAAATAGAACATTAATAGAAATGTGCTAGAATTCAGATCTCATCAAGACCCTGTATTAGTTAATTTTCTGTTGCTGTGATAAAATACTATGCCTGTCTTAATTAGGGTTGCTATTGCTGCAAAGAAACACTGTGACTCAAAAGCAATTGGGGAATGAAAAGGATTATTTGGCTTACACTCCACATCATTGTTCATCACTAAAGGAAGTCAGGACACGAATCTGAAGGCAGGAGCTGATGCAGAGACCACGGAGGAGAGCTGCTTACTGGCTTATGCTTATCCTGCTTTTCTTATAGCTCAGGGATGGCACCACCTGCAACAGGCTGGGCCCTTCCCCATTGATCACTAATTGAGAAAATACCTAATAGCTGGAACTCATGGAGGCATTTGTTCAACTGAGTGTCCCCCACTCCTCCCCTCTCTGTCTGATGACTGACTCTAGCTTGTGTCAAGTTGATACACAAAAGCAGCCGATAGAATGAACAATGACTTATGGAAGAAGATTTTATCTGGGGTTATAGTTCCAAAGAGAGAGAGAGGGGGTTCATAATGGCAGGGGAAGCAGGAAGCCAGAACAAGGTTCTGAGAGAGCATATCTTCAATGACAAAGCATAGAGTTAACCAAAATTGAGACAATGATATAAACTCCCAAAGTCCACCCTCAGTGCCCAATTCCTCCAAAAAGTCTCTGCCTTCTAGAGGTTCCACAACCAACCAAAACAACATCACCAACTGGTAACAAAGTGTTCAAATATATGAGCCTAGGGGGTAAATTTCACATTTAAACCGTGACAGACTCATGTCTTAGAGGTTTTGTATCCAAGGTGATGAGAAGACTTGTAAATCAGTGGGCAGGCCTTAGATCACTGGGGGGTGCTCATAAAGGGCAGTGTAGAGTCCCTTGTATCACTGGATCATAACGAGGTGCACAGTTTTGCTGTAGCTCATGCTTCACCACAATACACTACCTCACATACTGTAAGGCAAGTGAAGTCACTCAGTCATGGACTGAAGACTCCGAGGCAAGGAACTAAAATAAACTTTTCACCTTTACCAGCAGTTTGTCCCAGATGTTAGTTACCACACATACAATACATTACAACATATATACAATAGTTAAATACCATATCATATCACACCACACTCCACCCCACCCCACCCCACCATACCATACCACACCACACCACACCACATCGCACCGCACCGCACCGCACCTTACCGCACCACACCACACCACACCGCACCGCACCGCACCGCACCGCACCGCACCGCACCGCACCGCACCGCACCGCACCGCACCGCACCGCACCGCACCGCACCACACCACACCACACCACACCACACCACACCACACCAGTAAAATGATACCACTCAGGGTAAGATTTCTTTTTCTATTTGGCCTCTCTGAACTGATACATCAGGGCAATAAAGATTCAGAAATCGCCTTTAATCCCAGCACTTGGGAGGCAGAGGCAGGCGGATTTCTGAGTTCGAGGCCAGCCTGGTCTACAGAGTGAGTTCCAGGACAGCCAGGGCTACACAGAGAAACCCTGTCTCAAAAAACAAAACAGAACAAAAATTCAGAAAGCATGAAAATATCTAGAAACCTAAAGAGGAACACTGCAGTTTTCCTGATGCTCTGTCAAGCCAAGGGACATACAGTATGCTGCACCATGCTATGTGTGGTCAGTGCGGACTAAACTCTTACCTTCAGAGAGTAGATGTGTTTCCAAATGGCTCATAAGTACAGGTCTTTGAGCTCCATTGCTGTCCTATTTTAACATACTTATGAGACTGCATTCAAAATTGTTTAAGAAATTTGAAATTTCAAGGATTAATTATTTTATTAATAAAAATTATCCAAATCTCACTAATAGTATTGTTATTGTTGTTTTTGCTGTTTTGTTTTTTAAATTTTTGTTGTTTGTTTTATTTATTTTGTTTTTGTTTTTGATAAGGGATATTACTACATAGCCCTGGCTGACTGCAAACTCATGATATTCCTGTGTCATCCTTCTGAGTACTGAATATCTGGGCCTATGAATCTAGCTTTCAGCACCTAAAGTTGACAGTGAAAGATGGTCAAGGGAAGCATTCCTAAAAGCACTGGTGAACATATAAACATTCCCTAAAGTAGGCTCTGTTTACCAGGCCTCAGCTTCTAAACAAAACAGTTTAGATAATTCCTAGCCTCATACATACTTTCTACAACTATGTAAAGTGTCTTTAAACAGATGCACAGGTAGTCAGCCACTCTCTTGAACTATCATAGCAACTGCATGTGAGGTTCTTTTTCGACTCAACTGCCATTGAGGGACAGATAGACCAACATCCAGAGTAGGTTCTTTCTGTTTTTTTTTTTTTCTTGTGGGTTTTAGAGATAAGCAGTCACTACTTCCATCTTTGCTTAATCTTAACTTCTGAATATACCAGCTTAATCCTATATCGTCATCCTCCAACTGAGTGCAAAGAGTGAATTACACAATTCCACTTCATAGCACAATTTCAATGGCAAAACAGGAGATGTCAAAAGTCCAAGCTTTGGTGGCATGGAGCCAAGGACTGTGTTCCAACTACGTTGTAGAACCTCAAATATGATTCGTTGTTGTTGTTGTTAGGCTCTGTCCAAGGAGAAATAGAAAATATCTGAATTTCTTTCTCTGATTCATTCTCTTACCCCTTTTTTCCTCTGTCTACTGATGATACACCTGGGCTTTAGTTGTTACCAGGGTTGCTGTCTGGAGCAGCATTTCCAGGTTCTTGATTTTTTTTTTAATCAAAGAATAGAAATAAAAATGCACCCAAATTACAAAGTGACAAGGGAACACTCAGGGACAAAACAATAATACAAATGAGACACAGAGAGCCACCAGAATTAAAGAATACTTGAGAGACCTAGCTATTGTTAGGGACTTCCTTTTATGGAGTGTAGGGGAAAGAGGTGCTGGTTGCTAAGAAGCATAATTTGGGTGGTACTCTAGTTTGATTGACGTGTTTGAGTTATATAACTTTTTATCTATTGTGCAGATTCCTTTCCATGATCCCTCTCATTTCCATTGTCTGTACACCCAATTATGATAGGCATAAGATGTCAGATTTTTTTACCCTTAAAGACACAATTTGCCTTACAGAGAATGCATCCCAAACCAATTTAGACAAGACCAACCCCTACGTTCCATATATGGATATACTCTGAAATACATTTAAACAGAGGATGTTCATGAGTTCTTGATGGATGTTATGAATGAAGAAGCTCATTCCATTGTTCTGGGTATACATGCATCTCAATTGAGGTTGGGGTCCTAAGACTGCTGGGCACATTGTTGAAAGAAGAATATGTGTGTATAGTATATGAAGGTGAAGGTCCTAGGTTGCCAAGTGCATTGCTACAAGAGAGATGTTAGTATAGTCCAAGTCAAGAGGAGTCTCAGGTTGCAAAGCTATTTATTCTTTACGCTTGCTTGTAACACTCAGTGCAGTAACAATGGAGCACACAGAAGTATGGGCTGTTGGAGGGTACAGAATTCAGGTGCCTGGACTCAATAGTCAGCTAGCCCTGACCCTGGGTCTTCTACCATACATCTGTATTACATTTCCTTTAGCATTCCAAAGATGTGATTTGAGACAAATAAAAGAGCGTAGGCATCCTGGTCAGGGGTACACCAGATGGCTGTTATCCTCTTGCTTCCTATCATAGTTCCTGTTCTTAGCAAGTTGAGTGGAATAGGGATTTGAATGGTGCTCTGGAAAGAAGAGGGCATTCTTCATGCAGTATCCAGTATGAGTAAAGGTCTGGATGGAACATGTTCATGAGGAAATTTGGAGAATAGTACCAATCTGAGGACATTCTGGGGTCACTGGGGGGTACTCGTTTTCTATCTCTCTGTTTCTCTTAGTGTGTCTCTCTCTTTAATCTCAATCTCTCTCTCTCTCTCTCTCTCTCTCTCTCTCTCTCTCTCTCTTTCTCTGTGTGTATACAGGTATACATGTGTTATGGCATGCATATGTGGCGGTCAGGGGTCAACTTTGAGCATGTTGGTTCTCACTTTTTACTTTGAGATCTAATCCTCTTGTTGTCCACTGTTGCATGCTCCAGGATACTTAGGAATTCTCATGTCTGCATCTTCCTTTTCATCATAGGAGAGCTGGGAAGACTACTATAGACACTGCCATAGCTTTACCTGGATTTTGGAGACTCACACTCATGTTCTCATGCTTGTGCAGCAATTGGTTTGCCTGCTGAGCTATCTCTCCAGCCCAAGAGTCTATATTTGTAACATCTAAATCTTTAGACTGGTTGGAGTTTTAGAAAGCAACATCCATTACCACTGTGTGTTCATTCTTTTACTTGGATTATTTTTTAAAAAATTATTTGTTTATTTACTTTACTATTCAATGTCAACCCTTCCTCTCCTCCCAATACCCCTTCACGTAGGTCCGCCCCCCATTCCTCCTAGAAGGATAAACCCCTTATGGTTGTCAACCCACCCCAACATCACATCCACTCACCCTCCTACCCCACACCCTATATATGAGTTGCTGCAGGACTAGGCACATCCTCTTGCCTGAGGCCAGACAAGGCTGTGCATTTTGGGGATCCACAGGCAGGCAGGTAGGTAGCAGGCTCATGGAGAGTTCCTGTTCCGATTGTTTGTGAGACCCTCATGAAGACCAAGCTGCTCTTCTCCTACATATGTTCAGGAGACCTAGGCATTGCTTGTGCTCACTCTTTGGTTGGTGATTTTGTCTCTGGGAGCCCACAAGGGTCCAGGTTAGTTTACTCTGATGGTCTTCCTGTAGAGTCCCTGTCCTCTTTGGATTCCTCAGTCTTTCTTCCATAAGACTCCTCAAGCTCCATCTACTGCTTGGGTGTGAGTCTCTGCATCTCTTTCCATTGGCTGCTGGGTGGAGCATCTCAGAGGACAGTTATGCTAGGTTCCTGTCTAAAAGCATAACAGAGTATCATTAATAGTGTCAGGTATTGGTTCTTGTCCATGGGATGGGTTTCAATTTGGGACAGTCAATTGTTGGCCATTCCCTCAGACTCTGCTCTGTCTTTGTCACTGCACATCTTGTAGGCAGGACACATTTTGGGTTAAAGTCTTTCAGGGTGGGTTGCTGTCCATATCCTTCCACTGGGAGTCCTGCCTGGCTACAGGAAGTGGACACTTCAGGATCCATATCCTCTACTACTAGGAATCTTAGCTAGAATCACCTCTTTAGACCCTCTGGGCCTCTCCTCATACCAGGTCTCTGACACATCTTAGAGATTGTCTCTACCCTCATCCAATTCCCTTTTCTCTTCCCTGCTCTTCCTACATACGATCTCCCCTGCCCTGCTCCCCTCCCCATCTCCTCTTCCACCCAGTTCCCTCTTTGCATAGGCTTCCAATATGAATTTTATTTCCTCTTCTGAGAACGATTCAACCCCTCTCTTTGTGCTCTCCTTGTTATTTGTTTTTTCGTGTGTGTGTCTATTGATTATACCATTATTATCCTGTACTTTATGGTGAAAATTCACTTATAAGTGAGTATATGCCATGCATGTCCTTTTGGGTCTGGGTTATTTCACTCAGGATGATTTTTTTTCTAGTTCCATCCATTTGCCTGAAAAATTCATGATGTCCTTGTTTGTAATGGCTGAGTAGTATTCCATTGTGTAGATATACCACATTTTCTGTATCCATTCCTTGGTTGAGAGACATCTAGGTTGTTTCCAGTTTCTGGCTATTATGAACAAAGCTGCTATGAGCATAGTTGAGCAAGTGTCTTTGTGGGATAGTGGAACATCATTGGGTATATGCTCAGGAGTGGTATAGCTGGGTCTTCCGTAGAACTTTTCCTAATCTTCTGAGAAACTGCAAAGTTGATTTCCAGAGTGGTTGTACAAGTTTGTACTTCCACCAGCAGTAGAGGAGTGTTCCTCTTGTTCCACAACCTTATCAGCATATGCTGTCCTTTGAGTTTTTAATCTTAACCATTCTGATGGTGTATGGTGGAATCTCAGAGTTGTTTCGGTTCTCATTTCCCTGATGACTTAGGACATCAAACACTCCTTTAAATGCTTCTTGGCCATTTGAGATTCTTCTATTGCAAATTTTTTGTTTAGCTCTGTACCTCATTTTTAAATTGGGTCATTTCGATTGTCAGTGTCTAATTTCTTAGGTTCTTTATGTATTTTGGATCTTAGATATAGGGTTAGTGAAGATGTTTTCCCAATCAGTAGGAGGTAGTTTTGTCCTTATGACAGTGTCCTTTGAATTACCAAAACTTTTTAGTTTAATGAGGTCCCATTTATTAATTCTTGACCTTAGTGCCTGAGCCATTGGCATTCTATTCAGGATGTTGTCTCTGGTATTGATGAGTTCAAGACTATTCCCTACTTTCTGTTCTACTAGATTAAGTGTGTCTGGCTTTATGTTGAGGTCTTTGATCCATTAGGGCTTGAGTTTTGTGCAGAGTGATTGATATGGACCGATTTGCAGTCTTCTACATACAGATGTCCAGTTAGACCCGCACCATTTGTTGAAGATGCTCTCCTTTTACCATTGCATGGTTTTAGCTTCTTTGTCAAAAATCAAATGTCCATAGATGTGTGGGTTTATTTCTGGATCATCGAATCTATTCCATTGATCCTTCTGTCTACTTCTATACCAGAACCATTCAGTTTGTATCACTATTTCTCTGTAGTACAGCTTGAAGTCAGAGACAGTGATACCTCTAGATGTTCTTTTATTTTCAGGATCATTTTAGCTATCATGGATTTTTTGTTTTCTTTTCTTTTTCTTTTTTTGATTTTTTGTTTTCTACATGAAGTTGAGAATTGTGTTTCAAGATCTGTGAAGAATTGTGTTGGAATTTCGATGGGCAATGCACTGAATCTGTAGATTGCTTTTGGTAAGATGTCCACTTTCACTATTAATTCTACCAATCCATGAGCCAGGGCTCATTCAACCTTCTTATATCTTCTTCAGTTTCTTCAGAGACTTGAAGTTCTTGTCATATAGGTCTTCACTTGTTTGGTTAGAGTTACACCTGTTATTTGTAGCTATTGTGAAGGGTACTGTTTTCCTAACTTCTTTCTCAGCCTGTTTATCACTTGTATAGAGGAGGGCTACTGATTCTTTTGAGTTAATTTTGTATCCAGGTACTTTGCTGAAGGCGTTTATAAACTATGGGAGCTCTCTGGTGGAATTTTTGGGGTCACTTATATAGAGTATCATCTGCAAATAGTGATACTTTGACTTATTCTTTTCCAATTTGTATCCCCTTGATTTCCTTTAGTTGTCTTATTGCTCTAGCTAGAACTTCAAGTACTATATTGAAGAGATGCAAGGGGAGTAGACAGCCTTGTCTTGTCTTCAATTTTAGTGGAAATGATTTAAGTTTCTCTTCATTTAATTTGATGTTGGCTATTGGCTTGCTGTATATTGTCTTTACTGTATTTAGGTATGCCCCTTGTATCCCTGCTATTTGAATTTTGCCAAATGCATTTTCAGCATCTAGTGAGATTATCATGTGGTTTCTTTTTCTTTCAGTTTCTTTATATGGTGGATTTTGTTGACAGATTTTCATATAGAGAACTACTCCTGCAACCCTGGGATAAAGCCTACTTGATCATGGTAGATGATGTCTTTGATGTGTTCTTGGATTCAGTTTGTGAGAATTGTATCGAGTATTTGCACATCAATATTCATAAGAGAAATTGGTCTGAAATTCTCTTTCTTTGCTAAGTCTTTGTGTGGTTTAGTTACCAGGTGACTATGGTTTTATAGAATGAGTTTGCAGTGTTCCTTCTATTTCGATTTTGTGGAATAGTCTGAGGAGAATTGGCATTAGCTCTCCTTTGAAAGTCTGGTAGAATTCTTCACTAAAACCATCTGGCCTAGGACTTTTTATGGTTGGGAGAATTTTAATGATTTCCTTAGGAGCTATAGGACTATTTAGATAGTTTACCTGATCTTGATTTAGCTTTGGTGATTGGTATCTGTCTAGAAAAATCATCCATTTCATTTAGTTTTTCCAGTTCTGTGGAGTACAGGCTTTTGAAATAAGACCTAATGATTCTTTGAATTTCATGAGTGTCCATGTTTATGTCACCCTTTTCATTTCTGATTTTGTTAATTTGGATATTGTCTCTCTGCCTTTTGGTTAGCTTGGGTGAGAGTTTTTCTATCATATGTTGATTTTCTCAAAGAAACAGCTCTTGACTTTTTTGAATTTTTTTTATTGTGCTTTTTGTTTCTATTTAATTGATTTGAGTCCTGTGATTGATTATTTCCTGTCTTCTACTCCTCTTGAAAGTGCTTGCTTCTTTTTTTCCCTAGATTCTTCAGATGTACTTTTAATTAGTTAATATGAGAACTCTCCAACTTCTTTATGAGGCCACTTTCCTCTTAGCACTGCTTTCATAGTGTACCATAAATTTGAATATGTTGTACTATCATTTTCATTGAATTTTAGAAAGTCTTCAACTTCTTTATTTCTTTCCTGACCCATTGACCATTGACAAGAGAGTTATTCTATTTCCATGAGTTTGTAGACTTTCTGTTGTTTCTATTGTTGTTGAAGTCCAGCTTTAATCCATGGTTATCTAATAAGATGTGTAAGGTTATTCAATCTTCTTGTATCTGTTGAGGTTTGCTTTGTGACCAATTATATGGTCAATTTTGGAAAAGGTTCTGTGAAGTGCTGAGAAGAAGGTATATTCTTTTGTATTTAGGCAAGATGTTCAATAGATATCTGTTAGGTCCATTTGAATCGTAACCTCTTTAAGTTTTACTATTTCTCTGTTTAGTTTCTGTCTTGATGAGCAGTCCATTGGTGAGAGTAGAATGTTGAGATCTCCCGTTATTATTTTGTGTGGTTTGACGTGTGATTTAAGCTTTAGTAATGTTTCTTTTACAAATGTGGGTGCCCTTAAATTTGGGGCATAGATGTTCAGAATTGGGATGTCATCTTTGTGGATTTTTTCCTTTGATGAGTAGAAATGTTCTTCCCTGTCTCTTTTGATTACTTTTGGTTGAAAGTCTATTTTATTAGATTTATAATGGATACTCCAGCTTTTTTCTCATGTCCAATTGCTTGGAAAACCTTTTTCTAGCCCTTTACACTGAGATAATGACTATCTTTGTTGTTGAGATGTGTTTCTTGAATATGGAAGAATGCGGGACTCTGTTTACTCATCCATTTTGTTAGTCTGTGTCTTTTTACTGGGGAATTGAGACCATTGATGTTGAAAGAAATTCATGATCAATGATTGTTAGTTCCTGTTATTTTGATGTTGTTAGTTGTTGACTCTGTGTGTGTGTGTGTGTGTGTATGTGTGTGTGTGCCTGTGCGCATGCATGTGGGTGTTTCTTTTCTATTGGCTTTAATGATGTGAAATTATTTATTTCTTGTGTTTCCTTGAGTGTAGTTAGCCTCATTCTATTGGAGAATAGTTTTCCTTCTAGTTTTCTCTGCAGGGCTGGGTTAGTGGAAAGGTATTGTTTGAATTTGATTTTGTCATGAAATATCTTGGTTTTGCCCTCTATGGTGATTGAAAGTTTTGTTGATATGGTAGTCTGGGTTGGCCTTTGTGGTCTCTTAGAGTCTGCCCAGCCTTTTCTAGCTTTTAGAGTCTCAGATGAGAAGTCAGATATAATTCTTATAGGTCTGCCTTTATATGTTACTTGGTCTTTTTCCCTTGTTGCTGTTAAATTTTTCTTTGTTTTGTATATTTTGTGTTTGATTATTATGTAATAGGAGAATTTTCTTCTCTAGTACAATCAGTTTGATGTTTAGTGAGAAGCTTCTTCTACCTTTATAGGCATCTCTTTCTTTAGTTTAGAAAAATTTTCTTCTATTATTTTGTCAAAGATGTTTTCTGGGCCTTTGAGTTGGAAATATTCTTTTCCTTCTCCCCTTCCTTCCTTCCTTCCTTCCTTCCTTCCTTCCTTCCTTCCTTCCT
>NW_021604657.1:3807743-3870258 GCF_004785775.1 Grammomys surdaster
CCTTCCTTCCTTCCTTCCTTCCTTCCTTCCTTCCTTCCTTCCTTCCTTCCTTCCTTCCTTCCCTCCTTCCTTCCTTCCCTTCCATTCCTTTCTCCTCCTCCCCTTTCTTCTTCTTTTTGTTCTTCCTCCCCTTCTCCTTCTCCTCCTCCTCCTGTTGCATTATTTTTAGGTTTGGTTTTTTCATAGTTTGCCAAATTTCTGGATGTTTTGTGTCATTAACATTTTAGAATTTTCATTTTCTTTGACTGATATATTGATTCCTTCTGTAATATCTTCTAAACCAGAAATTCTCTCTTCCATCTCCTGTGTTTGTTGGTGATGCTTATGTCTGTAATTACTTTCTCTTTCTATCTCCAGGAATGCCTCAGTTTGTGGTTTTTTTTTTTTCACCTCAATTTCTCCTTTGAGGTCTTGAACAGTTTTGTTCATATCCTTCACCCATTAAATGTATTTTCCTGTATTTCCTTAACTGCTTTATTCATGCTTTCTTTAAAGGCTTCTATCATGTTTATAAGATTGGACTTAGAGCTTCTTCTTGTGCTTCAGTTTCATTAGTATATCCAGCATTGGTTGTAGCAGGATAGCTGGGCTGTGGAGGTGCCACATTGCACTGAGTCTTGTTGATTGTACTTTTATTCAGTCTTTTAGACATCTGGTTTTCTCTGGTGTTGGCTGGATAATTCTGATGGCAGCAGGACTTTTCAGGATAGTGTGGGGAAGCAGTGGGCAAGACACTGGAAGTCAGAGTATCCTATACTGTTCTCTGTGCCTAAACAGTCCCCCACTCTGAAGGTTGTGTAATGTGTGTACCATATTCTGCAGGCTGTGTTCCAGTCAGATCCAGCTGGGTTAGCAGGTAGATCCTGCTAGGATTGGTGGTCAAGGGGTCTTCTAAGCTGTTTAGTTTTTAGGGCCCCCAAAGGTTTTGACAGAAAAGCAGGACATTCTCGAGGTTCTGCAAATCTCTGAACCATGGAGCAAGGCCAGATCTATTTATTTACATAAAAACTCAAAATATTGTCAAAAGAATGATTAATACATTACACAGCATGGTAATTATCTAAAAGACCAACCAAAAATTCTGCATGATATGAATGGTTTGAAACTTAGTAATCAGACAGTGTCCAACAGTTGTTTGAAGACACTATTTGCAGTTCATTTTTACAAAGAGATTTGCGCACCAAATTAGATGTGCAGACATGTGTGAGCAGACAGAATTTGCTTAATGAAGTTAGTCTGTGGTCATGTGCTGGAGGGGCTGTTGTGCAAATCTGGCTCTTTACTTGTCACACAGTTATGAGTATAAATAAGATCTTCTTTATACAAAGCCCCATCTGAATGGAATATTGTCAAGGGTGACATTGATGTAATAGCAACAACCTACCCAGTTGACACATTTGATCTAAGCTATACTCAGGTAAATGGGAAGCTCTGTTGTCATCTGTGCTGACACATAGCTGCAAGTGGTCCATATAAGTCATCTTTACTTTTTCAAGATACAAAGGGATATTGTAGAGGGAACTGTTCTCACTGTAGGTGTAGATACAAGAGCATAAATGAATAAAGAAATACAAATCCATGATTATAGGATGCCCCCAAGATCAATGACATTGGAGGAGTTAGAAACAGACCATACCCCAGACCACAAAAGAGTGAGCCAGGAGCAAGTTAAGGAACTTGCCAAGTTCTATGACCTGGCTGAGTAGCCATTTATAATTGAAGTGGAAATTCAGAATGTCTTAATTGGACCCGTTACTGAGTTTCTGGTTCAATTATACTTTGAAACACTACCTGACATTTCAACACACCAAAAAAACCATGCAATTCAGAGAGCTTTGCATTGTCTAATGTGAATACTTGTCAGAGCTGATGTGGTTTAGGTGTGTATGCATGCTTGAGAAATAGGTTTGGATGCAGCTCCCAAAAGTTTGTTTGCATTCTGTAAGCAAAGGCATTGACCTAGAGTGTATCCTTCCTAGGCATTTCCCCCAACCATCTTTATTGCACTGATTTTTGAACAAGATATTAAACCAATCTTTGTCATCTGTATTCTCTTCTATGGTACCTTTCTCAGTTGTTCTTTTCATAACCAATCCTTCTAACATATCAAGGAGATGTGCAGACCAAGGGAATGGGTAATACTCTCCTGATGAGGAGGCAGGGCCTTCCCAGGCTCATGCCCTAGAGCTAGTATGTTGGACTTATCCAGAACTCTGCTGTACAGACTTTTGCGTATCCTCTTAGATCTTCATCACTCCTAAATTGGAAATACAGCTGCTAGAAGGACTAAACCATGCAGTCTGCTCTGTCATAATCGCACAACATCAACCAGAATGGCACTTTCTCTTTCTGGGTCTCTGTATTTGTTTGGAGACTCAGCGCCTCTCAATGGCTTATGGCTGAGACTCTCACAATCCTTTTGCGTCTGGGCTTCTGTCACACTTCCTTCTGTGCTGTACCTACCTACCCACCTAGAACAATGACTTCTCTTCTTCTAAAGGTCAAAGCCACATCAACTAGCTTGGTGGACAATACTCTGACAGAGTTCTTTGCCCAGCTCTCCAACCATATGGCCTGTTCTTGCTGCCTTCATGTACTACATTATCAACCTATACTATGGATCATCCCACATATTCCCTTTTCTCCCTTACTCATATTCATTTTTTTCTGCCATCCATCTTACCTTGAAGTCACTTTCCATAAAGAACTGTTATGACTTTCCCATGCTCTCCTCCTGGAGCTTAAGAAGTGTTCATTATTTTCCCTCTGAGTCCTAGAATTTTTTATAATCTCCTGTGTTTATCAGTATGGCTGTACATAAGTATGGACAGTGCTTATGCCAGTAATCTCAACACTTGGGAGGTAAAGACAAGAGGATCAGGAGTTCAGGGTCATTTTTGGTTACATAGCAAATTCAAAGCTATGGGCGAATGTGAGATCCATGTTCAGCACACACACACATAGGCTACATGGAATTATTGTTCAACACATATACACAACACACACACACACACACACACACACACACACACACACACACACACACTGAACAGAGGAAATAGATGGATATAGTGATTCAGGTCTGTAATCTTAAAAGCTGGAAATAGAGGCAAGATGATGAATAGTTTAAGATCATTCTCAGCTATGTTGTAAGTTAGAGACATACTTGACATAAATAAGGCCTTGTTGGAGAGGGAGGAGAGGAAAATGGAAAAGCACTTTAAAAATGATTGCTCCTGATCTAGTTCATTTTGTTTTGTTTTTAAAGATTATGTCTGGTAAACTTTTAAGTCTCTAACATCTGATGTTATACCAAGTACACGGAGTATTAAAGAAACATTTGCTGACTAAACAACTCGATCAAAATGCATGATGGTATCTCTCTGAGGTTTGCAACGTTTAGCCTTCTCAGGGGTTATGGAGACTTAAATTCCCTTCTGCAGTGAGCTCCAGTCAATCATGTAGCCAGAACTGCAATGAATGCCTTGTGCTAGAACCCACAGAAACAAGGAACTGGGCCAGAGCCACAGTGGCTAGTCCTCCTAACCCTGGTGGACAGCTCTGTCTGCAGTGACAATGAGGCCACCCAGGCTACCGATTGATGTGGCCAGAACAGACCCAAGCATGGGTGGCCAGTCTCTCTGGCTGGTTGAGGTGTGGGTGTATAAAATTCCGATCTGCACTCACACAGCCCAAGATGCCCAGTTTTGCTCTGGGCATTTTAAGGAGACAGCAGCCCACTCTTTTGGGAGATAATGTGGCTTGGGCTTCTTGGGCTTCTGGGATCTCAGAGGCACATCCAGAAATTGACTGCAGAACTTCAGTGAAGAGGAAGGAACTGGTCATGGAGCTCAGATTGCAGCACGAGAAATGTCATTTCTCCATATTTTCATCTACCTGCAAAGATACTGACCTTACAGTGTAGAGACGCCCTATGGCCAACCTATCAGTTTTAGAATGGTTTTCTCTACACAGCAATGAGAAGAGATGATACTAACTTGGTCCAGCATGTGAATTTAGAACCACACACCTCCATATCCCGATCTTGAGGATGTCACTGACATATTTCCAGATCTCTTACTGTCACATACTCTTAACAAGATACTGCCTATCACATCTGACCTCTCAGTCCCACAGAGATATGTAGAAAAATATATTGGCTGAAATCTATCTCTCTTGCCAAAAGTGAACTCACATTGCATAACTCATGTTCAATAAGACACAAGAGAGTTTAGAAGGTCAGAGTCAGGGAAGCTAGTCTTCCTGCATGGTTCATACAGCCCTACCACTGACTGTGGCCTTGGGCAAGTTGTTTCACCTATGTACTGTGCCTCAGTTGTCCAGTCCAATTAACTGGACACTAGTGATACAATTTTGTAAGATTTTCTTCGTTAACTGTACTAGATATCTCTTGTTATCTTAGCAGGTTTACGGGCTTCCACACACCCATATAATCTTAAACAGAACCTTAAAAAGCGTACAGTCTGACAGGGAGCTTTAAACTCAGGCACACAGCAGCTCAGGCTTTCAATGATAGAGTGCAGAGTCCATGTTACATCTGACTGCAATCAAGTCAAAAGCTCTTCCAGGAGTACTTGTGTGACATCACACTTCAGTTTATCTAGAAAGCTTTGAGTTACATCCATCATGTAGAAGTGATTATTATCAGTGCCTTTTAATTTCCCCAAATCTCCTAGTTTTCACTTTGGACACTAAGTTTAACATGCCCTAGATTGATGAGCCACGGGTGGCAGGGCAAGCTATTCTCTCCTGGTGTAAAGACTTGATGTCTAAACACATGGATATGCATCTGACAGAATTTCCAACCACCCATGAAGAAAGTTTAGGGAGGCATATTTCTCATATATATATATATATATATATATATATATATATATATATATACCAAATCACATCTGTAAGGATCAGAATTTTTTTCATATCCCCTTGGAAAGGAGAGACATGGTATGAAGCAGTCATGTCATGTGTGCCCTTGGCTTTGACTGCTCTCTGAAATAGTTCATATGCCAGGCTCTGTAGACATGGAGGCCAGTAAAAGCAGAATCTTTATTGTTAATTCAGGTTCAGAGTTTCAGTATGTTGTTTTATTGTTTTATTGCTTTTCTTCAGCAACCTTGCTATTAAGTAAAGAAACAAACAAAAATAGACAAGATAGAAATAATAACAATGAAATAGCCACAAAAATGTTGAATTGGAATCTGTTAGATTTGGAATTAATAATGAAATAATTTCCCAGGAAGAGAACAAATGTCTACTTAGAAATAAATTAGTCTCTCTTGGTCCTTTCGGCTGGGGCAGACACGTAGCTGGTCTGCTCCCATAAAGACACCATATCCTGAGCTATCCTAGAGAAACCACTGCACTGAGAGCAGCGGATACCATATTCTGAGCCATCCTAGAGGAACCACTGCACTCAGAGCAGTGGAAGACCCACTGCACTAAGAGCAGCAACATTTCAGGATCACGGAGGCAGCATGAGTTCCAGGAGTTTTTCCATCCAGGAGCTCGGGATCACAGGGATATCTGGACTCCAAAGAGTTCTGACACAAGCAAGATAATTGGAAAGACAGACCCAGTCAGAGACAGTGAGTGCAAGTAGCACTAGAGTTAACCAGATAGTGAAAGGCAAGCAGAAGAACATAAGCAACAGAAACCAAAGTTACTTGGCACCATCAGAACCCAGTTCTCTCACCATAGCAAGTCCTGGACACCACATCAAACCATAAAAGCAGAATTCAGAATTAAAATCACTTCTCATGATGATGATAGAGGACTTTAAGTAGGACATAAATAACTCGCTTAAAGAAGTACAGGAGAACACAGATAAACAAGTAGAAGACCTTAAAGAGGAAACACAAAAATCCCTTAAAGAATAGCAAGAAAAACACAACCAAACAGGTGAAGGAATTGAAAAAAAACATCCAGGATCTAAAAATGGAAGAAGAAGCAATAAATAAATATCAAAGGGAGACTACCCTGGAGATAAAAAAAAAAAAAACTAGGAAAGAGATCAGGAGTCATAGACACAAGCATCACCAACCGAATACAAGAGATAGAAGAGAGAATCTCATGTGCAGAAGATACCGTGGAAAACATTGAGACAACTGTCAAAGAAAATGCAAAATGCAAAAAGCTCCTAACACAAAACATCCAGAAAATCCAGGACGTAATGAGAAGACCAAACCTAAGGATAATAGGTATAGATGAGAGTGAAGATTCCTAACTTAAACGGCCAGTAAATATCTTCAACAAAATTATAGAGGACAACTTTGCTAACCTAAAGAAAGTGATGCCCATGAACATACAAGAAGCCCAGAGAACTCCAAATAGACTAGATTAGAAAAGAAATTCCTCTTGTCACATAATAATCAAAACATCAAATGCACAAAAAAAAAAACCCAAAAATACTAAAAGCAGTAAGGGAAAAAGGTCAAGCAACATATAAAAGCAGACCTATAAGAATTACACCAGACTTCTCACCAGAGACTATAAAAGCCAGAAGAGCCTGGACCGATATCATACAGACCCTAAGAGAACACAAATGCCAGCCCAGACTAGTATACCCAGTAAAACTCTCAATCACTATTGATGGAGAAACCAAGATATTCCATGACAAAACCAAATTTACACAATATCTTCTTACAAATCCAGCCATACAAAGGATAATAGATGGAAAACTCCAACACAAGGAGGGAAACTACAACCAAGAAAAAGCAAGAAAGTAATCTTTCAACAAACCCAAAAGAAGTTAGCTACACAAACATAATTCCAACTCTAATAACAAAAATAACAGGAAGCTACAATCATTTTTCATTAATATCTCTTAACATCAATAGACTCAATTCCCCAATAAAAAGACATAGACTAATAGACTGGATACATAAACAGGACCCAGCATTTTGCTGCATACAGGAAACCCACCTGAGTGACAAAGACAAACACTACCTCAAGGTAAAAAGCTGGAAAAAAACTTTCCAAGCAAATGGTCTCAAGAAACAAGCTGGAGTAGTCATTCTAATATTGAACAAAATCAACTTTCAACCAAAAGTTATTAAAAAAGATAAGGAAAGACACTACATACGTGTCAAAGGAAAAATCAACCAAGATGAACTCTCAATTCTGAACATCTGTGCTCCAATGCAAGGGCACCCACATTCATAAAAGAGACTTTACTAAAGCTCAAAGCACACATTGCACCTCACACAATAATACCGGGGGACTTCAAAACCCCAAAGGACAGATCATGGAAACAGAAACTAAACAAAGACACAATGAAATTGACGGAAGTTATGAACAAAATGGATTTAACAGATATCTATACAACATTTCATCCTAAAACAAAAGACTATACCTTTTTCTTAGTACCTCATGGTACCTTCTCCAAAACAGACTGCGTAATTGGTCATCAAACAGGCCTCAACATATACAAGAAGACTGAAATAATTCCTTACATCCTATAAGATCACCATGGACTAAGACTGGTCTTCAATAATGACAAAAACAATGGAAAGCCCACATAGACGTGGAAACTGAACAATAATCTACTCAATGATGACTTGGTCAAGAAGAAGTAAAGAAAGAAATTAAAGACTTTTTAGAATTTAATGAAAATGAAGGCTTGTCATTCCAAAACTTATGGGCTACAATGAAAGCAGTGCTAAGAGGAAAACTCATAGCTCTAAGAGACTACAAAAAGAAACTGGAGAGAGCATACACAAGCAACTTGGTAGCACACTTGGAAGCTCTAGAACAAAAAGAAGCAAATACACCCAAGAGGAGTAGATGTCAGGAAATAATCAAACTCAGGGCTGAAATCAACCAAGTAGAAACAAAAAGAACTATACAAAGTATCAACAAAACCAGGAGCTGGTTCTTTGAGAAAATCAGCAAGATAGATAAACCCTTAGCCAGACTAACCAGAGGGCATAGAGACAGTATCTGAATTATTAAATCAGGACTGAAAAGGGAGACACAACAATAGAAACTGAGGAAATTTAAAAAAATCATCAGATCCTACTACAAAATCCTATACTCAACAAAACTGGAAAATCTGGAAGAAATGGACAATTTTCTAGACAGATACCAGGTACCAAATTTAAATCAGGAGTAGATAAACCACCAAAACAGTCCCATATCCCCTAAAGAAATAAAAGCAGTCATTAAAAGTCTCCCCCCCCAAAAAAAAGTCCAGGACCAGATGGTTTTAGTGCAGAATTCTATCAGACTTTCAAGGAAGATCTAATACCAATTCTCTTTATATTATTCCACAAAATAGAAACAGAAGGAACACTGCCCAATTCGTTCTATGAAGCCACAATTAAACTCATACCTAAACCCCACAAAGACACAACAAAGAAAGAAAACTTCAGATCGATCATCTTTATGAACATCAATGCAAAAATACTCAATAAAATTGCTCACTCCAAATCCAAGAACACATCAAAACAATAATCCACCATGATCAAGTAGGCTTTAATCCCAGGAATGCAGGTATGGTTCAATATACGGAAATCCATCAACGTAATACATTATATAAACAAATTCAAAGGAAAAAAATCACATGATCATCTCACTAGATGCTGAGAAAGCATTGACAAAATTCAACATCCCTTCATGGTAAAAGTCTTGGGAAGATCAGGAATTCAAGGCCCCTACCTAAACATAGTAAAAGCAATTTACAGCAAACCAGTAGCCAACATCAAACTAAATGGAGAGAAACTTGAAGCAATCCCACTAAGATCAGGGACTAGGCAAGGCTGCCCACTCTCTCCCTACCTATTCAATATAGTACTGGAAGTCCTAGCCAGAGCAATTAGACAACAAAAAGAAGTCAAAGGGATACAAATAGGAAAGGAAGAAGTCAAAATATCACTATTTGCAGATGATATGATAGTATACTTAAGTGACCCCCAAACTTCCACCAGAGAACTCCTAAACCTGATAAACAACTTCAGCAAAGTGGCTGGTTATAAAATCAACTCAAACAAATCAGTAGCCTTCCTCTACATGAAAGATAAACAGACTGAAAAAGAAATTAGGGAAATGACACCCTTCACAATAGTCATAAATAATATAAAATACCTTGGTGTGAATCTAACCAAGCAAGTGAAAGACCTGTCTGACAAGAACTTCAAGTCTCTGAAGAAAGAAATTGAAGAAGATCTCAGAAGATGTTAAGATCTCCCATGCTCATGGACTGGCAGGATTAATATAGTAAAAATGACCATCTTGCCAAAAGCAATATACAGATTCAATGTAATCCCCATCAAAATTCCAACTCAATTCTTCATAGAGACAGGAAAAGCAATTTGCAAATTCATTTGGAATAACAAAAAACCCAGGATATCGAGAACTATTCTCAACAGTAAAAAGAACTTCTGGAGGATTCACCATCCCTGACCTCAAGCTGTACTACAGAGCAATAGTGATAAAAACTGCATGGTATTGATACAGAGACAGGCAGGAAGATCAATGGAATAGAATTGAAGACCTAGAAATGAACCCACACACCTATGGTCACTTGATCTTTGACAAAGAAGCTAAAACCAGCCAGTGGAAAAACGACAGCATTTTCAACAAATGGTGCTGGTTCAACTTGAGCTGAGTATATAGAAGAATGCAAATCGATCCATTCTTATCTCCTTGTACAAAGCTCAAGTCCAGGTGGATAAAGGACCTTCACATAAAACCAAATACAGTGAAAGTAATAGAAAAGAAGGTGGGGAAGAACCTTGAATACCTGGGCACAGGGGAAGAGTTCCTGAACAGAACACCAATGGCTTATGTTCTAAGATCAAGAATTGACAAATGGGACCTCATAAAATTGCAAAGCTTCTGTAAGGCAAAGGACACTGTCAATAGGACAAAATGGCAACCAACAGATTGGGAAAAGATCTTTACCAATCCTACATCTGATAGAAGGCTAATATCCAATATATACAAAGAACTCAAGAAGTTAGACTCCAGACAACCAAATAACCCTATCAACAAATGGGGTTCAGAGCTAAACTGAGAATTCTCAATGGAGGAAACTTGAATGTCTGAGAAGCACCTTAAGAAATGTTCAACATCCTTAGTCATCAAGGAAATGCAAATCAAAATAAACTTGAGATTCCATCTCACACCAATCAGAATGGCTAAGGTCAAAAACTCAGGTGATATCAGATGCTGATGAGGATGTGAAGGAAGAGGAATACTCCTCCATCATTGGTGGGATTGCAAGCTGGTACAACCACTCTGGAAATCAGTCTGGCAGTTCCTCAGAAAATTGGACATAGCATTACCTGAGGACCCAGCTATACCACTCCTGGGCATATACCCAGAAGATGCTCCAACATATAACAAGGACATATGCTCCACTATGTTCATAGCAGCCTTATTTATAATAGCCAGGAGCTGGAAAGAACCCAGATGTCCTTCAACAGAGGAATGGATACAGAAAATGTGGTACATTTACACAGTGGAGTATTACTCAGCTATTGAAAACAATGAATTCATGAAATTCTTAGGCAAATGGATAGAACTAGAGAATATCATCCTGAGTGAGACAACCCAATCACAAAAGAACACACGTGATATGCACTCACTGATAATTGGGTATTAGCCCAAAAGCTCACAATACCCAAGATACAATTCACAGACTACATGAATCTCATGAAGAAGGAAGACCACAGTGTGGGTGCTTCGGTCTTTTTTAGAAGGAGTAACAAAATACACATGGGAGCAAATATGGAGAAAAAGTGTGGGACAGAAACTCAAGGAGGAGTCATCTGGAGACTGTTCCACCTGGGTATCCATCCCATGAGCAGTCACCAAAGGTAGATGCTGATGTGGATGCCAGGAAGTGCATGCTGACGGGAGCCTGATATAGCTGTCTCCTTAGAGGTCTGCCAGAGCCTGACATATACAGAGGTGAATGCTCACAGCTAACTATTGAACTGATCAAGGTGTTCTCAATGGAGGAGTGAGAGAGAAGACTTGAAGGAGCTGAAATGGTTTGGGGCCCCATGAGGAGAGCAACAATACCAACCAACCAGAGCTCCCAGGTTCTAAACCACCAGCCTGGGAGCACATAGGGAGGGACCCATGGCTCCAGCTGTATATGTAGGGGAGGATGGCCTTGTAGGTCATAGGTGGGAGAGGAGGTCCTTGGTCCCATGAAGGCTGCATGCCCCAGTGTGGGGGGAATTTGAGGGTGGGGAGGTGGGAGTGGGTGAGTGGGTAGGGGCACATCCTCATAGAAGCAGGAGGATGGGGGGAATGGGATAGGAGCTTCCTGGGTGGGGGGAAAATGGGGAAAGGGGATAACATCTGAAATGTAAATTAAATATCCAATTATAAAAAGAAATAAACTAAATGGAGGAGGACATAAAAATCTATACATGGATGTTTATAGAAAATTTACTCATAATTACTAACATTTATAAATAATCCATATGTCCTTCAGTGAACGGATAGGCAAACTGTGGTACATTCAGAAAATAAAATATTATTTAGCATTAAAGAAAAAGAACTATCAAGACACAAAAAGGCATGTATGAAGTTTAAATGCATCTTTCTGTGTGAAAGGTGTTTATATGAAAATCTAGTTATACAATATCAGATATGATAATGTAGAAAATATGAAAACTATGGAGATGTTTAATAAATAAATGGTTATCAGGTGTGAGAGGGAATCAGGCAAATCACAAAGAATTTTTTAGGACAGTGAAACAGTGTACATGATATGTAATGATGGATGCATACTGTTTTACATTTGTTGTAATATACAGCACATATGATACTCGGTATGATTCTATGCCATATTATAGGCTTTGGAGAGTTCTGATGTACTTAGCAACCAGGTATATTGATTGTAAGGAATGAACCATCCTAGTGATGTGTGCTAATTAGTGCGGTTGTGTTTAGGGGTTGGGGTAAGTGGGAGCTCTCAATATCTTCCTTTTTTAAAAAATTTTTTTTATTTTTTTACCATGAAGTTAAGGCTACTGCAAAATTAAGACTTTTATAATAAAAGTTGTCAGATTAAGCAGTTTAACATTCAATTATAAATTAGGGTCAGCTCTAATCATAAACTGGCAAGAGATTCATGGAGACTGCTGGTGACACTTGAATTAAGTAGCCTACTTCCTTCTCCAGTTGACTTTCTACCTCTCCTGATGACCCCAAACCATTTCAGGGAGATAAGGAAAACACCTCAGTCCTGGGGTCTGAATCAGAGGTGTTGTCAGTTCCAATCAAAGTTTTAGGCCTGGGGTCTTTGGGGTACAAGCTGAGATCCACTGATAATTTACCTCCAAAAAAAAAAAAGGCAATGGGTCATCAAAACAAGACTCATGTCCACAATAACAGAGTCAAGGTGTGCGAGATGCACTGAGACTCAGAAAAAGAAATCCCAGGAAAAAAGATGTGTGAGAGTCTCTGAAAAGCGTGTCAGAGACAGGGTACACAGTTGAGTCTTTTCATGTTCCAGATTAGGTACTTGGGGATTGGAGCCACTTCAAAGCTGACCCATCTTTCTCCTATTTTTTTCATTCTTTTGTTCCTTCTGAATCTCCCCTTCTCACACTACATCTCCCTGTATGACTCCTGACCTGATTCAAGTGTTCTTGCATAGTATGCCTGGTAGTATTCCTGTGCCATGTTCAAGAGCTTTGTGTGCCATCTGCAATAGGCCTGTGGGTCAGTTTGGGGGACAGGGCAGTGAGCAGTAGGGAAAAATATGAATCTCTGGCTTGTTTTGAAGGAGCTCTCCATGTTTGCCATAGATAGTATTTGAGATTCTTAAAAGCCCCTGCTTGAGATCTTCTTCTGGAGAGAGTACAGTAGCCCTGGACTCCTAGCCCAGGTCTCCCAGCTTCAGGAACAAGCAGACTCTACATACAACACTGTCCTCAAAGCTTTGGCAGGACAAATGTGAAGATACACTTCTTCTAGTAGAGCAGAGGCAGAGTTCCTTTCCTCAAGTAGAATAAATAAAGATGGCACTAAGGGTCAACATAGTGGGACTACAGCACTCAAGAGGATAGAAAAATGCCAATTCAGCCACTGTGGTTCTGGGTTCAACCAGAGCATAGAAACTGGAACTAGAGGATATCATCTTTGAGCCAGGCCCCCAGCCACAGGGATGTGGGCAATGATACAAAGATTAAGTAGTAATTGAAATGATATAATACATACTTGGAATGCCTAAAGTATGCAGGCATGCTGTCCTAGATGCTTTACATTCTACTATTTTCTGTTTATACACAATACAAGTGCATGAGGTACAAGTCCTCAGTTAAGAATATTGTGGCTCAGATTATGATTGAGCTCACCATCACACTGCTATTAAAAGAGAAAGGGACATGTCCCAAGACTTCTCACTACTGATACCAATTTAGTGTTTTCTTTTTATGGTATCTGGTCTCTCAAACCAGCAATGAAACTCTGGAGAGTTCAGTTTTGAGTTGACAGATTTAGGGATGACTCTGTGAGAGTTATCTTTGGAGGAGATTAGCACTCAGATCCACAGACTAAGGAAAGAATCCTCACCATGTGAGTAGGCATTTGAGGAAAGAAGCCTCACCATATGAGTAGGCATCTGAGGAAAGGACCCTCACCATGTGAGCAGGCATCCGAGGAAACAATCCTTCCCATTGTGGGTAGGTGTCTTCCAATGTACCAAGAGCCCAACAAGAACAAAAGAGAAGAGGTTGTTCATTCTCTGCTTGGACTGACAACTCCATGTTCTCCTGGCTTCAGGTTCTTGGGCTAATGGACTCAGACTGGGTCACATACCAGCAGCAACTCATTCTCAGGGTGTCACACTCAGACTGAATTATGACAATGGTTTTCCTGACTGTCAAGGACATAGCAGATTATAGGACTTTTAAGACTTTGTGCTCATGGAAGCAAATTACAATAATAAATGTCCTCTCTCTTTCTCTCTCTCTCTCTCTCTCTCTCTCTCTCTCTCTCTCTCTCTCTCTCTCTCTCTCTCTCTCTCTCTCCTCCTTCCCTCCCTTCCTTCCTCCTCCCTCTCTCTCCTTGTGTGTCCTGTAGATTCTTTACATTGAGAACATTTTTTATAGGATCTTCATCCAAACTCTTAAACTGACTGAAGTGAACTCAAGTCATCCCTTCAGTAGGACCAGTGTTCCCACTTTCAAGTTAGGCAACCATCTCTTCCTTATTCATTTATAAAAAGACACGGCCACAAAGTATCCCACAAATGTGTTTCTTAACCAGAAAATAAACTAGAGACAAAAGGCCCCGAAATTCCTCTGGGTTTTGTATTTCTAACTCTTTTACTGGGCTCAAAATAAGTTCCTAAGTTATGTGGTCAAATAAAATAGACAGTAATAGTTATTTCAACATCCCTTCAAAATCTTCCATTATTGTTATCGACATGTTTGTTTAAGAGCCTTGGTTTAATTACTGAGTGGCATATTCATTAATTCCATTTGTTTTGATAAAAGAAAACATATCTCCAAATTAAAAAAAATAAATTTCATATGCTCAGATGTTGGCTGCTTCATTTTTTCAGTGTAAGACTTGTCTAGTCCAGAGAAACTTCCCATGGCAGCAGGGACATCATTGCCTAAGCCAGTCTTGGTGACCCCATCTGACCTTTTACATGTCTTTCCATGAAAAGAGAAGGCTAGGTTTTATAATATTGTGTTTGAAGATCTCATCAAAGTACCAGCTCTATGATACCGTAAAGAAAATATTATCAAAGTATGAACACTGTGGGAATAGCATGTGCATCCAGTGGGATCATAGTGAGAGATATGTGTGGGAGAGGGCACAGAGGAGGAGGGAGAGAGTGAAAATCACCACCAGCTCTCTGCTAAATGTAGAAACTAGGCACCTTGCGCCTAAATCAGAAGGCACTCGCACAGTGTCCTTAAGCATGTGATGGCATTGCCATAGGATGAAGGGAAAAGTGAAGTGAATAAGAAATCCAAGGGACTTGCATGGTCACCTCCATTGCTTTAGAGAGTATATCAAACTTTTAACATTGTGACATGGTACCGTCATGTACAAAGTTCATGCTTGAGAAATGCATAATTTAGATTTTTTTTTAAAAAATCGCAAAAAAATAAAAATCTCATGTTTTAAGTTACTTTATAATTTTGTGTTGGGCCACATCCATATCTATCTTGGGGTGTAAGTGATGTCTAGGTTGTAGCTGGACACTCCTCTTAGAGCCTTCTGAGACAGTCATTGAAACTCTAACTCTATGGAGTGGGCCAGAGATAATCAGTCTGGGAAGTGGGAAGCTGAGACATCACCAACTCCTTTCCAGTGAGAGAGCTTGTGTACTGAGGAAAAGGGCCCAAATGCCCCATTCACCTGCTGAAGAGTCAAGCCAGCGTCTGAACTCATCACTTCTGTTGCCAGATCATGCCTTTTGTCATCCAGAGAGCTAGAATGAAAGCATGCAAAACAAATGAGGGTGAAGGGGCTGATGGCCTTAGTAACTTATATTGAGCACAGAGTCTCAAGAGATTCAACTATCTAGAATCCTATCTCACTGCAAGAGCAAGCAGGGGTGACAGCCTTCCTACTGGAGACTAGATGGACTGAGTTTCAAAGCAAAAACCAGAAGAGTGTCTAAAGTAGGTATGGATTGGAGCATTCTAATTTATGTTGGCATGGTAAACATTAAGCACTAAGACAACACTAGCTTAGGCCAAGTCACATCTCTGTAAGAAGATAAGAAATACTATGTTTTTCTCTGACAGAAGTTATTAATAACAACGAGTATGTTCAGAGCTAGTGACAGATATGCAAATAATATACCTGGCATTCTAACTTTTGGGCAAGAGGTAGCAGGTTGTAGAGTAAACAACCACACCCTTAAATTCAAAGGAAATAGCTGGCATCGAGCCCTCCCAATTATGGCCAAAATTCACGAACTCTATCTGTAGGTTCATGGTTTCTTTCTCCATAAGATGGAGTTGGAAAACATTCCAACCTTTCTCTCCAAAGACACTAACAAGGTTCAAATGAGACGGGATAACAATACATCTTATCAATTTTAGGTATTATGATCACAATCACCATCAGGACCATATTCATTCCTGCAAACACAGGGTACCCCTAGAATATCTGGGGTGAGATTGCTACCCCCATTATTGATTCTTCCAAGAGTCTTCTTCATCTTAAGCCAAGAGAAAAAAGGCCTTCTGGTTTTTATGTTTCAAGATGCATACACTTGCATTTGTTAAATGTATATAAAAGTTATACTGACAGATTTATATGTCTTTAAAGATCATAGTGTAAAACAGGTATTCCACCAGAGTTATGGATCCTTTCATATGGCTTGTGAGCGAAGACTACAATGTAACTAGGTATCTATTGTAGCCATGTAGAGCTCCACTTCTCTCTAAGTTTTTCCAAGAGGTAGACATTATGAAGACCCCAAACTGAGCCCAGTGGGAGACTATAGAGGTGAAGCATCTACCTCTTTCCAATTAGCTCTGGACTCCTTGTGGTTAATGTCCATGAATGAATGACTTTAGACAACAGCTTTAAATCAGGGGTGAGAGGCTCTGATAGAGACTCATTTTTTAAAAGCTCCCCTTTACAGAGTATGCCCATATTCTCTGTGAGACTGCATGTTTGCAACAGGGGCGCTTCGGGGGGAATTATAGAGATCAAGTGTGTCTTGGTTGTCAATTTTCTTAGGGTAAGGCACTCATTTATCATATCTCTGCCACCTCCCACCCAACCCCATTAGCTCTCATAGTTTCTCCAAACTTCTGTAACTCTTCACTACCAGATTCACTACCATAGAAGAGGCAGCCCTTCCTTGACAAAATTTAGTTTCCACCACCTTTAGGTAAAATAGCTGAAGACTTCTTGGCTTAGTCAATATTCCTCTGAAGATTATGTCAGCCCCTTTTGACCCACAGTTTGAGGGTACATAGTTGTTTTTCCAAAGTAAATAGAAGGTGGTTTTTACTGAAAAGTTTTCAAATATAAACCAGGAATGTAGAATGTTTTCAATCTTACTATTATTTTTTTGACTTATCCTACAAATTGAACCAAACTTCCATTTAAAGTTGTATATTTTTTAAATTCCCACTTTTTGATGCCAAATTCTATGTTGGAATGATTTTTCCCATTGTTCATCAGTGAACACAACACTGTTTCTTTTCTTTTTTTGTCCCTTTTCATCTTAATTTGTAGTATCCCCTTTATTGTTCTGACTGAACTTATAGATAATTCATCAACTACTTCTATAATTATAAAGATACATCATGATCAAGAATAGTATAGTGGGAAAGTGAAAGTCAGGACATTTATAGTAGAAAGCTATGTACACATTAATATGTAAATACAGCCTACAATTGCACTAGAGCACACAATAAAGCCATCACAGTCTGAGCTTGAGACACAATCATCGTGTGACAAGTATAAACGCAGACTAATAAAACTCTGTTTTGTTGGCAGCTAGAGCCCCATTAGTGGGATTACTACTGGTGATGTGATTGTCTGAAGAGGTGAGCAGATCTTGGAAGAATTTCAAAGGCAAAGACACTCTTCCTTTTATTTAAACACAAGACAATTCCCTACATATTAAAACCATAAACAAAGTGAATAAATATATACGTAAACTACAGTTGGACTGAAGACTCAGATAATAAATAGATTTGTCCTTTCCCTAAATGGCCAGGGGGTTGTTAAAAATGGGTAATTCCTTGTTGTGGAAGTGATCCCATGAATTTCATATCACTTTCTTGATCTCTATACATTAAACGATAGTAATACCCCTCTAATCCAATTATTTTGACAATGAAAATATCCCTTCAAATTTCCCAACTGCCAACTGCTGAGGAATAGCTTCAGGCCATCCCAGAAAGACATAAATTGTGAAAGGGCTTTCTTTACTTTTTTCTCCATTCTTCTGCAAGTGGCAGCATCAACTCTAAGCAAGATGTCTGCAGTGGAAGAAGCACACCATCTCACCTGTGGTCTCCGGTAAGAAGAAACATCTTCTGGTTAAGCATGAGAAAACCACCCTTATGATCTTATATGGTCAAGCTGCAGGTCCAAGACACTTAAACTGTTAGCAGAATTGTAAGCAATCAGTCCCAGTCCTGGAATTGATATTTACATTTGTCTTTCTTTAAAGCATTGACATCAATGGGGTAGCAGCAAATTTCAGAATAAATGGCAAAGGGGAGTGAAAAGTAGAATAGATACATGCCTTAAAATATTGCCTATATATAGGCAGAGCTGATTTTGTTTAGTGAGACATCAAGTTTGCTTGTGCCTTGAAAGAACACCTGGGTCAAAGGTCGTATATAGGTGGCATGAGATGGGTTCCCAAGGAGAAGGCAGAGAAGCTGGAACATGAAGTAGGAGCTCGGGAAAGGAGGAGGCGGCTGCCACAAGTCCAGACACACCGCCTCGTAAAAAGATCAAAGCTGTATGAGATCCCTCTGCCAAAGCTCTTGCAGCGTGTGACAGGAACTCAGGTGAAAGACGGGTGGGAGTGGAAATTGAAAGAGACCCCTTGATGATTTCCTGAGGAAACTCACCTGTTTGGCAATGACTTTGCCCTGCATGTTTTCCTCTTGCATCCACATGTCCTCACTGACTCCAGACACACAGCAAAACGTGAGTCTTGTGAAACTGGAAAGCAATACTTGGTATACACAATAGCTCAGATTCAAAAGGTCAGGTGGGTCTACTTGGTACCTGTGCCCACCCTCCCCTGCTTCTGCCCAGCTGGCAGGCCATCTCTAGTCCCATCCATTCTAGCCATATAGCACCTCTCAACTCATTTCACATTTATTTCTGCTGATGCCTTAGCATCTCTCCCATGCCTCAACATCAGCCTTAGGCTCTCCTCCTCCAATCCTGCCTGCCATTAAAACCAGTTAGCAAAGTGTTTGTGCAAACAAGACTTGAGTTTAATTCCCAAGAGCCCATTGACTATGGGTGGCTGGTGCTCATAATCTTAATTCTGAGAAATTAGAAATACGTGGCTACCTGAGAGTTGCTAACCTTCAAGTCAGCCTGCTCAGTGATCTTCAGACCAGTGAGAAACCCTGACTCAAATGGCAAGGTGCTTCATTCTGAGGGATGACATTCAAGATCGTCCTCTGGCCTCTATGTGTACACACACACACACACACACACACACACACACACACACACACACAGACACACAGGAATGTCCACAGAGTTCCATTCAGCACTAACATTATGTGTGCCTACAGAGTGGGCAGACCAGGAAATCCTCTAAATACAAGCCATCAAGTAGACAGATGTGCTCTCTTCTGCACTAGGCTGGGCACTGACAGTGAGAACATGTTCTTTCTCACTCTTGTAACAGTTTGTATTTCAACCAAACGTCGTCACCCCTTTATAGCCCTGCAGTGGGGTTGTACGTGGAATGTTGGGCTGCTTGGATCTCATGACTCTTGCATTGTGTTCCCGATGAGTGTTGTAGCTTCTAAGAACTAGAGTGGGCGGAAGCTGAGTACTCGCACTGTCCTCTGATGACTGGGCTCCATCTGTGATAACAAGCAGGGACTCATAAGACTCCTGTATGGTGCTGAAACTATCGCAAAGTCTTCCACCTCACTGAGATCAAGGAGAACTGGTTGTCCTTAAAACACAATTATACATATTTTTAGTAATTCACTTTTAAATCAAATTTTCCTAATAACTGAAGTTCTGGGGAATATGAATCTTTTTTTTTCGTAGTCCCTTTTTTCTTTGTAGACTTGGAAGTCATCATGTTATCAACCCCAGACATCAGCTGTTAATATTTTACTGAAGTGTCCCTCAAGTCTTTTATCTCAAACAGTGTGTAGTTCAGAAATTTCATAGAGAATACATTGTTAATCTTCTGAGGATTTGACACCAGGCCTTGTACATTTTAGGCAAGAGTTCTACCACCACCGTACATACCTACGTTCATTTTGCTTTCTTTACTTGAAAATATTCCAGCATTTTCTTCTCCACAATGTTTCTCATTTCCCTTTTTGTTTCCATAATCAACAGCATGATGGAACATCTTTGAGTACAAAGCCTGTCTCATATATACGTTCTCCCTGGCTCTACTTTTGTGTGCAAGTCTAAAGGGAGTATCATGAATAAACGTGTCTGCCTAGCCAGATCTAGTGGGAGCCCTCAAATTTCCACCTCTCAGCCTAATTTATTTCATGACTTAATGTTCAAGTTTGCCTTTTTATTCTTCTCAGTTTCACAAGAAGAAACACGAAACACTGAAACTGGATTCAGAGCTTGCTCCTACCCCCCACTTCACCCCCGTTTACAAAGTGTGCTTTCTTGATGTGAGAGGGTGAGAACGTTAAATCTTTCTCAGGAAAAACACACAATGAAATTGGAGATGGTGGGACCCCAGACCCAGAGTCATCTTTGAATGGACGTGTTTTTCCAGTACTTTCGGGAGGATGGAAAGAAAATCCTAATAAAATAAAAAACCAAGACCAACCTCATGTAATTCTTGCTTTGAGGCAGACAGGGCTTCCTTTTGGGTTACAGAGGTGAATGTATATAGATATGGAGCACAGTGGTCTCAGTGTGAGCCCTAAAACAATGTTGTCTGTTGAAGGTTGCTTTGCTCAGATATTCAAAAGGACTGGTACTTGGTGAGGAGGCAATTGAGGCTGGGGTGTCAACTACGAGTGCCCTGGGAGAGTTCCCATGTGGTCCCAGAGCAGGTCAGGCCTGAATACTGAAGAAGGGATGATGAAGAGGAATATACTTGGAGTAGTCCAAAAGATAGTACATATTTCTTTGAGCCCTATAAATTCTAAGCTTAGAGTCCCAGTGATCAAAACTATAGAAAGTAACTAGACCCTTGAGATGGTACATTTTGTTCTGTCTATACAATCCTTGTGACAAGGGTGTGTTTATTTTAAAATGATTCTCTTTGGCTAGTTCTTGGATTTTTGCTGGTAGAGTTGCTGGGAATGAACCCAGAGCCTTGTGCACACAAGACGGACATTCTGCCACTGAGTTGCACCTCTTACACCAAGGGTGTCTTTATTCTCAGAGTGGAAGTGGAGCGAGGAATGAGCAATCAGCAGCTCCATCCAGATCTGTGGGAGGAGTTGAGCTAGCAGTTCCCATGTGTAGGTCTGTGTCTGCAATCTAAGCAGCTCAGAGCCAGTGTAGGAACAAATCCTCTTCTCTATTCACTCACTGCCAAGCACAGGAAGTGAGCATCTGGGAGCATGGATGGTACTTGCATTCATTCTGAGGGCTACAGGAAAGCCACATCTGGGTCCCATCTGTCAGAATCTCAAGACTCTGATGCATCCTTATCTCCTCCGTGCTTCCTGTGGCTATTGCCACAGTTGCAGATTACCTACATGTGATGTGTTCTAGGCTGAACCCTCCTTTTTAGGCTGACTCTGTTCTCTTAGTCTTTAATCATAGTTGATGGCTCTACAACACCAGCAGCTCTTGACTCAACCTAAAAGCAGATGTAGTACCATCCACCCCAGTCAGCCACACTGTTCTCAGTTCTCTGCCTATCTTTATATCTTCTATTTCACTTCCAGCCATTCTGCTCAGTGCTGCTATGTTTATGTTCTTGATGTCCTTGTAGTCTCTTCTCACCTCTTCACAATGTTTTCCACCTCTCCCTCCTTACTCCCACTACGGTTCCCACTAGGGCTGGAATGACCTTCCTATAACAACCTTACCAGGATGCTCCTCTGATTAAATATTTCAAGGGCTTCCTAATGTTCCCAGAAGGAAGGTCTAGTCTTGGTACACAGCTAACAAAACTCTGCCTGTTTTTCAAGTTGTCTGCATCTCTCCTCTGGTTCTTTACACAGCACATCATAGATCTCCCTGATTTCCAAGCCTGTTTCAACACTTAATCCTTGTCTGCAATGCTCTTCTCCCATGATTCTTCAGTTAATTAAGTCTAAACCAGACTACTCCCAAATGTCAATGGAGCGTTTGTCCTGTAACAGCCTTAACATCTATCCTTGACCAAATGTGTACTTGGTCAAGCTTGGTCACTTGTGCTGAGAGGACCCATCTCAAAGCTCATTGTTTTCAGTAAAGTGGGAGATCCTTAGGAGCAGGACTGATCTCTTATACCCCTGTACTTCTTAAGAGGTTCAAGCAGTCCCAATACAGACAACTTATTTAGCAAGCAGAGTGAAAGGATGAACAAGAGAAGAGGTGGGAAAGAATACTGTGCTTGGGGGTGGAGTGAAGCTGAATATAGCTTTCCACCTGTAGATGGCAGAAGCAAGATGATCACTGTGGCTTGCTGGCCATCAGCCTAGCTCCAGCTCCAGTGAAAGAGTCTATCTTAAAGGAATAAGTCAGGGGGCAATAGAACAGGACATCTAATGTTCTCCTCTGGCCTCTTCACATGTACAGGTAACCATACCCACATACATGTGCATGCATACATGACACACATACACACAGAGAAAGGTAGAGGGAGAGATTGAAGAGGGGGGGACAGACAAACAGACAAGAGGGGGTGGAAAGTCCCGTGCTCTCTGTTGGTTCTCTCAATGAACTATATAGTATAAGTCTCAAGTTCCTTCCATAAGAAAGATCTAACTTGTTGGACTTAAAGGTCTTAAAAAGATGTGTACTTAGGTTGAGGTCATTATAGGTATATCCGGGTAATAGTCAGATATCAGCATATTTTGGAATGAATGTTCTGTAAGGAGTGTACACTTTCTGAATGGGCAACTATTCCCATGCAGGAAGATCACATTGAAATGCAGTAGCTTAACGATGACGACTTTTGATCTGTAGGTTAAGCCTATTGATGAATGAGATTCTGATGTGCTCAATGATAGCAATGTTCAGCTTTCATGGACCAGTTCTTGCC
This sequence comes from Grammomys surdaster, assembly GCF_004785775.1. Classification (NCBI taxonomy): domain Eukaryota; kingdom Metazoa; phylum Chordata; class Mammalia; order Rodentia; family Muridae; genus Grammomys; species Grammomys surdaster. Next base: position 3,830,605 of record NW_021604657.1, read on the forward strand.
CATTACATAGATTGATATTTAGGTCCCCAGAGTGACTTCTCCAATATCGTACGTTTAGCAATTCAATTAGTCACTCCCCAGCGCTGCGTTCTAATTGATTATTTTTCAGCCTCTGTTGGTGATAAAGATAATAGATGTTTTTTGTGGAGTAAATTGGCTTCCTTACTTAATATCAGTTTCTTGGTGTCATTGCCCAGCAAATAAGTGGTGAAGCACGGTGCTATAAATAGCATTATGGTTGGCAGAAGGGGAAAAAATAGCTGTGTTTCCTGACACCGCACATTTCACGCCATTTTAATTACCACAAACGCCCATGCCTGTCTTGGAGATGTTCAGGGAATTGGGAACACCCGAATCTTTATCCACGCTGCTATGCCCACTGGCTTGGGATGCAGCCTCACCCCAGTGTATCGAGGACTCTGTAACCCTCTGACACTACACGAACAGGAGGCAAATGTGCTGCTCATGAATGTCAACCAGATGTGACTTGGAAATTTGTGCTGCTGCTGCTGTGAATAAAAGGAGAAACACCTGTCTCCCCAAGATAAACAGTTAGAAACTGAAAAAGAAAATGAGAGAATGGAGTGCTGGAATTTTGCCGTTCAGCAAACACCTACACACATCACACAGTTCACACAATCCAGGCAGTGTTAGAAAATGCACAGGGATAAGATTACTTTAAGGTGTTTTCTGAATGTTAGATTTTCTGTTTCTTTCTGCTGCACAGGAAGCTTATTCTCTCCAGTGGCCAACATCTGTCCATTTTGGCCATGATTACCTATCTTCTCTGCACCTTGCTTACCAGCTGTAGAACTTAGAGCCTCTGTCCACTCCATGAACACTGGACAATTTCTGGCTCCCAGCACCCACTTTAACTTGGGAACTGTATAGAAGCATTGTGCTTCAGCCCTGGGAACCCAGTTATAGTTCTTGGTTCTGCTTGTTTTAATTTGAGGTGACAAGTCTCTTGCTCATGTTCAGAAATCTCACGTTAGCAATAGAAAAGTGTACACTGGTTGAGACACATGCAATTTACTAGAACCTATGTACACCTTTCCCATAGGGAGATAAATCAAGGTGGACTTAAACACAATAAAATGTAAAGCTGCAGTATCTAACAATTCTTTAGTGCAGTTCTGTGGCTTAAGTAGAAATAGAAGATAGAGAAGGAAATTCTTCACCTTCCATGGTAATATGGAAGTAATGTTTTTTAAAAAGGAAGAAGTTGAGAATCGGAGGCTTAGAAAAGGCCCAGGGGGATTACCAGGGGCCAAAGAAACCAAACCTCCACAGGAACTCAGCAGATTGGGAGGGAACTTTCATACCTGCTTCAAAATAGGCAACCAGCAGACATTAGCTGATTAAAGAAATGAAAATCCAGCCAAAATACCAGAAAATATGGCAGCAAGGATGAATAGTAGCATTACCCGAAACAATTTACCTAAACGTAGCATAATAAAAGCTATAAATTAGAAATAGCAGTCTAAGCCCATATTAGGGCCAGAGAAGGGTTGTATACACTGAGGCAAGTTCTCTGTTGTCTACTAAGCATGCATAGCTTCTGTAGAGCAAGAAGACCAGATGCATTAAGGCTTGCCATCCTGTGGCATCCTCAGCCACAGATGGCCTCATACTAAGGGCTCTTAGGTGAAGCCATCTCCATGCTCAGTTCTTCTTGACATTGTACAGGATAAATTTCCAGAGCGTCATAGGTACTTGCACTTGTTGACTCTTCAACAAAGCTGCATCCCAGCCCCAGGGAGCCTTTGGCTTGAATATGCTATCTTAGTCCTAGGTGCGAGAGCAACTTGTGTTTGCTATGTCAACATTATATGGTGATATCAAACGTTTCTTTTTTTTAAATTCTAGTATCTTAGTGCATACATCACTCATTAACTTTTTAAAGATTTATTTACTTTGTTATGTGTAACAGTGTTTGACCTACATGCATGTCTGTGCACGTGTATGCAGTACCTGAGAAGGCCAGAAGAGGGTATCACATCCCCTGAGATTAAAGTTACAGGTAATTTTGAGATACTGGAAATCAAACCTGAGTCCTAGGGAAGAACAGACTGCACCAAACCACCAAATTGTCTCTCCCATTCTCAGCAAACATTTGTATATTGTTCCTATTTGTTCTTTTTGCATATTAGCCAGTCTCTCAAAACTCTACTGGTTACTGACTCCTCATATAAAACTATTTTCCTTTTTCAAATTGCTGTGTGGTTTTGCCCTACTGATTGGATCCAGACTCTTAACATTCAGCAGCTGTACTGGGTGGACAGAACTTAATCAAGACAAACAAGAAGGGGAAAGGTGTATTAAAGACAGAATTAAAGCACTTAGATCCATATTTCCATATTCATTATGTTTGGATCTTAAATACCCCCTTGAAAGGCCGTGTGTTAAAGGCTTGGTCCCAGCTGGTGGCTTGTTGGAAAGTTGTATACATTCAGGAGGTAGAGGCTGGTGAGGAAAGGTAGGTTGTTTAGGAACTATTAGGACCATGGACCCTTGATCTTTCTTATTTTGCTTCTTGCAAAGCACCAAATGAGCAATTTCTTTGATTCCACACTCTAAGCCCAGGTCCAAAGTCAACAGAACCAATCAACCACACACAGAATCTCTGAAACCATGAACAAAAGCAAACCGCTCTTCTCTAAAAGCAGTTTATTTTGGCTATGTCCTTACAGCAATGGAGAATTGACACATTTATATTGTTTTTAAGACTGAAAAAATAGTAATAAGAACACATGATCTGACTATAGATTCCTTGGTGTGGAAACTGTGTTTGATTCTGCCACATGGCTTATAACATTGTAGTAGGTAGTGGATGAGAGAAGAGATGCTACTGAACAATGGCCAGCCAATCTACTTAACAACAGCTGAGAGCTGAAGAGAAAGACCAGTTCTCCTTGCAGGACTTTGGCAGCAATGATATATTAACTTAAAAATAATGATAGCACAATTTTAATGTTGCAAAACATTAAGCAAATGGTATGAATAAGCATTATATGAATGAACATAATATAAATGAACATATAGCTATGGAATTTCAATATCTGTATGAGGTAGGTATTATTATACCTACCTTACACATGCCTGACACATGGAAGGAATTCTATAATTTGTCTATATTCACACAACTAACAAGTGATCCAGGCCAGTCTGTCTACACTAAAACCACCCTTGACCACAACTTGTTAACTTCACAACAAGCAAGCCAAATTTTCCAATGTTCTAGAGAAACAGTTGATAGTGGACTTTACATGTTAATGCAGAGATAGTCTTTTTTTTTTTTATAAATTGAAATGTCTTCCACTGAGAGTCAAGAGGGAAGTTTTCAGAATACTCCCAATTGACTTGTTGAGTACTGAACTGTTCTGGGTACTTACTGATAGATTGTCCATCACTGGGGTCCTACCCCTGCAGGGTACTTATCTCTTTTATATCCTCAAGTGGTTGTCGTTTCAAATGTCTTAGGAAAAGTTGGAGTCTATTGGTAAGATTCTTGCTAGAGCCCCCAAAATAACCTCTTCTCATTCATTTCAAGGTCTCTTTTGATTCTTGGCAATGGGGTGTCTTTGAAACGTCAGTCTGGCTCTCTTCTAAGTTTTCTATGTTGAGGTACTTTTTTATTCCGGAGATTTTAGAATCTAGCAACAATAGAACCCCACTTGAGCTTTAAATTGATTTGACCCAGAAAGTACTTAATGGAGTCTTCCATGTGGAATGTTTTAATTCTCCAGTCTTTTTCTTCAAGACTCTACTCAAATAGGATGTCTATTCTGAGGTGTCTCCAGTCTCTGAGTAGAGCAATAGTTCTCCAGTCTCCTCTCCTTGGCCAAGATTCCTGTCATATCTTTTCATGTTTTTTTTTTTTAGGACTGACATATGTTAATATCCTCTTTAGAATGAATGTCCTCAGAAGGCAGAAGTGGCTTCATCCTCATATCCATTTTGTCATAGCCTAATGTTATGACTAGGGATACGTAGGTTCTCAATAAGTATTTACTATGTAAGTGAAAAACTGAACAGTGACTATATCATGATCTTCCCTAGTTTATACACTATCTATAGACTAGGACAAATCATATCACCCCTTTCAACTTATTGAGTCATTCTTTAAAATGAGTCAGTATGGTTAAATGATATCAGAGAGACCTTCAGTTTCTGGGATCCTGTGCATATACGAGTCAGTAAACATTTTCCGTATGTTGACTCTGAGGTTGCCTATGAAACTTTTAGACAGTTTAGACCTTGACACCAAAGATCTTAGAAAACTCCTGTTCATCTTACTTCCACAGGATCCTGGCTCTAAATGCTAGCGAAATACTCTGACTATGGGCTAGAGTCTACTGTATGGTAAGAACATAGCCACATTACCCAAGCAACCTTTTAACCTTCCTGTCTCATCTGCCACATCTTTGGAAGTTTTGATACCAACCTAGAAATCTGAGCCCAACATCAACTTGGCTCATGTGACAGTGTGATGAAGACCTACCACACCTGTCTTGTCCATTCTCATTGATTAGCATAGCAAGGGACCAGATGCTATCTTCCTGCCTTTGTTTGAATTGTTGTAAGAGACATCTGCTCAAAATATCTCCTTTTCCTTGCTTCTATCTTGAGCTTAAGAGACCAGAAAAGCAAAGTTAAGTTTTTCCTAAGAAATGTAGGTTGAAGCATTAACACACAGGCCAAACTTGGAATTTATGAGAAAATACAATTGGACAGGAGGTTGAACTCACAGGGACATATGCTGTCATACTTAGGGCAAGCAGCCCAGACCCCCTTACATCCTGGGACCTTGGGCACCATTAGAGTATTATCACTGGAGGTTTTTCATTTATCAGAAAAGATTGCAGTTATGGAGACCAGTTATTGAATTACTTTATTTTAGCTTCACGGAACTGTGAAATCATCCATTTCTGGGAAGCATGATCTTTGTGCTCAATCAAGAAGGAAGTTAAATGTATAGTTCCTGTTACAATCCTATTAGCCAAGACGGGATGCTTTCCTGTTGAGTTAGAACCCGTGGAACAACCTCTCTCATCCTTCTTTCTGATGCCAGGCATTGTGCAATTACTAACTGTTGGATGACCAATGCCAAGGGAAGCAATGCCCCCAACTGGCCACACAAAAGAAGCAAGATGATATTAATGGCAAAATTAGAGTTTATTCACTGACATCTTATTCTTAGTGAAGAAATGGCTCACTGACGTTAAGAAGGCAACTTTATGCTGCAAAACAAGTAACTATAACTCAAATGACTACATTTTTCCATGTGATGTGGTACATGTGGGCCAGAGATATTGCATTCTAATACATGTGTGTGTGTGTGTGTGTGTGTGTGTGTGTGTGTGTTTTCAAGTCCTTTCTTTTTGAGCAAGAAGAGAATTGAGATGAAATAAGAAGTACTCAAAGACTTAGATCACAGGCTTAGGTTGGGACCTGAATCCCCTTAGCCTCAGCACAAGAGTCTTTGTGGCGTTCTCTACTTTGGAGAGGAAGCCTGGCACAGCAGGGAGAGAGTCAGTGCTACTACTGCAGCTAAACACTGACTCATGCACTTATCAACTGTTCTGTCCAGTACATTTGTGTTGCCATTGAGGTACAAGCTCAGAGAGGACAATAACCACATCTTACTTATTTTATGGCAAGCCAATCAAGATGGTGTGTATGATGCTGAGTATCAGGGACTCAATAAATGTCCTGTTCCTCTTTGAATAGAGCTATTTAATTTTAATATTATTATCATAATTACAAAATGTACTCATTACTTGATAAAAATTTAAACAATGCAGCGAATTAATGGAAGAATAATATGGTTTTTTTCCCCCCTAAGCTTGTTCCCTACCAGTAATTATTTAAAATCTTTTCTGATTGTTCTCATGCTGACTCCTCAGTACTTCAAGTATAGATTTCTTCATTTATTCATCTATTCGGTTAGTTTAGCTATTACACTTTAGTTCATATATTTTTTCTTAATCCCATCAATGTGTGGCTATCTGTTCTGCTACACAATATGGAGACAAGACTTACCACTCCCCATTTCTTGTCCATTTATAGCTTTCTAAAGTCAATTTAAGCAATTATAAAATTACTTATTCTTTCAAGATTTGCCAGTCAGTGGGCTGTGGTAGCTAACACCTGTATGCCAGACCACAGGAGATGGAGACACAAGAACTGCTGTGAGTCTAAGGTTATCCTCTACGATACAGTGAATTCCAGGATAGCCTGGGTTATGGAAGGAGACTTAACAACAAGAACAACAACAACAAGAACAACTCAAAGAATTAAAATGCAAGTATATCTGTTACTGTAATTTAATGTTTTACAATTGCTATCCATAAATTGGTTTTACACAGGAGAACCAATAAGAAAATTTAAGTATTTGACTATACCAATATTATTCTCTATAATATCAGCTATTGTGTTTGGACCAAAAAGGAGAGAAATTGGTATTTGTCATTGACATGATGGCACTGAAAGGGAGAGCTCCAAACAACATATCCTGAAGGAGTACTTTTCCTTTGGATTCATTCAATACCTGAAATTATCCACATTTTAATTTGATTTATGTTTAATTTTTAAAAATTTGTGGCATCATTTCATGCTTGTCTGGTACCTTTTGTTTCTTTTTCTCTTGACTATGAAAAAAAAAAGAGAATGTACTCATACACATAATATGTGTAACAACATCTGTACTTTAAATATGCTGAAGTAATCATCTAGTGATGCTTGCTGAGTGATAGCTTTCCCACCCAGACACACTGAAGCTTGAGGGCGATTTACAGTTTTAATTTTGCTTATATTTACACTCACTTCTGGAGTACTGTCACTGTTTCTTGATATCATGCCTTCCGTCATAGTCTATGCATACAAGAATTGGGTTCTTATCACTTATAAAATATGTAAACAAATCAGTGGAAAGTGTCGATTTATTTTGGGTTACAGCTTCCAAGGTTTCAGTCAATGATCACTTGACTGTTTTGGGGGAGGCCTTTTACAGTGAGACAAGAGATCATGGTGGGGTGTATGAAACAAAGTATCTCACCTCATACAGAAAACAGAGACAGGATAGAGGAAGGGCCTAAGGAAGAGATATATGCTCCAAAGTCATCCAATTCCTTCAACTGGGAAGTAGTTCCTAATGAGCCATTCAGTTATGACCTTGTTAATAGATTAATATATTCATAAAGTTAATGAACTCATGATCCAGACATTCTTCTGTAAGCTTATCAGCTAGAGATTGAGATTTCCATACATGAGGTCTATCGGGGAACATCTCATGTCTAAACCAGAATTATGTGTATTTGCTACATGGTATTCTCAGATGTTTGGTCTATCAAAAACTGTTGGTAAAAGAGAGTTTTTGAGTTCTTACATAAATAACATATTTTTCTCCATTATCGTTAAATGTTTCTTTTCATTTACCTTTTTTTTTCTTTGTTTTGCTGCCTGGATGAAGTTCCTACTTTTATCTTACATACTTTGCATTGATCTTTCTAACTGTACAAGGTGAGTCTACTTCACCTCACCTTCCTTTCTCCTCCAGCCTGTGAAAGAAGAGCAGTTTTCACTTGACAGCCAGTTCTAGCACTCAGAAGCTGTGTTATCCTAGCAATTTTTGAAGCTCTTAATTAAGCTAACTTATCCTCACAAACTTTGACTTTCATAGAGTTAAATTATGGAATATTTTCTGGATAGAGGCAAATAATCCCAAGTGCTGTCTCTAGGAAAGTGTGGTTGGGTAAATCAGATGGTTCATTAAGAGACTTCTCCTTAAGTAGCTGATATCAATGATTCCTCCATTCTTGACTTTCTACCTAGAGTTCAAGTCTGGAGCCTGTTTAGAGCCCCCTAATGATTCCAACAGCACCCGCTCCTGCACTTTTTTCTTCTCTGTTTTGGTCCATGATTGGCTCCATTCTTGTTACTAGTAGACTAGAATTCATCGTTTCTCTGCAGAAATCCCCAATGTTCTGTTGCACCTACTTAGGTTTCCTATATTACTTTTTAAAATCACATTTATGCAATTTATGCTGGTAGAACTCAGGAATGAGAAGGGGGATCTATGCATATTCAGGTGTACTTCCCAGCCACTGAATCCATTCAATCATATTTTAAAATGCTGTGCATTTCTGAAAGGATTATCTAGAGTCTTTGGTGTTTTTCTCATGTTTTCCTGGCTGTGTCATCTGGCTGCCATAGTCAAATACCACAGGTTGGGTATCTAGTAGAAATGTACTTCTCAATCTCAAGGCTGAACAGTTCAAAACCAAAAGACCAACAGATTTGGTTCCTGGAGAAGGTCCATTTCCTAGGTTAGAGATACCTTGTCAGTATGACTTCACTGACAGGAATGGGAAAAGGAAGAAAGAAAAAAAAGAAACAGTCTACAGGATTAGAGTTGGGCTCTTATAAACTTATTTAGCTGACTGTTCTCTTAAAGACCCCATCTCAAAATACAATGCTATGGAGGCTAGGCTTCGACATAAGGGTTTTAGAAGAGACCTAACTCATTCTATCCCAGTCTCTAACCAGTTTATCATGCAGAAACTTATGTGAAAACATGTATTATGTCATTTAAGTACAAAGTAATAGCACATTTGTCTAAAAACTAGTTTGCGGTACTGAAATCATTTCTAACCTAAACCACTGAGATGAAACAAAGACAAAGAACTCAGTGCAGGTGAGCACAGGAGAAGTCAGGTGTCTCTCACACACACAGGTATACAGGAATACAGGTATACAAAGCATCCGTGGAGGGGACTGCTCTCCTCCCCTTTTCCTTGTTGGTGGTAGGTCCCTGTAAATCCCTATGTGGCACTTCAAACCCATTTGCTTGGCTGCAGTCAGACTCTGATGGGCCTTATCTTATTGGCAAAGGCACATGGCAATTAAAATGGCATTGACGATCTTCTGATCTGTCTTGTGTAACAGAAAATTCAGATTAAGGGAAGATTATGCTAATGGGAGACGATCTTAGAGCAGGAAGTGCTTTTTGAAGACAGCTTGTACAGTTCCCTGACTGACATACTCTGTCTATTACATTCTGCCTAATGGTCTCCTCTTGATCATCTCCAGTAACAAGGATCCTTTAGCCTCCAGAGGCAGCAGTTTTTCTTAAACAGCACAGCTAAAAAGCCTTTAAACATAGCCTGAACCTAGCTCTACATACTTCCCAGTTGTGATTACTAGCTGTGTTCTCTGTAACATACAGGGAGAATTGAAATGGCTGTCACACACAAGAGGGATTTATATTTTATATGATTAACAGGGCAGGTAGGAAAGATTCTTAATGTCAGTGACAGTTGTCATTTCCCTATCTAAAGACGCTTACATTCCTCAGGCGGGTCTCTTTTACAAAAAGCAAAACTGTTAAGTGAAAGCTTTAAAAATAATTCCATTACCTACCTCACAAAGACAGAATGACAGCTGATCATTAGAAGAAGAATGTCTTCAGAACTTGGAAAAAGATGAGATTTCATCCATCATAAAAGCAAGATACGTGGCAGCATCCCACCGAGGGAGCTGTTTGTTTCTGGTTCACATCATCTCTGCAGTTTTGCCTTATGAGACTACGGAGACAAAGAACTCAGTGCAGGTGAGCACAGGTCAAATTAGCCTCATGATCACAGATGAGGTACACCCAATCTAATGGTCAAGAACAGCCATAGAAGCAAAAAGCCTGGGTGTTTTAGGATGTCTGGAACAGCAGCTGCTTCTGTTGCCTGTCAAAAAACCTGGCGACTCCAGAAGATGGTTAAGCCCCTGCCACAGATGTTCACCAAAGGATGATGTGGGTGCATCTGAGTGCACACTTTCTCTGTCCTTGGGATGTGTCTAAGCAACATTGGCCAGGTCTCCAGGAAACTGAGCCAGGAGATCTGCAAAGCCATTGCCTTCTGGCCTTCACTTTATCATTTCTATAACTTAGATATCTACAGTCATTGTCCAGTCAGTAGTAGACTATATTAATATTTAGAAAATATTAAACTATGCTATACTGTGCTATACAGTATATGGGAAACTTTGCTCCTTGGTACATAGAGATCTTTCTCTTCCACTCTCCCATTATAGCTTGCGCTTCTTCCTGACCTGGTCCCCTTCACCACCCCCCACTCTCCTGTTTGTATATCCCCATCCATCCATCCATCCATCCATCCATCCATCCATCCATCCATCCCACTCCAACGACTCAGGTATCTACACTGTTCTCGAAAGACTTCAGTAAATTCCCGTCTAAGGGTCTTTGTATTTTGCTGTGGCTGTTGTTCTCCCCGCTCCCTGCAGGAAGCATTCCCTCACTACAACTGGGACTCTTCTGTCTCTCCAGGTGTGATCTCCTCTTGCATACTTTTTCGACTGCTTTGCATAAACTACAATTCACTGTCCCCTTCTTTCTCCTTGTCCTGATTTTACTTCTGTATTTCTGTATTTCTTAATCTTCCGGGAAATTACCAAAGCCACATTCTAGCCAAGACAACAATATGTATGCATGTTATAAATGTATACATGAACACACTCAAGTGTTGTACTATTCAAACTCACAGAAGTCCCTTAACTCCCCCAATAAATGGAAGCTGTACAGGGTTAAGGGACTTCAGTGAGTTTGTATCCTACTCTAGCCTCACTAACTAGGAGGTACAGATATTTCTGAAAGCACACTGAAGCAACACTTGTGCGATTTATTGAAGTATGAGGATAGTCTTCAGAGGATAGAGTGCCCCTCTGAGAGTGCAGTTTAGAGCCTACAGTCATAATGGTGGGGTTTTTTGTTTGTTTTTTTTTTTGTTGTTGTTGTTTTGGGGTTTTTTTTGTATTTTTTTCTCTGCTCTTCTCTTACAGTCCCCAACAGAACCCAAATGGTCACCTAGCATCTGCTGTCCTGTGTAATTTACTGCTTGAGTCATTGAGAAATCAGTTTCTAGAAGCCTGTTGCATGCCTGCTAGTTCAGTGAAGCCACATAAAAGAGAAGAGGACTACAGATGGCTTTGTGAATTCAGAGGGGAAGAATTAACAAGGTGTTTCCAGGTGGGGAACATGGCAGAGAGGAGCCTAGCAGGCCTTCCCAGTCAACGTCGAGGGAATGTAAGGTGGGTGAGATCACCCTGAGAAGAAGGTAATAACATTTGACATTGCTGGAAGCATTTAAGAAAGTAGATGCAGGAGCAGGAGCAACTCAAAGGGTGACGAGGAAGGACAGATCACCACTGCAGATAGTTTCTGATGCTCCGATCCCCAGGAGACACCATGCTGTCCTAGTGCAGTGGCTAAGCATGTTTGATTCTCACTCTGTGGTTAGCAACTTGCAAAAAGCCATTGGGATCAGATCTGCTCAGATTGGCTAGCTGACCCACACAGTTAGCAGATATTTCTTTTGCTAAGTGATAAGCATTTTAGTAGCAGAATGAGCACACCAAGTGAGGATATAGGACAGCTAGAATGTTGGCCTCCACTGTGGCCCCAGGTATTAGTTTAGGCAAAGCCTGAACCTGATGCATATCTTCAATCTACCACCTAGTCTTGAGAAAATCCAAGAGACCTTCCAGTTCTGGAATCTCAGAACATCATAAGACATTCTCTCCGGCAGTTCCCCTCTCTGTTGGCTAGTACCATTGATTTTGGAAGCATGTTGTATTTGCATCCTTTAGGAAAGCTGTTTGTCTTGTGATGGCCCAGGTCCTTTCAAATAGAGAATAGGTCAAGCCACAGTCAGAATCTATTTATCCGCAGACCCATTTCCCAGCAGTCTGACTCACTCAGGACCTTTTGATCTCGAACTCCTTGTAAGAGCCCTCCCGAGCATCCACAGCAACTGGCAGCAACTCCCAACCTTAAAGATCATATGTGCTATCTCTCATGAGTTTTTTTCAAAGCTGAGAGTCCAGATTCCTAGTTTATATCAGTTAGCCCTTTCTTAGGCTGCCTTTTCTTCCTGTTGAGTTCTTGTTCTTTCTTAGACCTTATCTGAAATTTCCTGCATATTCTTACTCCTCACAAAGTTATAGCTCCAACTTGTTCTTTGTTGCTGTAGCACATGCTTCCCTTTATTGTAGCCACTCTGTGATGGAGACATGCCTGTGAAAATGTGAGACTTGTTGAGGGGACTGCCATGCTTTATTGAATCCATTGCCTAAGATGGAGCTTAGCTTCTACACAGTATACATAAAGTATTTTCTGGAGACTTGTTGTGATCTGACTTCCTGGAAAAGAATTACAGTTCCTGGAAGACAATGGTTGGTAAAAAGCATTTGGGAAAGACGAATGCAGGAGTTTTGAACATTAGCATAGGTGACATCACAAGAAAATGAAGGAAGAGAGAGAGAGAGACCTGAAACCTGCTACACAGAACAGTGATGCCACCGAGGATGCTAACAGGTTTATAGTATGACATCTCTGCCTGATTTTGAATTTACGTAGTTTGGTATGGCAGATGGGAATTGAGAATTTCTGGAAATGTCAAATACATTTCAAAAAGATGCTTATTAAAAAGAGCTTACTATATTCATTTGGCATTTGACAGACTCAACTTCAGTTATCTGGAAAAAGCCACCCTAACAGATGACTGAGACGTGACTTCGAATCACAAACTGACAGGTTCTAATGAAAGGCTACCATTTGGCCGGTGCTGTCCAAAGTGTGTCATGAGAAATCTAGGGCTGTGCTGTGTAGGGAGTGAAGGGAGACAGCTGACAAAGCTAGCTCAAGAGCAAGTTAGCACTGATAGGCACAGATCAGGCAAGTGCAGGCCTTGGTAGATAGACGAAAGGCCTGGATAGGCTAGAAGAGATAGGTAGGGAGCCGTCTCATGAGACTTGTGTCAGCTCTTAAACACTAGAGAGAGGCAGGACTAGCAAAAGGAAGGAGAAGGTTTTCTGGCTGAATCTGGCCACACAAGCAAAGGTGCTGGGGTAGGGATAGAAAGAACAAGTAAAAGTAGCTCAGTTTAGTCCAGTAGAGTAACAAGTGGGATAATAGACAACATAGCATGTCAGACAATAGAGACCATTGGGAGTAGGGCAGAAATGCCATGTTGTAGACATTGTGCACAAGGTAAAGGCACCAATGAGTTGACAAGTGAATAGCACAATTATATTTTCTAATTTTAGCTATGTCATTAAGTCAGAAGTAGTACTGATGTGCTAGTGTCTCAATTTCCATTACTTTTCTATATGCTTTCCCCCAACCACTTCCTCCAAATAGACAGCAAAGTGTATACACTGCTTAGTATGAACTAATGGGCTCTAGCTTTCCTCTGTCCTCGAATACCCCATATCAGCAATGTTCATTTCATTGCACAGTAGAGCAAAAAAGACTTAGAGGAACAAACCTATAGAGGCCTACAGATGCAGCCTGGCCTCTCAGTTCTCATCCCTATCCTGGCTCTCCCAGGAGCCAGAGTGATTCTTTCAAAACTACAGAGAAGTCCTGTCCTTCCTGGAGCCTACTACTGGTTAAGATACAATTTATTTACAAAGGATTGGGACCCTGATGACCTGTATGCTATCTTACCATGTCCCTTCCTGCCTAGACTGGAGCCTTACTAGCTCTCTGTGACATCTTGTCATCTTCTCAAGACTTTTATTTTTGCTTTTATTCCTGCCTGGAATTCTATTCTCATTTGTTTCCATATGTTCTTGTTTAAACGTTGCATCTGCAGGGAGTGTGTGTGTGTGTGTGTGTGTGTGTGTGTGTGTGAAAGGGGGGAGAGAGAGCGAGAGATCTTCTCAAAATCTTATATAAATAGTAGCACCATAGGTCCCTAGGTCCTTCTTTGAATTATTTATTTTTCATTCGCAGACATTATCACCAGACAATAGTGTACATATTTGCCCCCTTACTGTTAACCTTCTACATCCAATCATCAGTAATAGTTCTTAAAGTGATGAGATTCTGCTTAACACCATGTTCTCTGTGCTTGACATAGTACATACAACAAAACGTTTACTGGAGGAGAGAATGTAGCTCAATGGTAGAACATAGAATTAAGCATGCAGAAGGTCCTGAGTTTGACAGTTATTGAATGAATGAATGAATGAATGGTATTAAGAAATCCATGAACCATATTTAAATTTGTGTCCTAGTTTTCTCAAATCACATCAGATGTCATTGAGGGGCCTTGACCAGTAGTTTGAAAGAGCACCACAGAACATAAATAGATACCAAGAATCCTAAAGCTTGTTCTTGGATTGGGAGTCTCACTGAACTGTGACCCAGTTTCTTTCTTTTACAACATGGGCATTCAGTACCTGTTTTGGTTTTATTACATTTAGAAAAGCTAAGTCTGTCAAGGCCTCCCCTGTGCCTATTACTGTGCTGAGAATATAAATATCCATTCCCCTGTCTCAGAACAACTCAAATGATGTTTGATGAGTCAGTCTCATGACTCATCATAGAGGGTACAGTGATAAGTTACTTCAAGTGCGAGATGCTAATAAGATCTAATGTGGGCATTCTTATCAGAGCATGCACATGCCTGCAACACACGCAACATCATACATTCTGACCACACCTTACAATGTTATTTATTTTTAACTTTAAATGAAATAATTAAAAATTAAGTGGAAGAAGTTTTGCACAGGATTTAACAAAATCAGGAATAAGATTATTATTGCTGATGTCAACTAGCTATGATTTTATCAAAGGTCTGACTCTAGTGGATATAGAAAGTAGTTGGAAGGTTAAAAGATACAGGAGGGAAGAAGAACATTTTAAAAATATGATGTTTTTGCTTCATCTAGTAAATCATCAATATTTTATGTAATTAAATAATCAGGCATTTGCTAAATACTTTTGGATGTGTTAAGACCCAAATCCATTACCCTGAGCTATGTTTTAGGAAGGTGTGTATCTAAGAAATACTAAATGAGGGTGAGGCTGAAAGCACATATCAGATATATGTTGACTAAACTAACTGAATGGGCTAAGAAGATAGTGGCTCCAGGAGAGGTGGTGGAACTCTTCAGAGGAAAATGGGGTAGGGCTTTGGTGGAGTGTGCTGATTACTTTGTAACTTCATATTCAGTTTCTTTTTCTGCTCTCTGCTGGGCTCTGCAGTGTCTACTGCCAATATCACCACTATGATCAGTTGATTTTGCTTCTGTGACTCCCAGGTGCCAGAAATAGTCTTAGGAAGTGTGCATATGTTACAATAGCCAATACCTGGGAGACTCCTGGAATGAGCCACTGTCATTCTCCTCTTGCAGTTGCGTAAGACAGAGATCATAGACAGGGATAACATCTTCCTCCAACCACACAGCCAGGATAAGATGGGCTAAACATTCAAGTCTCCAGGTTCTGAGACTGTTCTTCTCACCTCATCAGATATGACTATGCTGTGAGATCTAAGTCTCATGAGCTGAAGATAGGGGGGGCCAGACATGATGGACAGTTGCAACAGAAGTCTCTTAGAGACTCAATGGAAGATGAAAAGGAGAATACAAGGGTGTTTATGCAATAGAGTCAAGATTGTTCTTACTACGAATTCTGTGAGAAGGCATAGCAGGTACTGGGATAGTGCTCTGGCTGTGCCCCTAAAGACTGAGTAGGAGTCTACTGTTGACTCTGTGATTGTCATGCTGTGTGGTCTCAGGTTACTGATTTTTCCCTCACGGAGTCCAGGTTGTCTTCTTTGGATAGCCCTTTCCATCATTCACTTGGTGGCAACACCCTTGGGACATGGACTCCTGGGGGTGCTCAGGAAAAGTAACTATTTAGAGGCAAATGCAGCTGATCTTCTGAGCTCCTTTTTTTCTTTTTTTCTCATCAGACATACATTCTACTGCTTTCTCAAACATCTATAAAGTGTGAGACACTGAAGCAAAATGTTCAGGCTCTGCCTGGAAATGTGTCTGTGAGGGGAGGATGAGGAAAGCAAGGCTGAGGAAAGCTTGGCCTGGCCTTCTTCTCTAGATCATATAATGTCATTCATGTTTCCTTGGTGTTTAGGGTCACAATTTTCCACAATCTAGACACAGAGAGAGATACAACTGAAGATGACAGAATGTGTTAGTTCTCCCCCTGCTATTGTAATGAGATAGTAGGTTAATCAACAACATAAATAACAAACTATGGTCATGTATTTCTCTCAATGCTACAGGTTGTAAAGGTCCAGAATGATGCTCCAGTCTTTGAAGAAGGCTTGTGATACACAGATGTGCCATCGATGGGTCCTCACATGACAGGAATAGCAAAAGGGCACATGATGTCCAGCCCTTTTGCATGGCATTAATCTTGTTTATGAGAGAAGAGCCCTCCAGCTTCCAAAGGATCCATCTTTTAATGTGATTTTATTAGGGATGAAGTTTCAGTATAAAATTAGGACAGGACACAACCTTGGAGTCATAGCATCACGAACAAAGAGTAGCTGCCTGTTGTTCTGCTCTCAGTTGAGGACAGAATGAACCAGGAGATGGGTGGGAGGAATCAGTTGTGGAGAAGTGCCCACTTCTCCCAGCTGACAGTGTCTTTCAGGGTGCACTACATGTTGGTGAATGGGGAAGCTGAACGCCAGCCATAGCCAGAGGCTGAGCTATTATACACGTCTGGGCGAAAGCAAAATTGGGGCATAGAATGGACTTCTGTTGAGGCAAGATTTTCAAAGCATTTGGTGCCCACGCTGATAGTTTCTGTTGGCACAAATGAACTATGTTCTGCTGAAACCAAATCTCTCCATACACTGCCTTTCTTCTCCCTGCCTTTTGTCTCTTTTTCCATATACTTTACTGAAAAAATATCAAGAAATAACATAGTTTTTAGAAATCTAGTTTCAAGCAAAAAGAAACAGCTCATAGCCTGATAGTGAAATTTTCAGAAATTTTGCGATCTAGTTGTTAAAGTTGTTGTTAAAATTTTTAATTATATATCTTACAATTAAACGATAGCAAAACCGAAAACAGTAATAACTGTAAAGCCATCAGTTGCTCATTATTTCTCTAGAGTTTATAATTTATTTTCAATAGTCTCAAGTTTATTTGCACTACGTAATGATGTAGGCATACCTTTCTAACTTTGATTTAAATTGGTCAAAGGTGGAAGTATTTGCATCACGCTCATATTCAATCCTTACAGATCAAGGCCAGATTCATTGATTTGTGATGTCTCTAGGCAGAAGGAAGTGATGAATAAGGTGTTAAATGCAAATTACATTGTGAATAACACATACACAGTTTGAAGAGATGATACTTCAGTGTTCCAAAACAATACTCTGAATCAGTTAAGGAGTTGTATGTGTGACTGGGGAATGAATGGGATCCTAACACACATCTTCAATATTACACTTCCATTTTACTCGTTAACCAAGCTGAGAATATCAGCTAACATTCATGTCTATGATACATGCATTGTTTATCAATAGCGATCATCGGTTGGCAGCAGATACAAGAGTTTGGCAAAAATCAATGGAAACGTCATATCTTTTAAGAATCAAATGATGAGAGGCTGATATTGGGATGTAAAGTGAATAAATAAATAAATTTAATAAAAATTGTAAAAAGAATCAAATGGCTGTAAGAAATTTATCCCAAAGAAAGACGTATACTTATCACATATACATTGTGCACTTTGTATAGTTTATATTAGTAAATCTATATTCAACTAATATTCCAATCTACATAACATACACACACACATGCACCTTTCTTCTAATACCATTGTCTAAGAAAATGTATGTGTACATGGACATGTATATGTAATTGTTGCATGATATTTAATGACTATAATGGATATGTTAAACATACTGTATGAAATGGATATGTAATAGATATATAACATACATAATATTACTGTTTATGACTTTGAGCATGGAATAAACAGATGAATAATGGAAATTTGATCAAAGTTCCATAATGTTATTGGACTGTAATAAGTGCTCTATCCTTTTCACTTTTGTGGAAAAGTGCTTCTACTCACGTCCTAACATGGTCATCCCTGATTCCCAGATAAAAATCTGTGACTGTAGTCTTTGACACTGAAGACACCTAGCAGAAACAATGACACATGGTGGGGCCAGGGTAGAGCTCAGAAAGGAAGGAACAGGCTGAGGAAAAAAATGCTTCCTGGGTCAAATTCTCGCTTCTTATTTAATTCACTGTTCTAGGAGTGAGATTCCATAAAGAGCAAGCAGGTAAACATTTTTAAAAAGCTAGCCTCCTGAAAGGACCAACCCACTGTACTCCTGTGAGATACACAACAAGCGCTCTGTAAACGCAGTGAGGGATATACTAACAGAGACCGACTTATCAGAAGTCTCTACGTTTTACTTCGAGCAACCCACACCAAAATTAGTTTTTCGTGTATCACATACACTAGATTTTGCTTAATGTCTTCATGGACTTTACTGTCATCCACCTCTTTTTTAATAGATAAATACCCTTTTAATAAGTATTTTAGTTTGAATGAAAATGGTCGCATAGGCTCATACATCTAAATACTTGGTCCCCGCTTGGTGAAGCTGTTTGAGAAGGATTAGGGAATGTGGCCATGTTGGGGAAGGTATGTCACTGGGGATGGGCTTTGAGGTTTCAAAAGTTCATGCTATTTCCAGTGATTTCTCTCTGCCTCAGGTTTGTGGATCAGACAAAATGCTCTCAGCTACTGCTTTAACTTCATGCCTGCCTGCTGCTATTCTCTCCACCATAGTGGTCACAGACTATCCCTTTGAAACATAAGCCAATTAAACACTTTCTTTTATAACTTGTCCAGGCCATGGTGTTTTGGCACAGCGATAGAAAAGCAACTTAGACAATAAGCAATATTTTGTTAATTCAATCATCATATCTAAACAATTTTTAGCTGATCCCCTTAATAGACCTTTCCAGTTCCTAGCCCACCATGGGGAGGAAGCACTTGGGAGCTAGCACACTGAAGGGAAGGTGCTGTGTGCATACCTACACCCTGTGATGTGTATGTGTACGTATGTGTCTGTGTGTGGTCTGATAGTGATGATAGATTGAGGCCCCTTTCAAGCATCAGAATGATGCAACCAGCCTCTGGAAGAATTTGCTCCCCTAAAAGTACATGAACAATTGCCTAGAGAGATACTTTTAGGTCTGTGATCTGCCTAATTTTGCTGGACTTGGGTAAGAAACTGTATGTCCCAATGCTTCCTAAATTATCCATTTCCACACTGGCTAGAAATCCCATGTAGATTTCCAGCTTACATCTTCAGTGAACTCTTATGAGAGTTCTTATGAGAGAGAATAATAACAATAAAAATAACAGCAGACATTAACCAAGAGTAGCTGTTGTGCCGGGTGTAGTTCTTAAGTGTCTCATGAACCGTTAAACTTACTTCATTCTCCAAACAACCTCGTGACGTTGGTATTGTGAGAGGGGTGGCTGAATCCTGTCACCCATCGCTTCTCTCTGGGCACACAGCTAAGACTAACTTCCCAGCCTCCTCCTAAACTCTGTGTGTCATATGACTTGGGCAGCCAATAGAATAGGGGTTGAAGACTAGCATCTCTTCTAAGTTGCCCCTCTACGTTTTATCTCAGCAGTCTTCAACAATCAACTCTTGGAGTTGCTAGAATGATTCTAAGCCTTAGTCCCTCAAAACGGTTAGATGAGAGTCATTTGCTCCTCTTAAAGGACACTGGAGGATTTTGTGAAAGAAAAATAACTTCTTTCATATTGACATGCTTGGATTAACCTGCTGACATCATGTAGCGGTGCTCTGACTGAAGTCACCAAAACACAGGCAACTCATCGCGATCACACAGCCAAAACAAGTAGAATACAGTCTGGTGGATTTTTAAATAGTCTGGACCCCAAACCCCTGCCCTTAGTCACATATTCCACACACCCTTATGGATTGGAAGGAAGTTACCAGTAAGAACACAGACTATGAGAGAGGGAGAGGTGACAGTAGGCACTAGGTAGTGCTGCCTGTTGTTGCATGCCAGGCTCCATCCTAGAGCTAAGGAGGCGGCTGACTCTAAGACTCTGTAACAAGATGATCCAGCAGGCTGACTAGGATCCTTTTGCTAACCCCCTAACCCCTCGCTGGCTCCAGCATTTAGCCAGGCTCTGGGATGTAAATGCAAACTTTAATCTCCACCTTTACAGGTGGAAGAATAGAGGCTAGAGGCTAGATAGCCCACCAAAGGCCAACCTGTTGGCAAGTGGGTAGAACAGAGTTCAAACCCATCCAAACTCGGAACTGTTCTTCTAACCACCTGAGGGAGAGGAACTGAAGACGCCATGGACAAGCTCGAAGCGAAGGACTGACTGCAGGAAAAGCCTCCCACATTTAGCCACTGGCGCTCAGTGCTCGTTTGGAAGTCATTACCACTTGTGAGGTGGCCATGCCTTTTACCAAGGCACCATGAAAACCAGCTTCGCACTCGAGTGTCCTTTAGCCATCTGCTTTGAAGCAAACACCTCCTTACCTTTGGTCTCTGCCCTGAGCTTCCTCCAGGGAAAGCCTGAATTTAATTCCTCAAGATCCCTGAGCCCAGTGCCTGTGGGTGGGCGGGAGCTTGCCTTCAAAAAGAGATGCAAAGCACTCACTCAGGGGAACAGTGGAGGGGTGTGGAGGGAGCGGGAGGCTCCATTCCCGTTTCACAGGCAGGAACACTGATAACAGTGAAGGAACTCTGCTGCAGCCCACGGACTCTCACAATAGCCACTGATCTTGTCCCCTATAGTCCCACGTCTATGGATCCTCAAGTCACCAGAGTTAAAGCCGATCGACCTGGGCTTTCTAAAGCACCGTCTCCTCCAGCATCCGGCAGGAAGGAAGGGTCCTTGCTGCAGCCTATTGGACCTACTGCTAGAGAGCTCAGCCCACCTGCAGCCCTGCAGGGTGGTGGCAGTGACAGGGTACTGCACTGTCCCAAACCCCTTCCCATCTCCTCCACTACCAACGGCTCAGGGGTCCCCTCTGCTGTGATCCACAGTTCTGCATTGCAAGGATCCCCGTGGGCCGTGGGGGTCGCCGCGCCCTGCGGCTTCCTTTGTCCCTGCCCCACCGCCACCTCGGCGTCTGCAGCAGCTTGGAAGCAGCAGCTAGGCAGGGCGTGCCGGGGCGCTGCTCAGTGCACTAGCACCATCTAGGGGTGACTGGGTGCAGCCCAGAAAGCAACGGGCAAGGTGACACTCCAGCTCCGCCCTCCCCCATCCCCAGCCCCCTTTGGGTTTTGTGGTTAGCAAGGAAGTGGCAACAAGCCCACCCTCTTGGCTTTCTCTCTCCCTCTTGAGGTGGCATTCTATCTCCAGTCAAATTCCTTCTTTTAGTGGTCGCTGACAGGCAAGGAGAGAAACTGAGGCTTTGGAGGGTTGACTTAAGCTTTTAAAACGAATTATGACAGGACAGAGGGCAAAACCAAGTGTTAAATCTGTGCATTTGGCCTCTACTTCCTGTGTGACCTTGGCCAGATCAAGTGACCCCAAGAGACCTAACTTTAACGTTAGGAGTTATCCACAAGACCTTCCTTGGTCCTACTTGCAGGAAAGAACTGTACAGTAAAACCCTGCCCGAGCATGTAAATCAGAAGATATGAGTCATTGGTCGGGTTCAAGAAGAAAGGATGTCTGAGAAAAGAACCTGCTCCATAAACTTGCCAAATTATCTTGCCCACAAAGGCAGGGCTCCCTCGCCCTCCAGGCAGAGGCCGTTCCCTTTAGACTCTGGCTTTGAGGCTCATGGCCAGGGTTATTATCTCCATTTTACAGCTGAGAAAATCGAGGCAGAGAGAGCCATAGATATTTTCTCAGAGTTGAGTCCCAGGGTAGCCAAGAGTGACCTCATCACTTTCTTGGGCTGAGTCCCTCTGAGTCTGGGTGGGAAACTCCTTAGGGAGATTCTGGAATGATCTGGAAACATGGTGTGTGTGTGTGTGTGTGTGTGTGTGTGTTGGGGGTTGGGGAGCAGCCACTTTAGTCTTACCAACCATAAATGGGTATGTCAGGAATTGTGTTAACATTGCATTCTACAACATTTACCAATTTTGAAAAACATCTGAGTAGGTTGATGTATAGACAGTTTATACAAGTGTAATAAAACTGATTTTTTTTCTATGTGACATCAGTTGCAAACCAGGATGCAGGGAAGGGTGCTTGCTTGAGGGCCCTCTGTCATCAGAAAAGACCCAGAGTACAGTGAGGACTTTCTGGGAGTCCAGGAGGGTGGAGACAGATGAGTCAGCCCTGATGAAGCAGAGAGGAGATACTCATGGGAGTGCAGAGACAGCCCAGCAGGTAAAGATGCTAGTCCTGCAAGCACCCTACTTCTGTTCAATTCTCAGAACCCATATGAAGGTGGAAAAAGAGAACTGATCCCACAAAGTTGTCCTCCAACCTCCACAGGTGAATGAGGTGGCCAATATGATGTCCGCCCATGCATAAGAGCACACACCCACAATAATAATAAATAAATTAAAATAGTTCTTTTGAGAGAAGTGATATCCAAGGTAGAGGATAATGAAACCTGGTCAGGTTGTGTCAGCACCAAAAGCAACAGAAACCCTACAGACATGGGGGTTTTGTGGTAGTCTCCCTCCCGACCACCGCCCCGGAGCCACTCCCTGTCCCTTCCATCTCCCAATAGGCAGTGTCCTACTGGTTCTCTGCATCTTGGGCTTCCCTGTTGCCTCTTTTCAAGAGCATACTGGCAATATTCCTGTGGCTCCCAAGAACTAGGGCAGCACATGTGAACTTCCATTTCCTTAACTAATGCAGCTGTGTCTTACCCTGCTGTACCTTGCAGCCAGGCCACCTTAGGACATGTTGGGCCAGTCTTTTGTATAGGTTGCTATGATTGTCCTAAGTTCTGAATGTGCCCCTCCATGTCATTAAACAAAGAGGGCTTATTTCTTATCCTTAGGATCCTTGTGATACAGCCTTATCACAACTTATCAGAAAGTTCTTTATCTACTCCATTGATTCAAAACCTTCCTAATGTTACAACCCTTTAGTACAGTTCCTCATGGTGTAGTCATCTCTAATCACAAAATTATTTTCACTGATGTAAATTTTATAACTGTAATTTTGCTACTGTTATGAATCATATTGTCAATGTCTGATATGTGACCCCCCAAAGGGGTTGAGACCCACAGGTTGTGAACGACCACCGTAGACTCCCTTATTCCATAGAAATTGACAAATTACCTCATAAGCGTTGAGGATAGAGATTACATGTGTTATGTATTTATAGATGTGCACACTTGTCCCTGTGTGTAAAGAAGTCAGAGGTTGACATCTGGCATCTTCCTCCATCACTCTGGAGGAGATATTCATTCATGTATTTTTGAGATAGGGTTTCTTACAGAACCTGGATTGATCATTTTTGCCTCTGTTTTCTCTAATGCTAAGATTACAGACATAAACCATTAATCCATCCATCTTTTACCTGAGTTCTGGGGATGTAAACTCAGGTTCTCAGGCATGACTGACTGATCAGCGAGTACTTTGCCCTTTAAACCATCTTTCCCGTCTCTCATCAGTGAAGCTGGTTAGTTGACTTGGTGGGGATAATCTGTTGGGCCTCATAGAAAGAGAGAACCTGGCATTCCTTTCACTAAAATAGCACATGAGGTGCTCAGCCTCCCTAGACAAGGGATCACAGCATATGGAAAAGCTGCAGCTAGGCAGGCTCTGAGCCTTGCACAAGGTCACCAAACTCATTTGGACAGCTGGGTCTAGCTTTCCAGTTCGGAGCTCTAGCATCCGTTATTGGCTTTTCCATAGGTCTTCTTTCTCTGGAGGGATTTCACTGTCTCAAGCATGACCTAAATTTGCAGCCTGCTGGAGACCTTCTATTTTTACTTCTAATACTATTTAAAGCACAACTCCCTGCCCCATCTCAATCCAACTAAAAGCATGTTAGAGTCAATGACCCTCGTTTTGATGTCTGATCCTCAAGCAAAGTCTATGGTATCTAGGGAACATTACATCATGCTAGCCGATTAGATATTTCAAAATACTGCCCTAAATGAGGCCTGAGACAGTAGCCTTGGCTATCCAGTGAAGCAAGGGTTAGCCACAGATCTGTCCCTCCCTGCACTGACAAATCAAATATGAGAACTCATTGTGTTCCATCTTTGGAGGGTGTGGACATCTCATGGGGTCCATGGACAAATCACATGGGTCTAGCCAGGAAACCGGGTAAGGGAAAGGAGCCAAGATGAGGGGGATGACTCTTTAATGACCAAGCAGGCCTGCAGATGGAGGTAGAAACAGAAATCCTGTTTAATTTAATTCTGTTTAATCGGTGTCTAGGTTTTATCCTTTTTAAATATATTATCACTGAGAAATATGTAGGGCACAAGTTCGTATCCCCAATTTATTAAGGAGACTACAATCTGGGGAATAGAGATATCTTATTTAGAATGCTTGGCTATTAGTGGAGCCACAGCCAAAATCTAGGTCTCTTTCCCTGGACAGAAGTAAAGTGGGAGAAGATTTTCAACCTTGTACGTGTGATGGCTTCCAGACTCTATTTCAGGGGAGGAAAGAGGGATATTTTGGCATGTCCCTCAAAGGAGCTTATGACTTCCAGGAACTGGCTGAGCAAGACCCCATCTGCCCTTTGCCCCACACCCACTCTCCTTTGACCCTGTATTAAGGCAAAAGGCAAAAGGACTCTGGTCTGGCGTCAAAAGTACTTGAGATAAGACCCCGACTCCCATTTCTGAGCACTATGATTTTGCTATAGCTCCTTGAACCCTGATGGTGCTTCCAGTTTCTAAAAGTGGTAAATATCTTTGTTCCTGAGATATTGCTGCTTTATGTGGACTGCAGTGTACAGGTTCATATGATGTGACTTGAGTGTCTGTGTCTAAGTGCGGGGCTCCGCCTCGCCGAAAAGGAGAACGCCACGCTCAGGATTCTTCTGACAGCAGTTTTATTGTTACAGCTCTTTTAGTGTTACAGCTCTCTTAGATGGTAGTGAGGCGAGGGACCCCAAGCCCCAAAAGCCTATGGCTTATATAGAGCTTTAGGAGACGTGCCACACACTCATTGGCTCTTATGATGTCGCCAAATTAGCATACTGGTTTTCGCGCCTTGCGCAGGCGCACATTCAAGCAAGTCTCGCAAGAAGAACCAGGAAGCAGGAAACCGGCGCCATCTTGCAATGGCGGACGCGGCTCCTAACATCTAAGCCTTTGATTTGATTTGAAACCCAACGTGCTTTCTTCTGGGTGTGACACAGAGCTAAGTCTGGCATTGGCCCTGGGCTCAGAGGCCTCTGAGTAATTGGCTTCTAACAAATGAATTGGCCTTCATTGGTTTACTGTATTTAAATTAGCTCATTGATTGCTTCTAGTAGGATAGTCTCATTGCTCAGCTGTAAAGGCTACCATTGACTATGACTGGTCCCTGAGGACTTCTAGACTTTGTGCTACCTCCACTGTCTAGGTGTGGTTGAGGACACCTACCAGATCCTACTTCAGTACTAAGGTATCTATCATTCATCCCAGTCTTTGTTAAGGTAATGGAGTTTATCTTTTTTTTTTTCAGTCTTGCATTAATTATGGGGTTGAATCAGCAATGAAGCCCAGTGAGCCCAGAAAGCTGTCTGTGGAACACTTTCTGTCTGCCATCAGGGTCAAGGGATTCTCTGTCATTTTGTCCTGGGTTATTATGGTCCAAGCAAATACTTCACACATTTCCTGCTGCCTCCATTTCTACTAATGAGACCGTTCCCATTCTTCATGAGTCCCTTTGCTCATTTACTGTGTGGTTGGGTCTGAGGTTGTCAGGCCTAAGACTGCAGAAATGGAAGTCACAAGAGGGACCGTGACAGGCCCATGAGGGCTTAGGCAAGATTTCTAATGGGTGTCCCAATTCTTGATTACTCTTTCCTCTGCCAAGCACACTAGGGTGAAGACCATCACAAGCCTTGCTAGAAAATGGCATACTGAACAGAATAAAAGAGCAGTGTCTTGCCCCATTAATAAGGGGATGGAGACTGTGATGCTGTCAAGATCTGATCTCTGCTTAGGAGGGGAGGCATAGTCAGAGACTTAGGGTGTAACTACTGCTCTCTGACACTGAATTACTGGTGCCCTGATAGTGACAGCCTTATAGGATAGAGAAAAATAGGAAAGATGTGGAGTCGTATTCACAGTAGTTTCCAGGAGTCATGTGCATCTGTCTGCTTCTGCCCGTGGGAGATGGGAACAGAGAACACCACCACTACCCTTGTTCCTTCCTTTCTTATGCCCATTGCTCTTTCACAGTGGCTGTGAGCCCACTGGTGTAGGCCACGCTTCCCTTGTACTCAGCATCAGCACGTCTCAGCCTCCAGAGTGCTAAAATTACAGGCATGCCACTCATGAACTCACCACAGCTACTCACAAGTGTGCACAGACTCCACGTAACACTAGAGCTATTAAATATTCCATCATGGATGGGGAGGGCCAGATAGCTCCTCCATGGAGCTGTTGGCAGTAGATGGTTGCTGGAGCAGGGAGAAGCTATTGTCTTTTCTTGTGTAGTAGCTAATGTCTTACTCATGCTCCAGTGGGTAGCTCCACACCCATGCTCATCATGTCCTAGCTGCCCTGGTTAAACTCGGTGGATCTTACAAACAAAACAACAAAGCAAAAAGACTTGATAGTGAGATGTGGACTTGCTAGGAGGAGAAGGTATTAGGGGGCAGATAAGAGACAGGGTGTGTAGGAGGCAGATAAGATAGAAAGTGCGTGTGACCAGAATTGTACTGTACTATAGTATACTATACTATACTATACTATACTATACTACTCTACTCTATTCTATACTGTGTGTGTGTGTTGTGTGTGTGTTGTGTGTATGTGTGTGTGTGTGTGTGTGTGTGAGAGAGAGAGAGAGAGAGAGAGAGAGAGAGAGAGAGAGAGAGAGAAATGGTCAAAGAATAAATTAATTTAAAAATCACCTGAAAATATAATGTCTTTTTTATTCCAAACCTGAATTATACACTCCACTGATTTACACGTCTCCTTTCAAACTAGCCCGATTCCTGGGGACCATCATGACTCCTGGAGCTTTTTAAGATTTGGAAGTGGTGAGTGCAAAGCAAATCCTCCTGCTCTTCTCTGGCTGCCTCCATAGCAACTCCTGGAAGACTGGGGTCTAGCCATCAAGGAAGAAGCTTCCAGTTCAGTTCCAGCTAGATTTCTCTCTGTCCTGGATCCAAAGTGTATAATGTGTTTTGCAATCAGGTTTCACCATCTGGTTCTGACGGGCAACAGAGAGCAGTGACAACAATATGAATTGTTTTGGCCTCTGGGGCTTGGAAGCTATCTTGTACCTGCCATTCAGTTTTTCTTGTTAGTTTTGGTGAGACAATAATTTCTTTATAAAACTAGTCACAGTGGACAGCATCCATTATGGTCACTCTTATGATTCAGAAGACAGGAGCTTTCATCTTAAAAGAGAACCTAGTGTTTGAAACTTGCGAGCCTAAGGATGGAGGACAACCACCAGTAAGGGATCCTTGATTTAGTCTGCCCAGCTTCAGGCCATACCTGGGAGGTAGCTGTGGATAGTAAGAGGGTCAGATGCTGGCCAGCTGTGAAGTGAAGCTGACAGCAGGGTCCCCTCAGGCAGTGAAGTTCACAGGAGAAGGTAACCCTGCCCTCAGTGGCTGAAAGAACTCATCAGCTGAGAATAACCTTGGCATTTGATAACGTTGAGCCAGAGGGCAGCTGGTGGCTCAATCCTCCCAGGCTAACTGTCTTCTATTCACTGTGATATAACCTCCGAACTCTAAGTGACCACAGTTTGCTCAATACTCAAAACTGTACCCTCCCAGCAGGGTGATTGCCATAAGTTGATGCCTGCCCATGTTCCAGTGCTGTAACTGCTTTCCACACTTCTAAGGGCCTTGGTAGATACCTCTGAGAACAGCAAGCATATCAAAGTGTACCAGCTAATGGCCGGAGAAAGGAAATGCTTATAAACAGCAATACTAAGTGTGGCCAGCAGAGGGGAGTGGCATGCAAAGAGCAATGTGTAAAGTGACAAATGTGGCCCACATTAAACACTTGTCCAATACGGAGTCAAGCAGAAACAATAGGGAAGACAAGAGTCTATGAGTCCAACTGACTCAGAAAATGTGCATGCTAGCTTCTAGTTTTTGATGAGGCAGAAAGTAACTGCTCCAACACTTCATTCCCCACTCTGCCCTAGCCAACTCCATTACCCTACTTATTACAATTTTAGTACTATTTTGACTTCTTGATATTTTTAAAATATGGTTTTCTTTACTTATCCTTCATACATTCATGTACTGTTGTTTGGTAGGTCCTGAAACAATAATGTTCATGGCTTCAATGTTCGTCTTTAGATAGGCCCTCCAAATGAGAAGGCAGTGAAAAAAAGTTTACAGTTATATTACACCATAAACCAAAGAGACCCAAGAGAGAGACAAATATCTACAGAACAGAATTGCATTCTTTTTTAGCTGTCTCTGGAACCGTCTTTAAAAATAGATACCATTCTGGGTCACAATGTAAGTCTGAACAAATGCAAAAGAAATGAAAGAATGTCCCATGTCAAATGCCAGAGTGGAGTTATAAACCAATAGCAAGGGCAACTGCAGGAATCCTTGGAGACTGCACAATACACTCTTGAATGACAAAGGTATCATAGAAAAAATCAGGGAGCAAATGAGACAATTCCTAGAATCAAATATAAATGAAAACACAACTTTTCTGAATATTTGGGCTACAGCTAAGATAAATTTTAAGAAGAACATATGTACTTTTGAATTCTTATAATAAAAATAAAAAACATATTAAATAAATAATCTAATGATGCAACTTAAAGATCTAGAAAAACAAAACCAAGACAAAGGGAAAGTAGAAGGCAGCAGTAAATAACAAAAATAAGCCATAAGTTAATGACATGGGGAAAATGTCTTTTTTTTTCAATATCTTTAAAAATTTATCCAGGGATAAACCTAACAAGGAGATGAGATACAGTGAATGTGGAAAGGCCTCTTATACGGTCATGGATTAGCAAAGTAACTATTGAGAAAAAGTCACATTATTGAAAGCTGTTTATAGATTCAACATAATCCTCATCATAATTTCAGATTCTTCACAGAAACAGAAAAAGTATTTAAAGTCATGGAAGCACAAGGCAAGCAAAGAAGCAAACAAATAAAAAGAAGACCAGTTAAAACAAGCAAACAAACAAACAAATAAAAAGAAGATCAGTTAAAGCAAGAAAGTAAACAACTAAAAAGAAGACCAGTTAAAGCAACCCTACATGGAAAGAGGAATGTTGAAAGCCTCATAATACCTGATCTCAAAGTATACAATAGAGCCATCATAACAAAACGGTATGGTGTTAGCACACGGTCAGATGTGTGGCGCAATGGGATAGAAGACCCAGAAATAAAGCCATCCAGTTACAGCCATCTAATTTTCTGACCAAGTCACAAAAAGCAGCCATTAAAACAAATGTTGCTGGGGAAACTGGGTATTCACTTACAGAAGTAAGTAAATAAACAAGAATAACACTAGATTCTTGTTACCTGGCATTGAAAGAAGACTGAAAACCACCTTAATGCGGCATTGACTTCTAGAGCAAACATCCATAAAACAATTCAAGATGTTAATGGAGGTGAGACACCAGTAAGCTCAGTGGATAATAAAACAAGTGGACTGACCAGTGAGGTTCAACAAATTCAAAACATTTCTGCAAAACCAAAGACTGTCTCTCAACTGTGTATAAGATAGGTGTATCAGGTGGATTTTAATAGAGGCATTTTCTCAATGAAAGTTCCCCTCCTTTTAGATAACTCTATCTTGTGCCAATTTGACATAAAATTAGCTAGTGTGAGCGCACATGTGCATGCGAGGTATATGTATGTGTGTAGAGGGCTTAAGGAGAAAAAGGGGAGACAAAAAGATAATAATAGAATACATGTGATATGAAGACAAAAAGTGGGGCTAACTAGGGATTAGTAGGGCACCAGCAGAAGTGGGCGAAGGTGGGGGGGGTCAGTAGGAGAGAGGAGTGAAAAAATAAAGCAGATTTTATAATATGTTGCATATGAATAAAAATGTCATAATAAAACCCAATACTTTGTAACTGACTTAAAATGAAAAAAATTAAAAAGTGATTTTTTTAATGAAGGTGGGTGGCAACTAGACTATAAAGTACACTGGACAAAGCTTCTAGCAGTCATTTGTTGAGACTTTGTTTATGTTCCTCTAGGTGAAGATCTTCCTGTCTTAATCCAAGTAGCACATTTGACATCTTGGTCCTAGAGGCCAGTACAAGAAAATCTTGGCTGAGTCTTGATCTGTCTCACCAAGGGAGGATGTGTACACTTCAAACACACATGTACTCTGTTGTCTTAGTCCCTTTATTGATTGTCCAGAAGTGAGTTTAATGAAGACAGAATGTCTCCAGTAAACAAATCATTATCCGTGATCAAGGAAGTGTAAACAGAACCTAGCCTGGGAAACGGGCTCTTTGTTTCTCCCTACCACAGACCGCGAAGCACTTGGGCCCTAGGGATTTACTGAGATCTGGAGTCAATAACATACTTCTCAGAACATAGAGGAAGACCATAAGATCAGAGGCTCTGAGATCTCCAATGGTATCTTCAACATCAGATCATATTACAAAAATTGGAAAAAGAGATTTAAACAGGACTAGGTGAGTCTTATATGAAAAATATTCAAGAATCTGTGTTATAATATAAAGGCAATGCTCATAGCAATACTTAAACCATAGGCTCTAGAAGTGGACAATAGAAGGATTCTATTTCCATAAAAAATAAAGGCAAAAGTTTCTCTTTTTATACCCTTAAACACATGCATACACAAGTTCTTACAGTACATTATTAATCTGCTTTATAAAATTTTTTTAGCTCATCTAGCGTTTTATGAAGACAAGCTGTTTAGAAAATTTAAAAACAGCAGGTAAATATATGAGGTTATATTTTTTCAAAGCCTAACACACAGTAGGTCTCCAATAGGTAGTTGCTTTCAGAGTCACTCTAATCCTTTAATTGCTGACATTTTCACTATTTAATTACTACAGTGACAGAGTATGCAAGTATGTCATATTAATAATGTAATGCTCACTCTGTCTTATTGATTGTTAAACTATGTGCCAACGTATCTGCCAGGTGCTTTGCATGCAAATCGACATGGTAGTTGCCTTGCTTTGGGTTCAAAGTTTCGTGGTAGCTGTCTCACTTTCTCAGGGAATATTATTAACACCCCTTTACTACTGTGCAGAGAAAGCAGGCATCTTGTAAACACTCCATGGAGACATATGGGGAAGTCTTGGTTCAATGCCAAGTCTGTCTGACTCTACACACACTGCTCTTCCCATTATCCCGAGCTGTCTGCTTTGGAGAGATTGACAACATATTTTAGAATTATTTCGAGTTATTTCCCCTGTTCCTGCCAAATGCACTTCATATATACCCATTGGCAAAGCCATCTGAAACTTCTGATGAGCCTTCTTGCTGAGGGACACGAAAGCCTAAAGAACACTCAAGGATTCCTTCCCTGTTTTTGTCACCTCATTGTCCTCTTGTAAAAAATTACCCAGGTTGACCCACAGTACTTCTGGAGCAACACATGGCAGTACCAGCCAGTACCAGTCACTTCTGAGCCTGCTTTGCCATGCTGATTGCCAGAAAAGAAACTTGTGGCCATAATGTCTTCTAGCAGCAGGAGATAAGTGGGACCAGAGCTGAAAAGTATTCCCTTTGGGTCCTGTGCTCTTGTACAAACCAGGAAAGAGCTGTCTGTCAGTTTTCATTCAGCCAGTGCCCCTTAGAAGCACGTGAACACCTCCAGTCATAGGAGGCTCATCATCTCCCAGGGAACTCCATTTTGTGCAAAACTCTGCTGACTTGGAAGTGGGCAATAGACATTTATATTTAAACATTAAGGGAACAAAAATTAGCATCTACTTTCTGGAGGTCAGTGTCTCAATATATATAGCAAGAGCTTTTAAACTATTCTTAGTTTCTATTCAGATAATCTCATTCTTGTAAATTTATACTACCAAAGAACAGTATTGGGGGGATATTCTCTTTTTAATATTGCAATAAGATTTATAATATCTTATATTGAAATGAAAATATACCTCATTAAGAGTTTCTGTTGGCTTAACTGTTGCTCAAGCAACATGTGTGTAAAAAAAAAAAAAAGGCTCCTTAAAGTTCTCTCTCCAGTAACATGTCCCAGACGAAATAAATGGGAGACCCTGGGAAGAAACCTGAGCATTTTGTTTAAGGTTGTTTGGGTAACCCTCAGGAATAGCCAAGGCTAGAAACTACTGTTTTAGGAAGGTATTTATAGTCACCAAAAAGCCTTCTTAAAGTGGACCCAGCTCTTATTATTCAGAAGGGAAGGAAGTGGCATGTGTGTCAGCTGCTTTCTCCAGGGCGGTGGTACCTAGGTGACTGTCCAGCTCTGCCATTCCTGAATTCAGCACCTGGGCCATCCTGTAACAACAACAACAACAACAACAACATACACACACATACACACACACACATTAACCACCCACGACCGCTCATTATGCCACATGGAGTTGAGCCTCCCAGGTCTGCTGCAGGGCTCATTAATTGTGGCAATAGGAAGCTCAGGTAAGATCAGTAGGTTTGCTCTCTAACTGGCACCATGATTCTTCACTCATCACTTGCAAAGCCTGAGCCTTAGTTTCTTTTTTGTAAAATGAAGGTAATAGCTCCTACTTCACGGGGAGTGCTGAGAAAGTCAAAAGGGAGTATGGATAGAGCTATTCTGTGCTGTGTACAGAACAATCTGCCCATGTCTTTTGAAGGTCAGCTGGGAAGGAGAAAGGGTGCTTCACGTAGCCACAGTGTGGGAGGCTGAGAGAGCTGCCTTAGGAGGAGCCAGAGTGCTCCTGAGGTCAGTCCCATAGCCCCCTCTTCTTCATCCTCTGTCTGTGGAGTTCTGTGTCTGTCATTTCTACTCACTACTGCCTGATGTGATCAGGGCCTCCTTATGGTTTTGGCCACAGCTTTCTCTGCCCCGCTGTCATTACCATTTCTTACAAGTATTGGCCTCTCTCTAAAATTACATTCCAGAAATCAAAGTTCCTACTTTTATCCTCTCCAGACATGTCTCCTGCACAAATTGGAAAAGTGGCCAGGTATATTTTTTTCTTCCCAGTCCAGTTCTTGTTAGGCATCATTGCTGAGGGTTCTATCTGGTTTCTGGTCCTTTGAGTTCTATGATCCTCCAGTCAGTGGATGATGGCCAAAGTAAGATATTGGGAGTGTAATTCTGAGCATCACTCTTGAGCATCTTTTAGGTCGGGTACATATTTGGTGTTTTGTTTGTTTGTTTGTTTTGTTCTTATTGAGAATGAAATATTTTCTACTTGATGCTGTGACTTCAGGCACATATATGTATTCTTGCATGAGCTGTGCTCTAGAGTTGAAAGATTATCAATTAGCAAGTGGGAACAAAACACAATGAGAATCTAGACATTTTTTTTCACTGCTTCTTCCACAGCCACTATGGTCCAAGCTACCAGTATCTCTTACCCAGGCAAGTATGTTTGCTATAGTTTATTACCCAGTGTAAGAGGTTAGCCAAGGAGGACCCTGATCAGAATCTGCATCATACTACTTGTATTTCTAGCCTCCTAAAGTGCAAGCTAAATATTCCATTATGCTAAAGAAAAGCTCACAGATACAATGGTAGCCTCCTAACTCCTCTTTCACTGCTCTGCCTCACTGGCTAGGCTCAAAGAAGTCAAAATTCAACTGATAGGTTATTTATATCATGTCATTTCTTGGCTCAAAACTTAGAGAAATTTAACTCTTGAGCAGACGTTCCAGTCTTCACTAGGACTGAAAACTAACCCAGATCGGCCCCACCTAACCCTTTCATACTCACTGACCCCCAGTCTTGTGCTCATGATCTCTAGGGCATGCTCTGAACTTAGAAACTAGGTTTTGCTTCCATCTTCCTTCAACCTCACCTATATTTTGCTATTCCAGCCAGAGCACTGTATTCTGCAGGGCATTTGAGTGAAGTTAGCTGTAGGGTTGGTAGAAGAATCATCAAGAGGTCAGGCATGTTAAGAAACACCCATCTGTTCATACAGGATCCCCTAGTCTGCTTTACCTGAAGTCAAACATCTGGATAGAATATGCAAAAACCAGACCATGTATCTGGGTGTTCTGCACATGGGAGGTGTTTGCCAGAGAACACAGACCATCTGGTGATTGTTGTCACTCTCACTTTCTGTTCTTGGGTTAAGGTTCACTGAGATTTAATTCCACAAATATTTGTTTATGCCAACAGTTTCCTGGACCTTGTGTGAGTTGCAGGGAAGGTACAGATTAACAAGTCCCACTGTGGAGGAACCCTCATACCAGAGGAATAATGATGAGGACACAGGCAAAGGTAGCAAAGGCAAAAAGAGCTTTGCACAAATGCCAGACCCAAATCAGGGGTTGTTCATAGAGGGGCTCCTGACAGCTGATCATGACAACCAGCAGGCTGGAACTGGAACTGGGAGAGTTGTGGCTTGTCAAGGCACAAGGCAACGAGGCAGCCTAAAGTTTAGTTATTGAATCTCTAGAATGGGAATGATTGTTTATTTGACTCATTCAAGGTTAAGACTAGCAGTGAAATAAAAGACTTGGAGGCTTGTCACATAGGAAAATGTTATTTTTATTGAGAGTGCGAGCACATAATTAAAAAAAATCTTTCCTGTGTGAAAATATGGTGTAACCATGGACTAATCAAACAGAAATTGTACTTCTTTGGAAAATAGACCTTACTCCTCTTTTGGATAAATATTTACCCACAAATGACAAGATGGCTTGACATCACTGCTCTCCTAGATAGATCTTTTCCAGTTACAGACACATAAACCATTTTAGCCTACCTAAGCCACCAGCTTATCTTCTCTGTCCTGAGACATCTAAAGTCCATCCCCTTTTGAATCCTAATAGGGACCCTTTGCTGAATCTTAATAAGGGTTATGTGGTATATTCCCTATTCTAGGGAGTATTAGCATCATTAGCTATACCATAGACTTTGCTGTCACTATATTGTTCTGCCTATATCATTGCCATGACTACAGGGCTCAAATTACCACAGTTCCACAATGGCTGATGATGTTGTCAGGCCTACAGGAAGTAGCTTCAATCTAACATCCAGACATTTAGTAGGATTTTCTCTTGTTGCTGCCATTCTACTAACTATACTGCTTTCTGGTTTTCTTTTCTCTTGCCTCCCCTGTTTTATTTCTCCTTTTCTTTTTATGCTGCTTTAAAAAAATTCTTCCTTTCTACTTGTGAGTTTTCCTTTCCATTTGTTTATGATGCATTGGTGTCCTAGAGCCAAGGATGGAATAAGGACAGGCGAGGAAGGGAGCAGCATCCTTGAGCTTACCAGGAGCTTACCATCTTGCTAAGAGGTTTCCATACACTGTACCAATTATGCCCATCCCTCCACTGTCTGGCACATTTTCTTGTTCCTACTTTGTAGTGGAGACTGAAGAGACCAAAGGATGTTTCTCCAAAGTCACATCTGTGTAGAGAGTGGTCACGTCACTTCTCAAGTGCCAACTGCGTACAAGATCACGCACAAGTCCAGCACTATAAAAGACATCTATGGCATCTCTTATAAGTTTCCCAATCTGGCAGCATCAGAGCCTCTGAGACCTACTTGGCATCCGCTTGAGCACAATGAAGATCACAACTACATCACAGTTTGAGGAGAAACAATAAAAGAAATAGAAGAACCCAAATGGCGATAAAGGAAGCAAACACAAGAACTCATTGGTGAGTGCTGAATATAGTGGTAGGTTCTGGGATGTTCATGTAATTGTTTCTTTCATGTAATACTTACTGTTTGAGCATCTCCATGTCACATAACTTATGAATGTGTCTCCCCAGATGTAGGGTGTCAAGTTCAAAATGGAACATCTCCTCCCAGAAAACAAGAAGTCAAGAAACAGAAATCCAAACTAGGTATGTCTCTCTGAGCCCTGGACTAAAGAGGTCACTAGAGTGGACATGGCCTCAGACAAAGGAGCATTATTATGTTAGGAGCATCATGAATGACCAGGGCATCAGAGACAAGAAAGCCTAAAGAAATGGAAGGTCTGCTCAGCTTGATTGTCATGGGATTTTTGCTCCTCTATTTTTCAAATCTCTATGATTTATCATTATTCATGATGATTATTTTAGACTATAGCAGACAGAATTATGGCACCTCCAAATACATGAATCACTTTTCTTCAACGTTATGGGATGCTATTCTCAGCAATACCAAAGTGTCCATTTTTGGGAAGGTAAAATAACCCATCCTTTACAATGTTATTTTGTGCAGAAAAAGGAACTCAGCTGAAAATGTTCTCCTATCAGCTCTGAGCAGTATTTCTGCCTGGCGGTGTGGCTTGTTGATAACATGAACTCATCCTCCTTGAGGTAGATGGTGAAAGTAGTGAGTGTTGGGTTGACGTCAGCTCTCCCTCCACCCAGAATGCTGCTATGTGACTGTGTCAGAAAGCTGGCCTCTCAGCTCTGTCTGTGTGTGACTCCACTTGCTGACACTGTGCTTCAGCCACCCACACAACTGGAATGCAGAACCTGGCCAGACCCAGCTCTCTTGGTGG
This sequence comes from Grammomys surdaster, assembly GCF_004785775.1. Lineage (NCBI taxonomy): Eukaryota > Metazoa > Chordata > Mammalia > Rodentia > Muridae > Grammomys > Grammomys surdaster. Next base: position 3,867,191 of record NW_021604657.1, read on the forward strand.
CCAACTTGGTTAGACAATGGAACATGAGAAGCTGTGCCACTCTATCTGTGCCTTCCCTCGGAGCTCAGAGCTCAGGGAGAGAAAGAACATTATTTCAGCCAGCCTTGTGGGAATCTAGGGAGACAGAAACATCAGAACTGAAGCTGAACATGGTCGGCCAGTAGATTTGCTCATGTTGCCCACAAACACGCTTTTGAAAGGCTATCTCACGCCAATCCAGTCACTCCTTACCAGAGACCTGGCTCCATGCTAGATTCTCTTTCCCACTCCCCAGCCCCTTGCCAGCTAATCAGTCACCACAGACTCTGCATTATATTTGCCTATCATATGAACTCTCCCTGGAACAAGCTCCCTCCCTCTTAACCTCCTTCCCGGTCTTCTCATGCCTTCCTGGCCTTCCCATTTCCACTCCACTTGCCTCATGTGATCCTTTAGCCTTTCCTTTTCCAAGCCTGTCAATCACACTCCATGCTCCTTCAGGTCAAGCCTATCAAGGCGTTTGGAAGTTAGGTGTACTCCATGGCATAAGCCCAGGAGAGATCTCCCACTGAGATCGCCCACACTTGCTCTTGGAAATCAAAGTTGGCTCTTAACTCCTGGCAGCATCCAGATGCAAGTGTTTTCCTGACAACCTCTCTCTGCAATGTATCTCCCTTTGTCCAAATACTGTCTGTCCTTTATATACAGCCCAAATGATGCCTCTTCTAGGAAGCCTTCCTGATCCAACAGTCTGGATCTTTTTCTCTATATTATATATGACTTCTGTTTGTGGAAATCCTCTATACAGAGCAGAAAACACGCATAAGACAGGCTTAGGTTTGAAACTTGATTAAGCTACAAAATGGCTATGTGTTCCTACAGAGTGCACACCTCTTACCCCAACATCTTCATATGTGAAATGAAGGGTGATACATCTCCTACACTTGCTGTGAGGATCAGAGGTAGTATGGGGAAAGCTATTACACAGTGCAATACACACAGTAGGTCGTTCATAAAGTACAGGGATGGGTGTAATTAACCATACCTATTATTATAACTATATTCAAGTTGGTTGGGTATTAGCCAATGTTCTTGTCTTCGGAGGCACAGAATCGTAGCCCCAGGGTCATGAGCTCTTGAGGGTCACGAGTTGGACTGAATGTCCTGGTTATTTAGAGAAAACCTGCTCTGGGGAAGCTAAAGAGGCGCAGACCGGTCACAGAAAACAGGCTATCATCAAAGGGCCAAAGCCCCTGCGAGGACCAGCCTGATCGGTTAAAACAAAAGCAAGGGCTTCCTTGAAAACCCCCCTTATCCCCTCCCCCTCTCCTATGTTCCTCTGGGCTGCTTTTGTGGTCACACATGTTTCCGATGAATCTACGTTCAAATGAATTTCAGCCGACAAATACTCGATACAGCTCTTTGGTGGGAGAGAATTCCATCAGAATGAGGTCATGGTTTGGCTACAGTAAAATTAAAAATAACCCAGAGCGCCCCCCACCCCCACCCTGCTGCCCAACCTGGCATCAACCCAGGGCGGTGCATTTGGGAACCATTATCGGGTTTATCGGGGTAACGTATCGCAGAAAACCTGCTTCTGTTTATAGACCATTTTATTATTCCGTTTTGACATTTCCCTTTTTTCTTCAACCCCTTTCCCCCCTAAGCAAATATCTATTAGACTGAGTTGAAATATGATCCAAGCAAATGTACTCTTTTTCAACTTCGGGCTAAAGCAGGTCTGACTAGAAGCAGAAATGCTTAAGTGAAAAGTTATGATTTACTTGCTTTCTAAAAGGAAACAGTGTCAGAAGGAGAATTTTATGTGACAAGGGAACTTGTGCACGGGCTGGCAGCTGACTGAGTTGTCTTGGGGAAAGTATTACTGCCTAGGAGGTTGGCTCTTGGCCTCGAGCGCCCCCTATGGCAGAATAGAAACACTGCACCGGAAAAACTAGATGGTGCAGAAGGTAAGATTGGGTAGAGAGTGCAGAGAACATGTCTACTCTCACTACTTATATTTTACTGTTGGGTAAACCGAGGGCCAGTGGCTTGTCTTTCAAAGTAACTTGTACAAGAGCATAGTGCAAGCTAGGGTGCACAGTGGCACACACAGATACCGGTGTGAGCAACAATCTGGCCACGTGATTCTAAGATTATTTTTATCTTATGATTTATTTTATCTTATGATCCCTTGGGCATAGAGTCTACAAATGGGACTATACTTCCTACCCTGCCCAAGACACCCAGTTTCAGAAAGATTCAATAGAGAAGCAGATGGCAGGGCAAACACGTGTCCCACACTTCCTATGTGCGACCTACTACGTTAGACATCGCCTTTACTCGGCTGATGTTTAGAGTAATCTGGCTGGTGAACTAAGGGAAACTTGACATAAACCGTGAGCGTCCCTTCCCAGTGGCTGTGTGTTATTTACTTTCCGTTACCATTTAAAACAGCACCCAGATGTGCAGGTGAAAGGTGAGATCCAGGACTGGACCGGTCTAGAATAGACACCCTCCTTCCTATCGTTGCTTCCCTACCTTTTCTACGGCCAGTCAGTCCTCACTTCTGTTGGAGTTGGGGTGTAGAGGAGAGACTGAGGACTTTAAGGCGGCTTTCCTGGTCTTTCTGTCAGGCCTGGGGCAACTATTATAAAATGGAAAGATGGTTTGAATTCTCTTTGAATGCATCAAAGAGTAGACCTGAAAGGAATGTGTGTTGGCGGGGGATCACGGGCACAAGAGGCAGCGCTTTGCCTGCAGGTTGACACACTCAACAGCATTTCACGCATGCTTAGCTGGAGGTGGGGAGGCCCCCACTATTGCTCAGGCTTCAGCCTTTGCATTTTCCTCCTTCCACTCCGACTTCTTATTCTGCATTATTAATAATAATTTCTTTTCCTTCCTTCCTTCTTTCCTTCCTTCCTTCCTTCCTTCCTTCCTTCCTTCCTTCCTTCCTTCCTTCCTTCCTTTCTTTCTTTCTTCTTTCCTTCCTTCTTTCCTTCCTCCCTCCCTCCTTCCCTCTCTCTCTCTCTTTTTTGACTCTCTCTCTCTCTCTCTCTCTCTCTCTCTCTCTCTCTCTCTCTCTC